>NC_091457.1:115293132-115610632 GCF_027789765.1 Dendropsophus ebraccatus | reverse complement strand
CTGGACAGCCAAAGCTAAAGCTATATAGACAATATCTGGAATCCCAGAATCATTCCTTCCACTAAGAGACATTAGAGAACATGGACCCTATCAGATGGCTTTCAATCTGTCAGATCCCTATTGTTTTCTCTAGGGTAAGTGGCCCCAGATATATCTGGCAACCACTCATCTCTATTGAATAAAATAACCTGCATGAGTCAGATATACCTGTGTATGAAGTCTGAGCTGTCAGCTGCCATCTGAATAATCATGTGACTAATATCTCGTGCATGTCTATGGACAATTTTAGTCATCCCAGTGTGAATATATTGTTTCTGCTTCTTTACTTTCGTGTATGTATTTGCATGATTTTCTTTGTAAATCAATCAATCAATACATAAGGTTATGAGAATAGGCAGCAAATCCAGCAGAGATTTATCACACAAAGCACAAAATGTGTGTTATTATGGAAATCCTATGCCATATCTTATTAGGACGGGATGGAACAAGGCTCCTGGAAATGAAGTATGCACATAGATGTTTCTTGCATTTCCATAGCATCAATATAATCAGTGTTGATGTATGCGCCGCTGGTGGAGCAGATTGCATCCTAATAGGTCAAGCACTGCAAGGTTTTTCCTTACTAATTCTCATTTTCTTTATTCTATGTGTGGTAGTTACCTGATAACCTTCTTTCTATCACTTGTGGATTAATAGTTTGTACTTTATAATAACTTTTCCTCTGACTTCCTGTTGAGACTGTAATGGACGTGTACACAGTAGGCAATCTTTAAGGGGAAAAGCAGCAGAGGGGGGGAGCGCCGCCTGAACCAATGATTAGGTAGTGGGTGTGTCTCAGACTACCTTGGACTCACTGTAGCTAAACTGTAAGGTAGTGGGTGTGTCTCAGACTACCTTGGACTCACTGTAGCTAAACTGTAAGGTAGTGGGTGTGTCAGACTACCTTGGACGCACTGTAGCTAAACTGTAAGGTAGTGGGTGTGTCTCAGACTACCTTAGACGCACTGTAGCTAAACTGTAAGATAGTGAGTGTGTCTCAGACTACCTTGGACTCACTGTAGCTAAACTGTAAGGTAGTGAGTGTGTCTCAGACTACCTTGGACTCACTGTAGCTAAACTGTAAGGTAGTGGGTGTGTCTCAGACTACCTTGGACTCACTGTAGCTAAACTGTAAGGTAGTGGGTGTGTCAGACTACCTTGGACGCACTGTAGCTAAACTGTAAGGTAGTGGGTGTGTCTCAGACTACCTTAGACGCACTGTAGCTAAACTGTAAGGTAGTGAGTGTGTCTCAGACTACCTTGGACTCACTGTAGCTAAACTGTAAGGTAGTGAGTGTGTCTCAGACTACCTTGGACTCACTGTAGCTAAACTGTAAGGTAGTGGGTGTGTCTCAGACTACCTTGGACTCACTGTAGCTAAACTGTAAGATAGTGAGTGTGTCTCAGACTACCTTGGACTCACTGTAGCTAAATTGTAAGGTAGTGAGTGTGTCTCAGACCACCTTGGACTCACTGTAGCTAAACTGTAAGGTAGTGGGTGTGTCTCAGACTACCTTGGACTCACTGTAGCTAAACTGTAAGGTAGTGGGTGTGTCTCAGACTACCTTGGACGCACTGTAGCTAAACTGTAGTACGATCCTGTACTAGATGGGCTGAGATCCTGTAAAGTTATATAATGGACACTTTCTGCAACAACACTGATGGGTCCCTAAACTGCACAACCAGCCTTTATCTTTAGTGCTTTGCATTCCTGGGTCTATGTGAGGATTTTTTTGCATGACAAGTTGTACTTTTTATAGCTGAATGATTACATTTTACTATGGTTTTTTTTGTATGTGTGTGTGTGCGTGTATGTGGTGGGGGAGGGGGGTTGGTTGAAAAATATGTTTTTTGTCTATTTTTTGCACCCTTAATATCTACTACACACTAAACATCCTAAATATCCACTACACATAAATACGATTTTATTCTTTGATTTGGTACGATACCAAGTTTTACTAGTTTGACACAATATACACTGTTTATTTTAAAGATAAGTTGAATGGCTGCTTTCTTGGAAAAACATGTTTTTATTGGTATAATTTTCAGGTACATATGACTTTCGATCCTTCTCTTTCCTTCGTTTTATGCATTTTTTGGGGGGTGGGGCATTAGTTTTTAGATAGTCGGAGTGATCCTCTGATTTCTCCTATAATAGATTGCATTACTACTGTAGTGCAGTATATTATGAATGCTCACAGGCAATGTATACAGCCGTGTCGCCAACACTGCTGTATATCAGCACATACATGGCAGGCCCTGTGGCTCTCATGAAAACCCAGTGATTATGTCACTAGACTGCTGATGGGGTAATAGAGACCTGCAGATCTGTTTAATGTCAAATCATGACTGCGGCATGAAACGGGTTAAACTGTCGGGATCAGTTTCTCCAGTCCTGGCAATGTACAGGCAATGTATTATACATATATAATTCTGACATTATAATCATCTCATCAACTGTAGGCCATTGGATGGTTCTTTTTCTTTATGGGTACATGCTATGGTGCTTTTATACTTTGAATACAGTCAGATAATATTACCACAGTCTGGAACAATATATTTCCCATAGACACATTAATTAAAAACAATAGCCATTAATATGCTTTTTTTTTACATAAACTATAATGTGTACAATGCCTAAAGCCTCTGTATAATGAAATTGTAATTTTTCATGTATCATGCTCCAGTTAACCTTGAGCCATCAAAATTACTGTATGAATTATAAATCATAATCTCCTTTGGGAATAAGGACAATGAATTGAGCAATATGACGTTTCTAATAATAATTTTGTAAAACATTCATGAACAACGGCTGCCCCAAAGGCTTCAAGCTGTTTGCTTCTGTAGCAGACACGAGAGACTTGTTCTCTATGTGGTTAGAAAATACGTCATTGTCTCGTCGCCAAGGGGAAGAATAAAGAATTTAGATGGGTGCAATTAATCTATGCACAAATTTGATTCTTGAGTAAAGGGAGGATGGAAAATTAGTCCTAGTAAATGTGATTTAGCCAGAAGAGATTACATAACCAAGGCACATTTTGTGATTGTTATTCTGTAATGTACAAGTGCATGTAAAAATTATTTTTTTTAAAAAAAAGGTAACAGAACATTTCATTTTCTTATTTTTTGTCAAATTTCAAAATTTTACATTATGGCTGTAAGAGACGAAAAGTTAGGCCCAAATGTGATAATATATTCAACTATTTTTTTTTTATATATATATACTTGCAGTTCCCTTCTGGCTTTCATGGACATTTCAGAAGCCATATTCGCAATGATATATGTCAGGAATATCGTATGGAAGCCAAACCACCACCTCCCAAAGCTTTCACCCAACGGATAAAGGTAAGGCTACAAAAAGTTTAGTCTTTTTATTTTATTTTTTATCTTCCTAAAAAATATAATTTGAAGAAAACTATTTTCTTGGCTATTGCTTTAAAACATCTGGCAGTTTGGTGCACTAGGAACAGGACTACCCTCAGTGCACCAACTTGCCCACTTGCTCACCACTTCCCTTGGCTACCACTTCCTCTATATTCATGAGGAGGGCAGACCAGAGGTGGTTTGGTGCACTAAGGGTAGTAGTCCCACCTCCAGTGCACCAAACAGCCTAATTTACATATTGGTTGAAGTGAGTATTTACTTAAGGCAGTGCTGTTGATAAGGATAGGAAAAGTACCTTTATTCTCAGAGCCTCATACAATATGGGAACATAACAGCAAATTAGAGTCTTCTAACCTGCTGTGAGTTTCCCTTTAAGGAACTACTACTATGTTGCTGAATGCTGCAACATACAGGAGAAATGCGTGTTTCCCACCTGTAAGAGATGAAAGGGTAAATGCAGAAAAGCTTGGTGTCACCACAGCTCACTGATATGAATTATAGATGCACAGAAGTGGGTTATGACATTACCACCTGTGTTCTGTGCAAATGAAGACAGTAAAGGATCTGTCAGCGGTGCGGAGGCCGTGTCAGTTCTGCTCAGCTGCAATCGCAGATTAAAGCCACATGGTACTGAGGAATCTTTCTCTTTCTAATCCTGCTCCATGGGGCTGTCTGCATAAACATCATCCTCTGGTGGTTGACGTGTTTGTTTACCGTCTCTCCGGGAGATGTTTACCGTGCGCTCTTTACTTGTCTAACCTTCAGATTAGTGTATAGAAGAGACAGATCTCCTTACTTGGAAAGAAATGTTATGATGTGTTTATATCACGGCTACCAGGCCAAACTCATAGGGAAGACTTTATCCCTCCAATATAACATCAGTGTTTCTAGTCTTACAGGATAATAGTTTGTCCTTACTGAGAATATCTGGGGGATTCGTTGTAAAGATCATTCCTACAAGATATTAAATGTAAAAAAAAGAAGTCCAACAGAAAGGTGTCCCAGGGGCTTTTTACTTTTAGGAATCATTTGGATATACTGTGGCAGATTTGCAGCAAAATCCACACAATAAAGATATTTTCAGCAGATCTTGTAGATGTCACAGTGGCTGGAGATGGTTTTACTGGTCCTCGGTGTCACCCTGGGTTACCACAATGTATTGAGAGGGGGGCTGCCCGTGTGATTCAATTTAGTACCCTGGTTCAGTGGCATAGCTACCATAGAGGCAGGGAAGGCAGTTGCTATGGGGGCCCCGATGCACAGGGAACATAAGAGCCTCCTGTGTCCTTTTGCTTAACCCCTTATGTACTGCAGTATGTAAGTGACCCAGTGTTCTCTGACATGCTGCAACACAAAAAAGGGTTAATAAGCTAAAGACAATAAGCTCTCTGCCTCACTGCTCTGATAACCCCTGACCTCTGCAGGAGCTCAGAGAACAGAGGTCATATGTTATCAGAGCAGTGAAGCAGAGAGCTAATTGTCTTTAGCTTATTAACCCTTTTTTGTGTTGCAGCATGTCAGAGAACAATGGGTCACTTACACACCGTAGTACATGAGGGGTTAAGCAAAAGGTAGTCTGCTCCTGCAACTATTATATAACCATGTGGCTCCTAATAGGCTGTTATAGTTAAATACAGTGGATGGACAGAACAAGCAGACTTTGGATTTCTCCTCTCTCTCTCTCTCTCTCTCTCTCTCATTCTCTATGCATTGTATAGTGTGTAGGGGAGGGGGCCCCATACAGTTTTTTGCTATGGGGCCCCATGAATCCTAGCTACGCCCCTGCCCTGGTTAATAATATATGGTTGAAGGCAGATAAGGCGCTCTTCGTGGTGCTTACCCAGACACCAGGATTCGAGGAGGTAAGTTGTAAAAAGGCAACTTTTATTAAACAGACGAATAATCATTCATAATATGGACGTATGCAGATCAGTTCCTGAGATGACTCAGTCCCAGAGGTGATGGAGAAGTCACAGCAATTTTTCTCCAGGCAGTAAAAAGGTGGTCTCCCCAACCGTAGGCCCATAAAGGCTAAGGGGCCCTTGAAATTGTTATCCTCCTCAGACTAGAGACAAGAAGGACTGTTGTCCTCCAGGCTTGAACAAAGCTTTATGCAGTGTGTCTGTAGACTCTACATTCATTGACCAAGCTTGGCTCTTAAAGCAAATGTACCATCAGGTACCGTGCTGGGGGTTAAGACTGGAGGTGGGCCAGCTTGCTTCCAGTGAGAGGGAACCCCTCCCCTCTATGATGCGGCTCCATTATAATCAATTCCGTTTCAGTGAATAGAACGGCGCTGTACATGGGAACCGGGCCAAAGTTAAAAAAAATAGACCGCGGCACCGGCTTCCCCGTGCTGTTGCTATTTTATACATGGGTAATACTTAAAGCGAACGCACCTGATGGTACATTCGCTTTAATGAACCTGGTAGTTCCTAACAACTAATTGGACCTGAGACTTCACTTTGACACTAGAACTCCCTGAAGACCATGATTTCTGGAATAGCTGGGTATTTATAGGGAGCTAATCATACTAACACCACTTTCACTAGAAAGTCCTAACAGGCAAAGCAGAGAGAAGGTTGTTCTCCTGTAGGTGGCAGCAGAAAGCATTGTATGCAAGTACAGTATGTAATGTGATTTACAGTAAGTTCTCTTTACCACTTCCCACGTACATGGTGCAATTAATCATAATCAAGAGCAGTACAGCAGAAGGATTTAGGTGAACATAAAATTTCCACCCCCAGTGCACCCATAATGCTGCTAGATACCCCCATATACACCTTTAAATATCTTCAGGAATAGCAAGCTCTCTCTGGCTGAATAGGGCTGTCAAAGTCTGATCACATCAAGTGATGATATTACTAACATATTTACCTATGGGACTAATAGGGTATTATTGTGTCATGGTACCCAGTAGTTTGTGTCTTTGAAGATATGTTCACACAGGTTGGAGTTTCATTGCATTAATGAAGCATGGATGGACGGCAATTGTATAATTAACGACTGCAATGCAAAGATCATTTACTGCAATTAAATGAGGCACATTGCTTTACTGCATGTGTGAACACAGCCTGAGAGACACAGCTTATTATGAGGTGGGGGCAATAGAGGAGAAGTGGAAAGGGGGAAAGGAAGGAGTGCTGATTATTCTAGCTCTAAAAAATGGAAGTAAGGGAAGTAAGACTTAAGTAATTAAAGCGGTGTAATGCTTACTATAACTGAATTTCTACTCCAAATGAATTTTTTTAATAAATCATTTTTTTTTTATAAATTGTTACTATAAAATATAAAGTTCAAAAAAAGTTATTTTAAACTAAAAAGAAAATCTTAGAAGGCCTCACATTATGGATTAAGGCCAACTGAATATAGTGTGGTCTCGCTTGTACCCTAGATGCGTTTCAGCCATGGTGTAGCCTTGATCACAGCCTTGATCTCTGAACACGGAGCATTTACACTCGGCTAACTTCCTTTTCCCCTGTACAAGCTGAAGATTATTCCATTTCAGGAGATACAGACAGGGTCGCTTTTTCCATTTTGTACTTCAGAAAGCAAGCTGCAGATTGCAGAGATAATTGTGTAATGTCACTTTCCTGCTCTTGGCCCCAGCTTGTGCTCTTTCTCTCTCTCCCTCTCTTACATATGTATGCACTCTCTAGTCTTATGCATAACTTGGAAGTTTGGTAATTACTTATACTCTTAATCTTACGGGTCCTATTCAGCTATTCAGCTGCTTAGCCGCCTCAGAAAAGACACAGAAATTCAATTCTGGGAGGTCATTAATGGAAGAGCTCAGCAATGTCCTGGCAGATTTCACTACTTACTCCTTAAATGACCTACTGTTTGTTCTCTTTTTGCTTGGCTTAAATATAATGCACACTACTTGCTGGTAATTTACAGCTTGTGTTCATTTTTAACCGCTTGTATTGTTTTGTGATGTTTGTATTTCACCCTTATTTATATTTGTCCATCTTCGGTTAACACATTGATGACTAAAAACTAGTATGTGCCGCAGGCTGATGCTGAATTATGGCAAGCATATTTTCCTACTCTAAGGGGATACTCACATGTTCCGCGCACGGTCCGTATATATGGACAATTTGCTACAGAACGGAATTCGGCGTTCCTGGCATCATCATTCATTATGATGTCAGGAGCTCTGAAGTTGCTTAACTCTTTGCACTAATGTACTTATCCAGGGTGGGAATTCCCCCTTAGGCTTGTTTTCTTGCAGTGCAGGCAAAATGTGGGCGAGGTGTGGCTGCAGTGCATCTGTGGCCAGTGCTGTTTTCAAAATTTTTTGCAAACCTCTTAATTATCAATGACAGTTTTGCAGCTTAGCAGTTTACCAAAATTGTTTGCAGCTAGTCGTATAGTACAAAGGTAATTCATATATAGTCAAAAGATTTACGTAACTGAGCATACGGCATTTGCTTACCGTTGAATGTAGCCCTAGTAAGGGGACATTCACACGTTCGCAAATTTGTGGACCCTACGGACGGGGAAGAAATGCAATGGATTCGTTCCCCGCCCGGCATGATGTGTCAATATCATGCTGGCACCGGGGAAACTCTGTGAATTGCTGAGCCACTGTCACCCAAAGGCCAATTAGTCAAAAACGTGAAATGACGGACATCACTTTGAACTTATAATGATGGACATCATTTAAAAAAATAATAAATGGAAAGAAAAAAACATATATCCATGTTTTCCAGGCAGCCTTTGGGCGGCATCAAACTTCTTCAGCCACCAGTAATAAAATCCCGCACACTCGAGCACGGACATCTCTAATTAATATGTCTGAGACAAAAATGCATGTGATTTTAAAAGATTGATAATAGAGATCTGATGGTTCATCCATAACAGATATTTTAGTTTCAGCCATAAACATATAAACATAGAGAAGAGAAGATGTACAGTGTTCGCACATTGCACCACATAACTATAGAGTTAGTTCACATTTATACTGTATCTATCAGTTGAGCACATATACTTTCCTTTAATACACCTTATTTCAAGCACTTTCGCTAATCCTCCCTCTCTGAGGCTGCATAATTAGAATTGCTTGTCATCTGATTAATGTTCATTAGTGCTTTGTAATTATTACAACAAAATGATTACATGTTATAGAAGGGAACATTTCTTCTTTCCTGTAGCATTCCATGAATTAAATGATAAATCATATGCAGCCACAGTCACTTTGCTTTTAATTACCCCTCAGATGTGAGCTTTGATTATATACTTCCTGATGGGCCCCAGTGTTCACAGACACAGGAACATAAAAGAGGAATCACAACTTCCCGCTATTCATTAATCAAGGTTTATAATAATAAGAGAATATCATCCATGGCACCTTACTGATGCGGCTACAATATTTCTTTTCAACATATAATACATTAAAGGAGAAGTCCTCTGATTTTTAAAATTTTGTCAGCCGGCAGGGACAGAGGCGGCAGGGGGGGGGGACATAATAAATAATCACTACTTACCTCTCCATGTGGCCCCAAAGCACCGTGTCACAGGCTCTGGGACCCCTGCCTTAAGGCATTTTACCCTGAGTCCCAATGTCATCAAGACTTGGAGAAAAATACCCAAATTGGCTGATAGGTTGCCCCATTAGCCAATTAGTTAGTGCAATGTTGTCCCGCCCCTGGCTGAGCAGGCAGTCCATCAACATGGGTTGTGACGTTACAGCCAAAGAAAATCCCGAAGTACGGCGGGGGTCCTGGAGCGGCAACCCAGCGCTGCAAAGGCTCAGAGAGAGGTAACTAGTAATAGTTTATTATGTCCCCCCCCCCCTCCCCTGCCAACTAACATATTTTAAAATTCACTGGACTTCTCCTTTAACCCACCTGATCATCTAAACCTGTTAAACCACCATCTGCTAAAATAATTAAATTAGAATTTGTAAGTAATGTATTCAAAGCCACAGAATTAGTACCTATAAGTTACCACAAAGAAGGGTCATGGGCCATCATCTGCCACCTCCAAACACTATAAGTGTTTTGTATCATTTTGCTTTTTGAATGGAACTATGGACAATTTCATTGTGATATTAATTTGTGCTTGGGAAGGTATCTATCTATCTATCTATCTATCTCTCTCTCTCTCTCTCTCTCTCTCTCTCTGTAGTGTCCTAAGGGATCAACATAATGGTGACGATAATGTTTTGTAATGTGTAGTATTTTATGTTTGCTGTGGCTTTTAGTTGTATGTAGGTAATATAGTAGCTAAGAAAAGGTGTTACATCACTAAAACGGTAGGAACCTTCTAGAAGGGAGTGCTTAGCTAGCCCTGCCCACTCTTTAGGAGGAAGTTATTATCTAGTAGGCAGTGTTGGCAGGACAGTGTGGATTGAGGAGCTACAGTGTGTCTGTATATGGGTCGGGCATGAGAAGTTTGTGAGGAGATAAAAGCCAAGGAGCTAACGGTCCTGGACTAGGCCACCGGCCTGACATAGAACCCTGCCTAATAACTAAAGTGTTGCATATTTTGGGGACCTGCACCCCCTGAGCTAGGAATTACAGAGTATAAATTAAAGCATCCCACTGTTGGAGAGAGAGAGAATAAGGATTATTAGAAAGCCTGCTCCAGCTTTGGCAAAGCATTGGATTGGAACTTTGTTAAAGACTTTGTGCCTCCATCTTGAAGTGAAAGTTTTCATCTGTTTTTCATGTAAAGACAACTGTGAATTCTGTTACAAGTAACCCCAGTCTTTGTTTACTTAACTTCACCTCACCATCAAGGGGACTACAACCTGTACCAGCCAGGAGACATACAGGGGGTGTCCCAGGGACCCCTGTGACCATTGTGAACCCTACTCTGACCAGACCATGCCACCTGAGGAAGTTCAACCTTCATCATGCAGTTATCCTGCTGGGCCTGCTTCCCAAACACTGCTCCCAGACCGCTGCATATCTATCTATCAGCCTTTAGGAAAAAATCACAACCCAAAAGTGCAGGTGCACGCAGATGTAGGAGCTTTGGTCAGATGTTCACTATTCAGTACAAAATGGATTCACGCCAGCACTCAAAAGATCTAATGTGAACAGTTTATTCCATCAAATGTGAAACTGCGACATTTCTGTTCTCTCCCAGGACCTTTTTCGCTCCTTCATAGAGGTTTTTAGACAGAACCAAAACATTGCAGTTTCCCATTTGATGGAATGAACCCCTACATTAGATCATTTAAGTTCTGAGGTAAATCCCATCTATCTTTTTCTATCTATCTATCTATCTATCTATCTATCTATCTATCTATCTATCTATGCTTGAGAAAGGGCCAATCTATCAAAAACAAGAGTGAAAAATGGCTGAAACACTTCACAAAAGTGTCCAACCTTTGGATTGCCATGTTGCTCTGTTTGCCTACCTTTGTGATATCTTTGTTTCTATAGCCAGTCTGTACAGGTATAGTTGTGCTCATGGGTTGATTATTTATCCTGGGTCCCTGTACTATTTGAGCATCAGTAGTCACTCAAAGCCACTTAGTATTAGTACAGGCTAAGTATTCTTTGTCTTTAGAATATGTAGGTGGCATCTACCTTTATGTGATTAAACCACTAAACAACTGGAATCAAATTATAGCACAAAACCAATTTGCCTGCTGAGACTGTATAAAACCTCTAATAACTGTTCTGTGCTTCTACTAACAAGTAAAGCAATAAAAACAATTAGGAACAGTACTGGGTCTGCTGCTGTACAGCACATTCTCTTTGTGCACAGAAGGTGCTGGCACCAATCTTCTCACCTTCACCCCCTCCATTAATTAAACAGCATTAAGAGTAGCACTTTTACACTGAGTGTGCCGGCTTTCGCAGTAATAATGAGAACTGGCTCATGTAGTTACACCTCTCCCCCTGTAATGGAGCAATCTGTCATCATTACTAACTCCTGCCGATGCTCTGTCTGTCTCAGAGGAACTAAAGAAATTTGTGTGACCTGAATTAAGCATTTTCATCAGAGTGAAATGTAGAGCCAACGGGTCTGCAAGAAGTGGAAACCTAAAGTACAGGTTTACCTAGAAACTCTATACTAATATTTAAAGGGATACTCCATATAACACAAGAAGAATGGCTACAAAACCTTGTCTTTGTTTCCTCCACTTACACCATCTGTAATTTTAAGGATAGGTAATAGCGTCTAGTGTGCTATGAGTCATAGTTTCCTTACATTAGATTGATATGAATTCATTTGCATATTTTATATCAAAGAGGAAGCACAGCGATATTCTGTGTATGACAAGATCCTTTTTATTTTACATTGTGGCTTGAACAGTCAAGCAGTTAAGCAAACCCTCCCACAGGCTTAAAAAAGCAGCTACAACTTCCAGTATGAGGGTATGTTCACACTGAGTAAATCAGACGGAATTCTGCATAGGAACTCTCCACGGAATCTTGCCTGCTTCAGTGCCCCATAGCCTGTCTATGGGAGAGCGGGTGCTCCTCCACTGCTGCCGCTCTCCGCTCAAAGAAGTAACATGTCACTTCTATGAGCGAAGAGCGGCAGCAGCAGAGGAGCACTCTCTCTCCCATAGAGAAGCAGTGTGAAAATACCCTAGAAGGGTAAATAATAGAGATGGGCAAACTTTTAGTATGTTTGGGTTTGAGCATTATCTATGTTTTCTAGGACTCCTTAGTGCTGCATCCAACTTCTTCAGCCACTGGTAACCAAAAGCTGAGAATTATGGTTCAGACAAACTTGAATGTACTCAAAGTTCGTCCATCTCTTGTAAATAATTTATACATTCCAATATCTTTTTATGGAACCTGGTCAATAATTGGGACAAGGATCTCTCAGGTTGATATTTGCTTGTCTCCCCCTTCTATTGAAAGAATTGATTGTTCAGCCAACGGCTATCCAATGTCTAGGGTCAATTTTATTGACTAGAAGGTTGGAAGAGAAAATACATGAGACTTCCTTTCTTGCTGTCACGATCGGCAGGTGAAGACAAGACACTCGACAGTGGGCCCTAAATCTGACCCCACCCACTGTCACCTGCCTACTTGCCTCAGTCGACCCTAGGCGGTCGCGGACAACCACGAAGACAATCCCTATACTGTATACGTGCAGAACATAAAACGCAGACAGACAGACAAACAAAATGCGGAGAGTCAACTAGCCGAGTCAGGAACCAAACGAGCAACGCAGTACAAAATCAGAACCGAGCGGAGAGTCAGAGGACAGGCAAAAGGTCAGAATCCAGGCAAGACAAAATGGAAAAGGATAGGACAGAATACAAGGGACTGGGGAGCTGGGATCAGAACAAACTAATAGCCAGCGATTAGAGGCTGACACTGAAAACACTTTATACTGGATCAGGAGCCCGGACCAAAGGCTGATTGGTCCGGCCTCCTGAATCCAGACACATAGCAGCTGGTGCGCTGCAGGCTGAGTGGCAGAGAGATCCGTCACTCAGCCTGAGCTCAACAGCACTCAGCTGCTTGGTCGGGCGACGTACACTAACGCGAGACCCGCGGCTTCCCTGGTTACTAGGGACGCCGTCGGGTCTCCGTGACGTCACCCGGCTCGGCCGAGGAGGACGGCGCTGCGCTCCAGCCGGACCAGACGACGCTGGAGCGCGGTCAGGTAAGTTACTGACATTACCCCCCCCTTCAGGAGGGGCCTCCGGACCTCTACCTAAGGGACCAGCCTTAGATGGATTTTGCAGATGAAACTGTCTAACTAGACGTGATGCATGCAAATCTCTACTAGCTACCCAAGGGCGCTCCTCTGGTCCAAATCCTTTCCAATGAACTAAATATTGTAAAGAACTCTGAACTCGACGAGAATCCAGAATTCTCTCCACCTCATATTCCAGTTCACCTTGAATGACCAACGGAGCGGGAGGAGCGGACGGAATCACTGGATTAACAAATTTTTTCAATAGAGATTTATGAAAAACATCGTGAATTCTAAGACTCCTAGGCAACAGCAGCTTAAATGAAACTGGATTTATGATTTCTACTATAGGATAAGGACCAATGTATTTTGGAGACAATTTACCAGATGGTGTCTTTAATTTCAAATTTCTAGTGGAGAGCCACACCTTGTCACCTACCCTGTACTCAGGGCCAGATATGCGTCTTTTATTAGATTGTTTTTTACAATTCTCTTGAGCTTTAACCAGGTTCTGCAGAGCCTGGGCCCAAACTGTGCACAGTTTTCTGTAAATTCTTTCGGCGGATGGATTAGTGGATTCGGACGCATGTACAGAAGAACAACGAGGATTAAACCCAAAATTACAAAAGAACGGCGACATTTTGAGAGACTGACTTTCACGATTGTTCAGGGCAAATTCAGCCAAGGGTAAGTATTCTCTCCATTTCTCCTGTGAGCCTGCAACGAAACACCTTAAAGGGAATGTGTCACAAAGTTAAAAAAAAACATGAAAGTCTTAAAATTGAATGTGTTATTTTTTTGCTAATTTATATGTGCATTTTTTTATTTTTTACATGTAAGGAAATATGAAAAATTAACTATCTTATTTTCCATATTTCCCAGTGATGGCCACCAGGGGGAGCTCCAGGAGGAAAACTGCTGGTAAAAGTAACCTGATATACGGCTGTGCTGAAAAAAGAGTCAGTCTCTGCTCATTTGCTGTGACATCATCACCTCCCTCCTCTTTTCACAGGAGAACAAAGAGGGGGAAGGTGATATGTGTACTGCTGGGCAGCACCATTTTGTTGTTGTCTGCACAGAAGTACAAGTGTGTCCCTAGCTTTTCATAATACACCTCAGCTGCTGCAAAACCTCATAATACACCTCTGCTCAACCTGCTGCAGAACCAAATACAGTTCGCCTGCCCACACTCACCTCCCGCACTTCTCACTGCTCATAATACAGGAGAGTACAGGGTATTGCTCTCTGGTGTCAGCAGTGTCACACATTACACAAGTAGGGAAGATATATATGTATATATACACAGTGGTGCCTTGGATTACGAGCATAATTCGTTCCGGGACGGCGCTTGTAATCCAAATCCACTATTAAACCAAAGCAAATTTTCCCATAAGAAATCATAGAAATTCAGACAATTCAGACACCCCAAAAATAGTGATTTATTATTCTGAATAACATGTAAAACAGATGAAACAAACATTCAGAAACAGCAGCTGGATATGTGATATTATAAGTTACTGTACAGTAATGGAGAGGATGGGAAACACAAGGACGGACAGAGACTGCAGGGAGCATGAAGGAATGAGCAGGGCAGATGTGGGCACATACATGCAGCGCTCTCTGTCCGGGGAGAGAGGGGCTACAGCTATGGAGAGATTACCTCCACAGTCCTGTCCCCTGATGTAAGCCCCAGCCTGAAGTGGATCTGCTATGATTTGGAAGGTGATGGAGACTTCCTGGGTCAGAGTACAGGGCTGTAGACCCCGCTATGCAGACCATGCACCTCCCACCCAATACAGGGAGCTCTTACACCAAAGCAATGCTCTAACACCAAGTCACTATTAGTCCACTACTAACTAATCTACTACTAATTAATCTACTCTTAATCCAAGTTACTCTTATACTAAAGTATCACTATATATATATCTATATCTATATATATATATCTATATATATATATATATATATATATATATATATACACACACATACATACACACAAGAGTATAGGCTATTGCTCTCTGGTGTCAGCAGTGTCACACATTACACAGGTAGGATATATATATATATATATATATATATATATATACACACACACACACACACACACACACATATACATACAGGAGAGTACAGGCTATTGCTCTCTGGTGTCAGCTGTGTCACACATTACACAGGTCGGAGAGGTATACCGTATTTTCCGGCGTATAAGGCGATTGGGCATATAAAACGACCCCTGACTTTTAAGCAGATTGTCAGGGGTTCGCCTTATATGACGGAAAATGTTAACCCCTGCCTGACCGCAGCCCTGCAGGGGTTAACTGCAGCTAAATTGAAAAACAAAACATTTAACTCACCTAGGGCCCGTTCCCGTCACAGGCAGTGTGACGTACACTACCTGCACCGGAGACTGAGATAGTCGAACCTCTCCCCGGCAGCCGAGCGTCATCGAGACGCTCAGCCGCCGGGAGAGCTTTGGAAGAATGAGAGAGGCTTCGGGAACTTCCGGTGCCTCTCTAATTCTCCCGAAGCTCTTCCGGCAGCTGAGCGTCTCCGAGCCTCTAGTGTACGTCACACTGCCTGCGCCGGGAACAGTACCGGAGGCAAAGAACGGGCCCTAGGAGAGTCAATTTATTTATTTATTTATTTATTTTTATAGTGGTCGCCCCATACAGTGGGGATGGGGCAATTTTTGAGCCCCACACCGTATGGGGCGACCATACGCCGGAAAATACTGTGTGTGTGTGTGTGTATATATGTACAGGCTATTATATACAGCCAGGACAGGGGGGGTTATATACAGCCAGGACAGGGGGTGTTATATACAACCAGGACAGGGGGTGGTAGTATATACAGCCAGGACAGGGGGGGGGGGGTAGTATATACAGCCAGGACAGGGGGGGGGGTAGTATATACAGCCAGGACAGGGGGGGTATATACAGCCAGGACAGGGGAGGGTATATACAGCCAGGACAGGGGAGGGTATATACAGCCAGGACAGGGGGGGGGGGTATATACTGCCAGGACAGGGGGGGGGGTATATACTGCCAGGACAGGGGGGGGGGTATATACAGCCAGGACAGGGGGGGGTATATACAGCCAGGACAGGGGGGGGGTATATACAGCCAGGACAGGGGGGGGGGGGGGTATATACAGCCAGGACAGGGGGGGGTTATATACAGCCAGGACAGGGGGGGTATATACAGCCAGGACAGGGGGGGGGGGGGTATATACAGCCAGGACAGGGGGGGGGTATATACAGCCAGGACAGGGGGGGGGGGGGTATATACAGCCAGGACAGGGGGGGTATATACAGCCAGGACAGGGGGGGTATATACAGCCAGGACAGGGGGGGTATATACAGCCAGGACAGGGGGGGGGGTATATACAGCCAGGACAGGACAGGGGTATATACAGCCAGGACAGGGGGGGGTATATACAGCCAGGACAGGGGGGGGGGTATATACAGCCAGGACAGGGGGGGGGGGTATATACAGCCAGGACAGGGGGGGGGGTATATACAGCCAGGACAGGGGGGGGGGATATACAGCCAGGACAGGGAGGGGTATATACAGCCAGGACAGGGGGTTATATACAGACAGGACAGGGGGTTATATACAGACAGGACAGGGGGTTATATACAGACAGGACAGGGGGTTATATACAACCAGGACCTGTGTGTGTGTGTTTCTTTCCCCTTCTGACCTGACAGACAACACTGCAGCTCTGGTCACAGATCTCAGGCAGGAGCTTTTGCTTACCAGGCTGCACAGAGCTCCGTAGCAACACTCCCGTCCCTGCCGGTCTCTCCCATCCCCCGAGCTGATCCATGTGAGAAGAGGAGGCCGGCTCCAGAGAGGAAGGAGACTCTCTGCCCGGCTACTGACACACAGGTTAGGTTAGGCAGAGCAGCAGGGAGTCAGGGACCCGGGGCAGGGGGCACCTATGATAAGAGGCTCCAGCACTCCTTACACTGTGAGGGGGAGCCCATCCATCACTCTCCCCTTCTGCCTGCTCCCGCTGTCTGGCTGCACATAACGATCACCGGCACTGATGTCCCCCTCCCCTGCACTTCAGGACGGCCGGCCGCACACACAGGACTTTCTGTAAGTAGTGGACTTCTGTAACATGGCGACCCCTCCCTCCCACAGCTGTGTACTGCGCATGTCAGTACACAGCTTCTGAAACACAATGTAAGTGAACGGGACGGACTCCGTCCGTTCACTTCAATGTTATGTGTGTGCCGTACAGCATCTGTGTAAGTGTCGTGAAATGACGTCATACACAGATGCTGTTCAATATGGCAGCCCCCTGTGCAAGCATCACAGTGTTTTAAAACACTGATGACAGATGTAAATAAAAAAACTAAAATAACTAAACCACTTAACTTTTATAATTACATTTTGTTAATAAATAAAAAAAAAAGTGACACTGTCCCTTTAAGAATTGCTCCAGTGACTGATTTACCCTCTCCGTTTGTCCATTGGATTGTGGATGAAAGGCTGAAGAAAATGACAAAGATATACCTAGGCGACCACAAAACTCTTTCCAGAATCTAGATATAAACTGTACCCCCCGGTCAGACACGATATTCTCTGGTACCCCATGCAACCGTAAGACATGACTAATAAAAAGAGAGGCCAAAGTACGAGCATTGGGCAGTTTGTTGAGAGGAATTAAATGACACATCTTCGAGAACCTGTCAACAACCACCCAAATCACCGTTTTACCCTTAGAGGGTGGTAAATCAGTTATAAAATCCATGGAGATGTGGGTCCAAGGTCTAGCAGGCAGAGGCAGGGGTTGAAGAAGTCCCTCCGGTAACCTGCGAGGAACCTTGGACCTGGCGCAAATCTCACAAGCTTCTACAAACAGTTTAGTATCCGTAGCCCAGGATGGCCACCAATAATGACGAGACAGTAGATATTTGGTACCAGCAATACCTGGATGACCTGCCAGTACTGAACAATGTGTTTCTTCCAACACTTTCAACCGAAGATTAGGGGGAACAAATAGTTTATTTTCCGGGGTGTTTCTAGGCGCCATGGACTGAGACTGAACCACCTGAGCAGCCAGATCGGGCTGCAGAATTGCCACCACCACCCCAGGAGATAAGATGGTTTCGGATTCTCTTACAGGAACCTCTTTAACACTGAAACTACGAGATAACGCATCTGCCTTTACGTTCTTGGAACCTGGTCTGAAGGTGATTTCAAAATCAAACCGTGCAAAAAACAATGCCCATCTGGCTTGCCGTGGAGTAAGGCGCTTGGCTTTATCTAAATAAACAAGGTTTTTATGATCGGTAAGAACTTTAATTTTGTGTTTAGCCCCCTCTAAAAAATGTCTCCACTCATCAAATGCCCACTTAATGGCAAGGAGTTCTCTATTGCCAATGTCATAGTTGCATTCGGTCTTGGAGAACTTTCTAGAGAAGTAGGCAACGGGTCGGAGGTTAGTGAGTGTTACGGGACCTTGTGAGAGGACAGCCCCTACACCCACCTCTGATGCATCTACCTCGACAATAAAAGGTAATTCAAAGTTAGGTTGAATCAACACTGGAGCGACAGAAAAACATGTTTTGAGTTTGTCGAAGGCCAGAATGGCTTCAGGAGTCCAGTTATCCATATCGGAACCCCTTCTGGTGAGATCGGTTAAGGGTTTAGCAATTACTGAGAAGCCTTTAATAAAATTTCTGTACTAGTTGGCGAAACCCAGAAATCTTTGAAGAGCTTTAAGATTCCTGGGGCGTTCCCACTTTTCAATGGCTGCCACCTTAAGGGGATCCATACCAAAAGAACTAGGGGTGATTTTATATCCCAGAAAAGAGACCTCCTGAACACCAAACTGGCACTTCGACAACTTCGCAAATAACTGATTGTGTCTTAACAGTTCCATAACTCTGCGAACATGATTGACATGTGAAGACCAATCTGGAGAAAAAACCAAGATATCGTCCAAGTACACCACTACAAAACGACCCAGGTACTCACGAAACACATCATTGACGAAGCGTTGGAAAACTGCAGGCGCATTACACAACCCGAAGGGCATGACTAGGTATTCAAAGTGTCCCTCGGGGGTATTGAATGCAGTTTTCCACTCGTCACCCTCCCTTATTCGAATCAAATTATAGGCCCCCCGGAGGTCGATCTTAGAAAACCACCGGGCCCCCCCAATCTGATCAAACAAATCTGGAATCAAAGGGAGCGGGTGTTGATTCTTAATGGTGATTTTATTTAGCTCCCGATAATCAATGCAGGGACGTAATCCACCATCTTTTTTGCCTACGAAGAAAAATCCGGCCCCAAGGGGAGAACAGGAGGGACGGATGTGACCCTTATGTAAGCTTTCCTTAATATAATCCCGCATAGCTTCCCTTTCTGGTCTAGACAAATTAAAGATTCGCCCTTTCGGGTATTTAGATTCAGGAACCAAATCAATAGCACAATCGTATGGACGATGAGGGGGTAGCTCGTCCACCGATTTTTCATCAAAAACATCACAAAAATCAGACAGAAACTCGGGGATCTCCCCTTCTAATGAAGAACATCCTGTTAAATTTAAAGAAAGACAGTGAGCAGCACACCCGGGCCCCCATTGGACGAGTTCTCTGCTTGCCCAATCAAAAACAGGGTTATGCTGGGTCAACCAGGGCAAACCTAAAATAACATTGGAAGACAAATTGTCCATAACCAGAAAATCAAGACACTCCGAATGGATCGACCCCACTTTTACTTCTAGAGGAGGAGTGATATATTTCACTCTACCTTGAGCCAGTGGTGTAAAGTCCGCCCCAGTAATACTCAGCGGGCATTTAAGCTGAAGTGGACATACCTCCAGACTGGACCAAAACCCGGAATTAATGAAATTAGCGGATGCCCCTGAATCAACATGGGCCATTCCCGAAATACACTTCTCACCCAAACATAGTGAGATGGGGACCATTAATTTATTCTTATCGAGTGGTACCTGTGCGCCTGAGTGACCCCCTCGATAGTCACTCAGGCGCTGGAGTTTTCCGGCGATGATCCAGGCTTGGAAGTACATTCCCGAACACGATGTCCAGCTTTGCCACAGTACAGACACAGATTATGTTGCATACGATGGGACGTCTAGTTTTCGCATCGGTAGCCCCGATCTGCATGGGTTCCTCAGGAGGTGGTAACGGGGAAGGAGGAGGTTTAGAAGGAGACAGAAAAGAGGTAGGGGTTTTACAGAGTTCAACGATTCCTTTCTCCCTACGTCTGTCCCGCGTACGACGATCCACCCTGATGGCTAACGTCATGGTCTCTTCTAACGTTTCAGGGGGAGGATAAACTACCAACCAGTCCTTTAGCTGCTCAGATAGGCCCACCCGAAACTGATAGCGCAGAGCAGAGTCGTTCCAACCGGATGGGATACACCACTGGCGGAACTCTGCGCAATAGTCCTCAACTGGCCTTTTACCTTGTTTAAAAGATGTCAATTGTCGCTCGGCTACAGCAGTCCTGTCAGGGTCGTCATACAATAATCCCAAAGCTGAAAAGAAATAATCAACCGAGGTTAACTCTATGGCGTTGGGAGGAAGAGAAAATGCCCACTCCTGTGGTGGCCCCTGCAACAGTGACATGATAATCCCCACTCTTTGGGACTCGTCCCCTGAGGAGCGGGGACGTAGTCGAAAGAACAGTCTGCACCCCTCTCTGAAGGTCCGGAAATTCCTTCTATCACCCTTAAATTTTTCTGGGAGTTGTACCGGTGGTTCAGGGGGGGAAGGGGTGGTCATAGTAACTTGTCGGGGAGCAGCCTCCTGCTCCTGGACCCGTTCAGCAAGGCTCTGTACCATAGAGTTTAGGTTCTGCATTTGCTCCAACAATGCTTTCATAGGATCCATAATAGAAATCCTGGTGCACGTCACGAAACTGTACAGGCTGGCTATTCTGTCACGATCGGCAGGTGAAGACAAGACACTCGACAGTGGGCCCTAAATCTGACCCCACCCACTGTCACCTGCCTACTTGCCTCAGTCGACCCTAGGCGGTCGCGGACAACCACGAAGACAATCCCTATACTGTATACGTGCAGAACATAAAACGCAGACAGACAGACAAACAAAATGCGGAGAGTCAACTAGCCGAGTCAGGAACCAAACGAGCAACGCAGTACAAAATCAGAACCGAGCGGAGAGTCAGAGGACAGGCAAAAGGTCAGAATCCAGGCAAGACAAAATGGAAAAGGATAGGACAGAATACAAGGGACTGGGGAGCTGGGATCAGAACAAACTAATAGCCAGCGATTAGAGGCTGACACTGAAAACACTTTATACTGGATCAGGAGCCCGGACCAAAGACTGATTGGTCCGGCCTCCTGAATCCAGACACATAGCAGCTGGTGCGCTGCAGGCTGAGTGGCAGAGAGATCCGTCACTCAGCCTGAGCTCAACAGCACTCAGCTGCTTGGTCGGGCGACGTACACTAACGCGAGACCCGCGGCTTCCCTGGTTACTAGGGACGCCGTCGGGTCTCCGTGACGTCACCCGGCTCGGCTGAGGAGGACGGCGCTGCGCTCCAGCTGGACCAGACGACGCTGGAGCGCGGTCAGGTAAGTTACTGACACTTGCTTTGTATAAAGACAATTATAGTATAGTGTCACATTAAAATAAATGACCACCCTTAAACACTATTTTCTTTTCTTCTTGTTTTTATATTTTTAAAGTTTTTTTGGTCATAAAAAACTGTTACCCCCCCTAGATGCTGTTATCAGTGGTGACTGTGAATCTAGACTACAAACTACAAAAATCCTAACACAACTGATAAGGAAATCCAAAACATTGAACAAACCAAAGCATTGAACAGCTGCTACTAAAAGCTGAATAGTGGGTGTGCCAAGAGTTAGAAGCCAACTGAACTTATATTGACGGCCTATCCTGAGGCTAGGCCATCAACCTGGCTGGATAGCCCCTTCAAGGCATTAATACTAAACTGGTGGCTATTGCCATCATTAGAGGGACCTTAAAAATGTATTGTATACCACTTTTAAATTTAGCTGTTAGCTCCCCCTTTATATGATATAATGATAAATGGTGGACATTAAAGGACAACTCCCACAAAAATTTTTTTTTGCTCATTTAACACACATTACAAAGTTATATAACTTTGTAATGTGGTTAAATACCCGGTCTGGCCCCCTTCCCCCACTTTCGGACCCCCGACCCCCCACCCCGGAAGTTAAAGAATGTATACATTACCTATTACGATCATCACGGTCCTCTTCTCCGGGGCGGCATCTGGTGACGACGACGTCAGAGCCGAGGGGCGGTCCGGGTCTTCTTCCTCCTCGGCGTCTTCATGCAAAGTGAATGGGGATGAAAAGGCTGCTGGCGCACATGCGCACCAACAGCCTTTTCATTGGCTGGAGCGCATCACATGGCTTCCATCTTGCTCAGCCCTGATTGGCTGAGCTTGCTGGAAGCCATGTGATGCGCTCCAGCCAATGAAAAGGCTGCCGGTGCGCAAGCGCACTGGCAGCCTTTTCCATCCCCTGGACCCGGAAGTCGGAGACATCGCTGGATGGCGGACGGCGGCGACGGAGAGGCGGACGGCGGGCGAATCGAGTGGCGATCGTCACCGGAGAGATGGTGAGTATGGTGTCTGTGTGTGTCTGTGTTTTTTTTTTTTTTGGGGTCCCGCGGGAGTTGTCCTTTAAGGCTTCAGTAATTGTTATGTATTTTAATGCACCAGGATAGACAGTGCCGTGAATATTTTTAGCATCATAGAAGATAAAACTCATTCTACTTTTAATTACTCCTGCATAAATTAGGCCTGCTGATAATAACGATATTTCCCCCTGACCCCTCCAAATCTCTTGGTGGATGTATGCGACTCACTAATGTTATTTGTATAATGAATGCTTTGTAGTTTATTACATTAACGTCATTATCATGCCGAGATCATATTTGGCTACTGGTATTGTTTCCATCTTAATGATATAACCTGCCCCTGGATGGTAATCTAAAGCTCATTATAGAATTGATCTCACTGTTTGCCCTTCTTTCTCCAGGAACATCCAGCGAAACATATATTCTCCAGACACGACAACCGGCACATATTCCCCAGCTCTGTGTTTTCTTTTGAAAATGTAAGTATGAAAAATATATATAATTTATACAATTGTATTTAGTATATTTCTACACCACAATATAAAATCAGATATAAAAGGGTTGCCTGGGGCATAAGGCAACCCACAAAAAACATAAAAACCTAATTCGTGCTCACCTACCCTGATCCCCTGCAGCTGCCATTTTGACCTCTCCTGGGCCCATATCATCACTGCTTCTACCTGGTTTTGCAATAAGTAATCCCAGCTGGAGCTGCCCCACTGCCAATAACCGAGGTGGGATACTGCTGGGACCGTGGGCAGTGGGCAGTGCTTTATCGGAAAACCAGGAAGAAGAGCTGACAAGTAGGGACTGGGTGATGACAAAACAGCAGTTGCGGGGGATCAGGGCAAGTGAGTTTTACTTGGTTTTTCGATGCTTACTCACAAATGTTTTCCTTCTGGGACCTCCACTGATCAGCCATAGGCTATGTTCCCATAATGTAAAAATAAAGGCAAATAGGGGCCGATGTTGTTAAACTACGTCCAGAAATAATGTTCATAAACTATAGCCATGTACTGTTGGTAAACCTGTCAGTGCTTGTTCAAACTTGCTGCAGCAGCCACGAAGGGAACGTTCAAATCAACAGGTTGTGTGTGTATTGCAGGTCAGCATGAGAGATGCCCTTTGTAATTGCTTTCTACACTGGCCAAAAGATGAGTACCCTGAGCAAAGAATACCCTCTATTAACCCTACCAATAGGGTACACGAAAATTAATTTTCTAAACTAGACAAACCCTTCAAAAGGACAAGGGCATCTAAATATATAACTGCCAACCGTAGTTCTAATAGTGTTCTTCTACTTTTGGTGAAGACCCTTGGAGTATAATAATCCTTATGTCATAGACAATAATATATGATATCACTAACCTGCTGTCAGATCTGCCTACTGCTTCTCTAGGCAATTTTGTCTTCCGGGTCTCAATAACTTTTACAAAAAAGAGAACTTGCAATCAGTCCAAAAAATTTTTTCTTTAAATATCCCTTTATAGCCTTAGGTGACCCCTAAGCCACTTAATCGCATCCCCTGAGTCTAGCATTTATACCCTGTTTTGCAATAAAGTTCCCATCCATTAAACAGTACAGTGAAAATTATAGCTAGTGAACTGAAGAGTAAAATCCCTCCTGTATTGGGAAGCATAGCAAAAAGTAAACACAACATTGGAATCAGGGCACCCGAAGACATAAAATGATATAAAAATCTCATTGGGGTGGTTTATTATTGAATTTATGCCAGCTTTTGGTGTAAAAAGGTTACAATTTTTTTGCAATTTTTTTGCCAGTTTACACTACACCTATCAATTTTGGCCTAGTAATGCTACAAAAATTGTAGGACCCATTTCTTGAGTGTACATGAAGAAAGAGGGATCAGTACACTTTAGTAGACATCTAAAGGATACTCCTCCAACCCTCAACATCCGCCCCCTACCCAGGGGCGTAGCTAATGTCTCCTGGGCCCTGGTGCGAGAGGCCAACTTGGGCCCCCCCCCCTCCTTTCACGACCAAGTGATGCTATTGTTGTGTGTGTGTATATATATATATATATACACAGTGGTGCCTTGGATTATGAGCATAATTCGTTCCAGGACCGTGCTTGTAATCCAAATCCACTCTTAAACCAAAGCAAATTTTCCTATAAGAAATCATGTAAATGCTGACAATTGGTTCCACACCCCAAATATATTTATTATTCTGTACAGTAATGGAGAGGATGGGAAACACAAGGGCTGACAGAGACTGCAGGGAGCAGGAAGGAATGAGCAGGGCAGATGTGGGTACATACATGCAGCACTCTCTGTCCGGGGAGAGAGGGGTTACAGCTATGGAGAGTTTACCCCTCCCACAGTCCTGTCCCCTGATGTAAGCCCCAGCCTGAAGGGGATCTGCTATGATTTGGAAGGTGTTTAGAGTACAGTGCTGTAGACCCCGCTATGCAGGCCATGCCCCTTCTCCACTCGCGCTCCCACCCAATACAGGAAGTTCTTAAACCAAAGCAATGCTCTTAAACCAAGTCACAATTTTGAAAAACTGTGAGCTCTTAAACCAAAACGCTCTTAAATGAAGTTACTCTTAAACCAAGGTACCACTGTATATATATATATATATATATATATATATATATATACACACACACCAAGACAGATATTACCTATTACCGCCATACTGTTACCGACCAAATCCTGTATACTGAGACCAATATTACCAGTAATACCAGTATATAGGGAGGAAACATTACCGCCACACCACAACCACTACCATCACCACCATATTGTTACTGACCAAATCCAGTATACTAAATCACCTCATCCAGTCAAATAGAGGTGGCCCCAGCTCTACACAGGCTCTGTACACCATATACATTACTGTGCAGTTATATCAGGTGACTCACAGGAGACGTCTTTTCTGATCTGAGTTCTTTCCTTTTCATCTTCTTCTCCATTTGCCCTGGGCCGTTATGAGAACTTCTCCGAGCCACGAATCCACAGAATCTGCCAGACAGACATATTAGGCTCCACACTCTGACACCATCTCCATCTCTCTACACACTGCACATCTGTACTGTCCCCTTTACACCCTCATTTAGTGGGTAGCCCTGACTCTATGTGACCCCCTAATAATATATGCCCCCCTCTGTGTATTCCCTCTCCCCCTATGTTGCCCCCCCCAAATAGATGGCCCCCTCTACCCCCTCCCTTATAGATGGCCCCCTCTACCCCCTCCCTTATAGATGGCCCCCTCTCTCCTCACCCTCCCTTATGGATGGTCCCCTCTACCCCCTCCCTTATAGATGGCCCCCTCTCCCCCCCCTCCCTTATAGATGGTCCCCTCCCCCCCCCTCCCTTATAGATGGCCCCCTCTCCCCCCACCCTCCCTTATAGATGGTCCCCTTCCCCCCCCTCCCTTATAGATGGTCCCCTTCCCCCCCCCTCTCTTATAGATGGTCCCCTTCCCCCCCTCCCTTATAGATGGTCCCCTTCCCCCCCTCCCTTATAGATGGTCCCCTTCCCCCCCCCTCCCTTATAGATGGTCCCCTTCCCCCCCCTTCCTTATAGATGGTCCCCTTCCCCCCCCCCTCCCTTATAGATGGTCCCCTTCCCCCCCTCCCTTATAGATGGTCCCCTTCCCCCCCTCCCTTATAGATGGTCCCCTTTCCCCCCCTCCCTTATAGATGGTCCCCTTTCCCCCCCTCCCTTATAGATGGTCCCCTTTCCCCCCCTCCCTTATAGATGGTCCCCTTTCCCCCCCTTTATAGATGGTCCCCTTTCCCCCCCCCCCCACCCTCATAGATGGCCCCTCTTTCCCCCCACCCTCATAGATGGCTCCTCTTTCCCCCCACCCTCATAGATGGCCCCCTCCTTCCCCCCACCCTCATAGATGGCCCCCTCCTTCCCCCCACCCTCATAGATGCCCCCCTCCTTCCCCCCACCCTCATAGATGCCCCTCTCTTTCCCCCCACCCTCATAGATGCCCCCCCTCTTTCCCCCCCCCCCCTCATAGATGGCCCCCTCTTTCCCCCCACCCTCATAGATGCCCCCCTCCTTCCCCCCCACCCTCATAGATGCCCCCCTCTTTCCCCCCACCCTCATTGATGGCCACCTCTTTCCCCCCACCCTCATAGATGCCCCCCTCCTTCCCCCCCACCCTCATAGATGCCCCCCTCCTTCCCCCCCACCCTCATAGATGCCCCCCTCCTTCCCCCCCACCCTCATAGATGCCCCCCTCCTTCCCCCCCACCCTCCATAGATGCCCCCCTCTTTCCCCCCACCCTCATAGATGGCCCCCTCTTTCCCCCCACCCTCATAGATGCCCCCCTCCTTCCCCCCACCCTCATAGATGCCCCCCTCCTTCCCCCCCACCGTCATAGATGCCCCCCTCTTTCCCCCCACCCTCATAGATGCCCCCCTCCTTTCCCCCCACCCTCATAGATGCCCCCCTCCTTTCCCCCCACCCTCATAGATGGCCCCCTCTTTCCCCCCACCCTCATAGATGCCCCCCTCCTTTCCCCCCACCCGTACAGGCTGATAAAAAAACAAAACTTAACTCACCTGACATCGCGCTCCCACGTTGATCCTCACTCCTTCGGTCTGTCCCCGGCTGCTGCGCGGCTGCCTGGGGGTGTGGCGTCTTATCCTCGGCAGCGCGCGCATCCCAGAGCTCCCTGCGCGCCGGAAACCGGAAGTCAGGGCCCAAGGCGCGCAGGGAGTTCTGGGATGCGCGCGCTGCCGGGGGTAAGACGCGACACCCCCGGCAGCCGCGCAGCAGCCGTGGGAAAGACGGAGCCAGACTCTTGTGACCGCAAGCAAAACAATGCTTGCGGTCACAAGAGTGATTGATCGGGGGGCCCCGCGGGCCCCCCTTGTGGCGGGCCCAGTCGCGGCGGCGACCCCCGCGACCACGGTGGCTACGCCACTGCCCCTACCTCCTCCCTGTTGTCTGTGTCTGGTACTGCAGCTCATTCCCACCGGAATACATGAAAATAAGCTGCAATATCAAAAACATACCATGGCATGATCATTATTTTGACGTCCGCATCGATAACATCCGTCATTCAATACATTGTATGCATTGGACGTCCGTCTTCCCATTGACTGTAATGCATTACATTGCAGTTAGTTAAATTGCGGCAATAACGGACGTTTTTCAAAATTGCAGAAGCGGATGCCTTTTCTATATTTTTGACGTTGTGTGAACATAGCCCAACCCTTGTATCTAATCCCCTGGAAAACCCTGGTTTGGCGAATTTAACATAAGCAATAATTGCAGCAGCCATATCCCTGCAGGTTAATTGTCATCTTGAGTATGCACACTGAACAGTCTGTCCACTGAAGAGTGACTACTAGGATTTCTTAGCATCTGTGCAAGTCACTGACTCCATTCATTGCTGGTATTTCTCCCTGGTGTCACCTAATTAGGCTTGTGTGTTTGAATTCTAAATTGGGCATTTAATTCTAGGGAGCTAAGCAGTGATTTCTGGCTCTAGAGATTCTAAACAATAATGAATGTGCCCATGCCTTTCACCAGTCTTCCTCTAAGTACATATATTTATGACTTCTCACTCTGTGGAATGAAGTACAAACTCCACACGGCAACAGAGCAGCCAATTATCTTTATCATTCCGGTAATCACGGCTTGTTTTACTCTGCAATACATGTTAAAAAGACAGAAATTCTCCAGCCTATTCAAAACACATGCAACGAGGATGAATAAAATAACCACTGAGACAAGAATACACACACAGTGATTAAGGAGCGGCTCAGGGATCTCTTTGTCTTCTGCATAGCTTTGTTTTCGTATGCCTTAACAAAAGATTAAATTACGGATGGGAATTATAAAGGTTAAAACAACGCATTTACAACAATTTTTATTGCGGCAGAGCATCTTGAATAATATAAATGTTACTTATAGTTCTATTTAAAATATATCCTACCATGATGTGTATCAAGGCCTTTTGCAGATTAAGGTTCCTGCGTGGTTACAGACTACAAACAAAGCCTTGTGTAGTCAGATCAAGACCATTGGATGAAAAAATTGTTTCAAAAGTTTACACCCCCTTCAAGCTAGTCTGTACATGGTCATGGCAGCCAATGGCAAATAACAGGTTACAGTTGGAGGAAGTAACTATTTCTTTCATGGTGCTACCCTATTATATAAGGAGCAGAAAAAGTGTTTGCTTTATTACATAATTAATAAGTCACTGAATTTAGAAGGTGTTTTTATCAGTATGAGAACTTTACATTTACATGAAATAAATTTACACTTTTAATTATGTTTTTTTGTTGTTAAGGGATTGGGGAAGAAAAAGCTTCTCAAGCATAGAGAGTCCTATAACTTCACCCACTGGATCCCTCTCGAGGAGGACTTAAAGAGACAAAGACCACTCATCAGCACCTACCGAATGGATTTTTGGAAAAAGGATGATGAGACGGGTAAAATGGTACCTCAGATATTGGTTCCGAGATTGACACGAGCATCTTCAGCTTCATGTTCTGGGTTGACATCGACCTACAGACAAATGTTGAGGAGCCATGGTAATCTACAAGCCTCACAAAACTCATCCACAATGGACATCACTCTCATTTCTAACAACAACAGAGGAGGGGCAGCTGGACTGCAGAGAGCTATGTCTGCTCCATATAAGCGCCTGACCGTGTCTGACTGCCTTGTTTGGCATACTCCAGACAGCATTAAAAAAGAAGTCTTGCAAACCACTGAGGCGCTTTAGTAATGTATATTCTTCTCTTAAACCATCACCATAAATTATTTATACAACCCAATGAGTATCAAGATCAGTGTTTTAACTTTTGATCTTCACTTAACTGGGGCGAACTTACACCAGGTTCCTCCAAAGGCCCCATAGCATCTGAAGGAACAGAATTATGAGCTGAAGCACAATAACATCATGACAGTTTAACTAGTGTATAATGGCTGAGAAAAAGCTCAAGATTTTATCAGCTTCCACAGCTACTATGGGGCTATGGGACAACTGAGAGGAAGGGTTAGCTCCATTCTCCTGTCCACTGATGGAGTGAACAAAACAGGGTACTGTCCTTAAGGGTCGACATGGTTTTCTAGTCTTAAAACAGCCTCCCCACCACCACCACCTCTATATTTACCCCTGACAAGGTCTTAGACCTGGGAGAGGCAGCCTAACAAATTAGGTAAAAACAGTTCTTCACCACCAGAAAGAACATTGTAAGGCTATGTTCCCACTACCAGATTTCATCAGGAAAAGGCATCCATTCGGCCGCAAATAATGATCATGATGATTATTTTCAGTCATGCTTTTCCTGATAAATGCCAGTCTGTTCCTGTGGTGGAACGGACCGGCATTTTTCAGCCGAAAACGAGATGTGAGCATAGCCTTATTGGGCAGCTTTTCTTGATCACCATGCAGTCGTTCCTGCTGCTAGATCTGTGCACAAGCTTTATTGAATCAGAAACTTACCTGGCATGGATGTATCCTGGTTACCCAATCCTCCTGTGGCAGGACTAAATGCATGCCAATCAGGAGAAGCTGCCCAATAACAGACACGCTTTGAGGGATGGAAAAAATTACCAGGGCATTATTATTACAAAGAAAAAAAAACTAAAAGCACAGACAGAATACAGACCCATCAATATTTAATGGAAGTATTATATATTTATGCAGTAACTAGACAGTCTGGATGTTCATGGGTTAAATACTATTCACAACACATTTTGGGGCTTCCTCGCAGATATACAGTATGTTGGCATACCTTCGAAAAGACTACAATTATGTCCTGCAAACAAACCAAATATGTGTGTAAAACGTACCAAAAATAGTCACTGCCGCAGGTATGCTGCGGTATACAGCGAAACACCTTTTTATAAGCATTCCAAAGTATACCGGAGATGGAGCCCACAAAATGGGATATGATTGTGGTTTAAAACAGAAGATATAAAGGTATATATGCATGAAATATATATATGAAATATATATATATATATATATATATATATATATATATATATATATATATAATGAAATCAGAGTATTTAGAGTCTACCATATATTTTATATTTGCTGATCATTTTAGAATGGCATTATACTTTTCATATAAAGAAATTATTACAGACTGGGGTAAACTGGGTAATATCATACAATATAAAGCTATGCAATATATTATACATTTTATATCATCTATGTTATATTATAGAATACATTTTTGTAAGCCTTAACTGTTTTTTAAAGCTACTACAATAAAATTTCAATTTTTTTACAGGATGACTTGCATTTTATTTGTGCTTATACTCACTGTGACAGTTTTGTTTAGCACATTATGAAATATTTAGAGACAGTATAAGCGACTTTCAAGCAGACATTGTGAGACACAAATTCTTCGAAAATTGTAAAAATAAGGAATCATGTACCATAGGGGAGTCTCCTATGGGTGCCAAAGGGTTATGCTTCCACTTCAACTTCCCTTTAAATGAAGTTACTGCCACTGCCCTTGATGAGCAAGGAGAAAGCTTTGCCCCACCCACTAGTAGCTCAGCGTGCATCTCTCTTTCTGTTCCTCTTAATATGCAGAGAATAGGAAAAGGCCATTGAATGGAGGTTTGAGAAAGGGCCTCATCTTCTTTTATGACATGAACAGTACTCATATGATTTATTGCAAAAATGTAGTTTTTTTATGTAAGTGTTGGAAAAATGATAACATAATTTTGCTGTAAAAATGTGATGACCAAATGTCCAACAAAAGAAAATAATGGGTGAAATATTAAGGACATTAGCCCAATGAGCCATTCCATTTTTTTTGCAGGGGACCCATATACAACACCATGATCTTTTGATGTTGCCCTGATCACAGAATTTCCCACTGCTGTGACCTGCAGAGGTCAGATGTGATCTAGTGTTCAATTCACCTGCCAACACTGGGGAATTTAAAAAAAAAAAAATCATATTTGCCACCATTATTTTTGGACCCATTTGCTAGGGAGACGAAGGTGGCTAAGCAGGGCTAGATCATGGATTAGGCACAATTATCATGGTTTGTAGAGTGGGAGGGAACTTTTTTCTACCGTTTCTACTTCTTTACAGTATACTGGAAAAAACCTACCTGACATTTTTCCCATATGCATCACATATAGCATTTACAGATTCACAATAATAAAGCCATTTGCTATTTCTATCAATGTCTGATCAGTCATATATTGTTAAATGTTGGAAGCCATGGCTCATCAGGTGCAAAACATGCAGGAGGCCAGTCACTGCGAGGGGCCTATTGTATGTTGAAAATGGGAAACTCTGAAGCATTTTTCATTACTGTCAAAAGCACTAAAAATATCCCGCACCTGCTCATCCGCTCTCCTACTCACACACTGGTGATACACGTCACCGTCGTCTCATCACCTTCTTTATTCTCTACGTATATACAATGTGAAGATTAAACTAAAAACATAAAGGAGATTCAAAAGTGATTAATTGAATACAAATTAATGGAGCCCAAAACTGAATGTGTATGTTTATGTTAGTTGAGCTACCACCAGCCAAAAAAGAAAATTCTCTTTAGATTACTGTAGTACAGGAAGAATGGAATTTATTTTCTTTTTTGGCATAATCTTTACTTCAAAGGGTCTCTCGGCAATTGGCAGATCATAAAGTGCCCCACTACTGGGACACCCAGTGATAAGCAGGTATTGTTTTTGAGAAACCTGCCACAATGTTCACTATTCGTGCAACACAACAGAAGAAATGACACATTAGATGGCGGCCATAAAATCAATGGGCTGTCTGTGTAATGCAGAGCAGGACAGGTCCTCCAGAGAAGTAACATAGCTAATAAGCTAATAAGCTGATCCGTCGAAGCGCGCATGCGCGAGAAATGGCCATCATGACCACGCTTTAAATAGGATGGCGTCTGTCCCGATCAGTGTGCAATCCCGCTATTTTATTGCACTATGAAATAAAGGAATCTTCACTACCGACGGGTGAGTGCTCTTGGCTTCTTCTTTCTCTATATGAAATTGCATTTTGATGTCCTATACCAAATAAGGAGCACCCCCGGTCTCGAACTACATTAGTCCACTTTACGTCCAGCTGTACTGACTGACTAAGTGCTAGGAGTAGTGCCGGTGAAAGCCTCTCCACATACCATAGCTAATAAGGTTGAAAGAAGACAAGAGTCCACCAGGTTCAACCTAGAGAAACCCTACTGTGTTGATCCAAAAGGAAGGCAAAATCCCCTATGAGGAAGATGACAATTGCCCCATGAGGCTATGTGCACACTGAGGAATTCTCGAGGAATTGAAGCAGAAAGTTTTCAGGCAGAATTCAAGCAGAATTTAAGCCCCCCATTGACTTCTATAGGATTCCTCTAGCAGATCTACAGCAGAAAATTCTGCTCGGAAATTCTGCAGTGTGAACAACAGAGCAGAAAACCCATTGAACACAATGGGACTTTGCTCTGTACATATTTTACGGGAGGAATTTGGAGCTGAATTTCAAGCTGAATTCCTCGCCTTTTCCTCAGTGTGCACATACCCTGACAGGGAGAAAATTCCTTCCTGACTCCAATGGCAACCAGAATAATCCATGGGTCAACATATCACCAGAGATCTAATGCCCCTTACTTGTAATATTATATTTTTCAAGAAAAGCATTCAGCAACCTGAAGACTCTCTCTATTATTGCTAAATGATGAGGATCCTGAACATAGGACCCCCCTCACTATTAAGCTCAGAATTTTTAATTAGGGTATATGAAAATGAAGAGATGATTATCAGTTCTACATATTAGTCAAAGGATCATCAATGCATAATAGAATAAATTAAAAAGCCGCTTGTTAAGATCAGGATAGGTTTTAGCCTCTGGGTATAAACATTCCTTGACAGCAAATTGAAGTTTTGGGGAAAAAAAAACACAAAAACTAGAAGTAACTCTCACCACTTCATTTCTGTATACTTAGCTTCCTGCTTTATATTCTGGGTGCACAGAAAGGCCACTGGCTTGGCAGCATTTAGGTAAATTTAAAGCACAGACAGGAATCTAACTCGTCCAGACAAACCATTGTTTCTTAGGGTACTATTAGATGGGCCAATAGGGGCCCGATAATAAATGTAAATGAGCGCAGATCGGCCCAATAATCGTTTACTAAGGGCTGCAGGGACATCATTACCAATGTCCTTGCAGTCCTTTCTAAACTGGTATACCTATCTCGGGTTCAGGGCTCCTCCTGCTCCTTTTCTCCCCGGGTCCCGCACGCTGCAGCTTCAGAGCGGCCTGTCTTAGCTGACAGGCCACTCAGCCAATCACTGGCCGCGGCGGTCCCGGCCTGTGATTGACTGAGTGGCCGTCAGCTAAGACAGGCCGCTCTGGAGCTGCAGCGCGTGGGACCCAGGAAGAAGAGGAGCAGGAGGAGCCCTGGACCATGGATAGGTTATGTATTCTTTTGCAAATCATTAGCCGCCGGCCGTGCACTGCTATTACACGAAGCGGTGCACGGTCGTTGGACGACAATTATAACTCTGAACCTATATCAACGATCAGCCAATGACAACCAACATCGGCAGAATCTGCTGATCGTTGTGTTTATTACACGGAACGATTGGCCGGATAGGGCCGATTTGGCCGATTATCGTTTCGTGTCATAGTACCCTTAGTCAAGATCCATCCAAGAATGTCAGGTACAGATAAATACATGAAAGGCATAATTAATTCCATCATATTTTGGATACACGCGTTCTTGTTCTCAGCATTTCAAGAAGGTTCCTGTTTTGTGAATGGCAATAGACAAAAAAATGTAAAACCATATCAAACCAAAAAGTTTAAAAAAAAACAAAAAAACACTTCTCTGTGAATGTTGGCATTTTTCCTGGTGTTTCTAGGGGACAAAAATGACAAAAAAGTTTCCATACTAATATACAATAAATTTTAAAAAATGCCAGTAAAACATGTTCTGTATTTTTGTGGTGTTTCAGACCCCAAAAACCACCATGCTAAATTGTGTTTAAGGTTAATTCTGCTAAATTATTGAGGAGACCGACCTATATTATTAGGATGTAGACCTTTACATTGTCGGCAGCTCTTCTTAACCTCTGCCAGAATTATTTCTTGAGATGTTATTTGTGGAGACCATTTATAAGAGACAGATCTTCTCTACCTTTCACCCTTCATCTAACTTCTTGATCAAGAACATAAGTGACATTTGAAACACTCAGTGTGACTTCAGAAATCTCGCCGAGCGGAGAAGCCTTTACACTCAGCAGAGCCAGCTCCCTCCGGGCTGTTTTAAGGTTTGCTTTTTAATTGCTACCTCTTGTCAAACTTGGCAGCCATACAGCTCTTCAATCTTCCCCTAACCGTGTATATACTTCAAGGTAATGCAGAAAGTCTGTTATATACTTGTGAATAAAAACCATTTGAAATGGATATTGGAGTTCTGTAAAAGGGCATACATTACCATACAAAGGTAGATGGTGACACAACTATAAAGACTATGGAAATCCAGGTCAGATTAATCCTATTATAAACCTACGGTACGATGGATTCCCCTGCAACACTAACAAAACAAAGAAGGGAGTACATGAGTCACCATAAATTATTATTATTTTTTTTTCACTTAGGAGGCACATACTGTAGGTGCAACAAGTGGTGGTCCCTTATGTTCTTGAATGATGTGTATGGATAGTATTCATGTACCTGGGTATCAGGTCTTCCAAAAAACATCATTACTAATGGCCCTATTACACAAAACAATTATGGCCGATAATCGTCTTATGTAACAGAAGACAACGATCAGCTGGCTGTCGTTGTCTGTCGTTGTCTCTTAACATGTTGAAAGACAAATGACTTAGATAGCAGCAATATGCTGCCATAGCTCTGTGGAGTAGGAGTGGAGCCGGCAGACCGCCACTATCTTCTATGGGCTGCCCGGACAATCCAGCCATCACCAGGGCAGCCACCTCCCTTCTCCCCCCGCGGCCCCCTGGCTCTTACTGGCTTGCTGCCGATGTGTGTAATAGCGACAGCAACAAGCAGGGAACAAGGAGCAAACAAGCGCTAATGGCGCTCTTTTGCTCCTCTCCATCGTCCTGTGTAATAGGGGCTTATGGCTACAAGCTCTAAAGACTCTGAAACACAATCAGACTGGCCCACCTTAGCTTCCCCAAGTGGTGGCATCAATTAGTCAAAATTCCACAAATTTTTGGGACCTAAAATCAAAGTGTACAGTTCCAAATAACGACAGATAGACAAAAGTATTGGGACACCTAAACATTACACCAATTGGAGCTTTTAGGAAATCTTCTAAATCCACAGGCTATAAAAAGGAGTTGGTTCCCTCTTTGCAGTTATAACAGTTCCCACCCTTCTAAGAAGATTTTGAAAGTGTCTGTGTGTCATCTAGAAGAGCATTTGTGAGGTCAAACATTAATGTTGGGTGAGAGTTCCTGCCTCACAATCTCGGTTCCGGTTCATCTTCAAGGTGTTCAAAAACCCAACCATGCCTTTATGGACCTTACTTTGTGCACTGGGGCACAGTCATGGCTGGGACAGCAAAAGGCTGAACCCAAACTGTTCTCAAAGAGTTCGACACATACAATTGTGCTAAACATTTTCATATGCTGAGACGCTGAGACGCTGGAGGTAATCCAAGCCCTGGTAAACAACCCCAGAGCATTGTCTTTCCTTCACCAACCTTTAAGGGGCTGGCCACCTTTTAACTTGTTTATTGAAATTAAAAGCAGCAATAACAGTGAGTCCCTAAAAGCCGAGAGGAGCAAGCGGAAACCGACCTGTCAGGTCAGCACTCACTAGCTCCTCGCTCCCCCTCGCTTCCGGCACTATTACACGTGCCGAAAGTTAGCAGGTAAGTGCAGTGGGAAGAGGATAGGAGAAAGCGTCAGTCTGCTGCCACTGTTTCTATTAAACGGAGCAATGGCAGCAGATAGTTGCTAGGCTGGTTGAAAGACAACCATCGGCCGACATTGTGCATGATGGCTGATCATTGTCTTCTATTACACAAAGGAATTATCGGCCGAATATGGACAATAAACACTTCATGTAATAGGGACCTTAGACTCTGCTGTGGCCCCATTCAGTAGCTTTATTCAGCCGGTGTAGTGTGTATACCGTAGACGTAGATATATACTGTACAAGTTTGTTGTTATTACTAATGATTATATCAGGAGTCTGAGGTTGATTCTTATTCTTTGTCCAGATCCATTTGTCAAAACAAATTTCCAATTAAACTGAGTACAGGATAGAAAGATGAAGCCTTTCATCCTCCTACCTTTCATCTCACTGTCCTGATATATAGCTCTGCCCTGTCAGATATTATTGCTTTTAAAAAATGTTTTCGTTCCGGCCTCCAGACTAGCTGTAGAAGTTCCGAAACTTTAAATATTAGTCATAGGGTTGAAAAAACTGCTGGTCACCTGTGCACAACATAACGGAGACTAGTGCTTGGTACAAGACCACAGATCTTAATGTCAGTTTACAAATAAATCTAATACATGTACTTTATCTATGTATCGATATGTTGGAAGGGCCGTTGAAAAGATACAAGCATGAAACCCATATACACTGCTCAAAAATAAAGGGAACACTCAAATAACACATCCTAGATCCTAGAATGAATGAAATACACTCATTGAATACTTTGTTCTGTACAATGTTGAATGTGGCTCAGTATTGTGTGTGGCCTTCATGTGCCTGTATGACCTCCCCCCATTGTCTGGGCATGCTCCTGATGAGGTTGCGGATGGTGAGAGGGATCTCCTCCCAGACCTGAACTCCTGGACAGTCTGTGCTTCAACTTGATGTTTGTGAATGGAGCGAAACATGATGTCCCAGATGTGTTCAATCGGTTCAGCCACATGAGGTCTAGCATTGTCCAGCATTGGAGGAACCCATGTCTAGCATCTGGACACTACGCTGACAGACACAGCAAACCTTCTTACCACAGCTTGCATTGATGTACCAGCCTGGATTAACTGCACTACCAGAGCAACTTCTGTCGGTTGTACCACGAGTGTAAAACTGTGCTCAGCCAATCGCGGCTGAGTAGCTGATGACACGACAGAGGGCGGCCGGCACTAGGGACGGTCGGAGCGGTTCGGCCGTCAGTCCGAAGATGACATCATTGGCACAAGATGGCGGACGGGGTCGGCAAGAGGCAGGTATGTATAAAGCACTACACTTCCGGGTCTGGTGTGGGTTGGGGGAAACACGGGGAAGGGGGGATTCACTAACATAACATACATTACAAAGTTGTATAACTTTGTAATGTGTGTTATTTAGTGTATAATTGTTTAGCGCCGCACTACCCCTTTAAAAAAAAACGGATAACTGAATGCTGCTCTGCGGCAAAGGGAAAGTGGTAGGGCTAAGCCAATGTCAGAGCTGCAACAATGGTGCTCACCTGGCACCATCATCTCTGTGCAACAGTGATAAGACAGAAAACAATCCTAGAGCAGCATGCAGAAACAATGGTGCTGCCATCAGAAACACAGATACAACCGCATTGCGGATAAATATTGACTTAGTCTTGTACCATATATGTCCATATAGGGAATACGTGTGTAAAGGTCACAAGCCCATTATCGACTACTAAATCCATGATACACTTGTTTTCTATGTTTCTATGTACAGTAGGTGTATAGAACAAAAGCATGGAGCACTGTCGGATGCATGGATATTTTATCTTGATTTTTTTATTGCAGATCATGTAGGAACATGCATTTGAAAATAGATCTCTCTTCTTCACCAGGTGATACCAGGTGTAGTACTTCTCCTCTATTCATTTTACTATTAAGTAGGTACCATACCCTTTAAAACCCATTGCCTGCAGATCCTAACTAGAGATGAGCAGACTTTTCGGATTTCTGGTTCGTGAGAACCAGAATGATCGGCGTCGGATTCCCGCTGTCTGCTCGCTCTGTGCAGCGGGTGGATACCTCCTAAGGAACGCCTGGAAAACTGGGATACAGCCATTGGCATTGGCTGTATCCTAGTTTTCTAGGCGTTCCTTAGGAGGTATCCACCCGCTGCACGGAGCGAGCAGACAGCGGGAATCCGACGCCGATCGTTCGGGTTCTCACAAACCAGAAATCCGAAAACTCTGCTCATCTCTATTCCTAACCACAGCTCCTGTGCTTTGTAGCCAGATGGATAAAACCTGTCACTTCTCTGGGGCTGTTAGAGCTGAGGGTAAGAACTGCTGACTGTTCATGCTAGACATAGTATACTATCATACTGCAGGTCTAGAAAGGGTATGGTGCCAACAAGTACACTGTAATTGGCTCTATGGAGGGAAGGTCTATCATGTTGTGTGAAATCTTTGTCCAGTCTTTATATTGGCAGCAATGATGCCCTCTGTACTATTGAGGGGTGAAGTGCCCTCTGCTGCCAGCCAGTGAGGCTTCAAGTTAGAACATAAAATAGATGCATAAAACACAGCTTTATAAACAAAACGAGAATTAGAAAAATAGAAAATTCTGGTGGAAGCTTGACCACGCGACAAAGAAATCACAGATTACCAATGGCAAAACATGACGGGCATTCAAAACAATTCACTGCATGGCTAAAATTGGGCAATGCTTTAAGACAAGTCTGTCACCTCACACCATGATCAGGTTGCCTGCTGCTATTTTCACTCTGTCTCTGAAATGAGAACGAATTTATAGTCTATATTACCCACAGGGACAGTCAGGAATAACCGCTACTGCCAAAAATCCTGCTGGCTGCAACACAACATGAAAACACGGAGAAACAATTAAAAAAACTGCTATACAAGAGCAGTTGTCAAAGTGAGCAAGGGTATAAATACCATGTGGCCGGGGATTTAGGGGGCATCCATCTCCACTTTCACATCATCCTGTATAAAAGATTGTACTTCCTGTCTATGATCTTTGGCCATGGCTACCAAGAAAGCAGACATATCAACTGCTAGGGGGATCAGCAGCAGAGGACAATAGGTATCCTGCACATTTCCAAGGAAAAAATAACTGGGCTCCCTTGGATTCAAGATTATCAGTAGCTAAAGTCAACTATGAAGGTTAAATGTTACTTGTTATTCGCAAAACAAAATAAAACTTTTTAACAGGTCATGCAGACATGTCAAAAGTTTTCATTGGTCAGGATCTCAGTGCTGAGACCTCCATTAAAGGGGTATTCCCCCCAAGAGCAAAAAAAATGAAATGCTCCCAAACCTAGCTGGTCTTACCAAGTCCCCCTGAGTATTTTGAGCCGTCTCCCATCTTTCTAGCTGCTGTCGTTCCTGAGTTACACTTTTTTTAAAAGATGGTCTATTATTAAGATAGGAAACTACATTTCCCATCATGCAATGCTCTTGCCTGATGATGATGAAGTAGCAGAGCTGAGATAGTGATAATGGCGTAGCATTGCTGAGATGGTGACTCGGTGCAGCAGAGCTGAGATGGTAACTCGGCGCAGCAGAGCTGGGATGGTGACTCGGCGCAGCAGAGCTGAGATAGGTGGGTGGACGGGTGAGACCGATCTCTTGAGCCCAGGGGGAGGGGGTGCTGCCGGTAAACTGGGATGGTGAGGGTGATAGGGGTGCCGCGGGCGAGCAGCACAAGTGAGCCGCGGGTGAAGGGGGAGTGCCGTGATTGAGCCCAGCGCGGGGGGTTTGGGGGAATGCCGCTGGTATACTGGGTCGGTGGGCGGGCAGCACGACGGGACGGGAGGTGCCGTGGATGGGCCTAGCGGTGGGGGGGATGCCGCCGGTAAGCTTGGGTGGTGAGCGGGCGGCACGAGTGAACCGCGGCTGACAAGGGTGGAGGGGTGCCGCGATTGAGCCCAGCAGAGGAGGGGGGTGCCGGTTAGCGCTGCCGCAGGTCACGGGAGGTGCTGCGGAAAAAGCCAGCGGAGGTCAGAGGAAGGAGCGGAGGAAGATGTCGTTGGTGGTGAGCAGGCGGGACGAGGGAGCTGTGGTTAACAGAGAGCCGTGGGTGACCCAGCGGGGGGGGTAAGCGCCGCCGCGGGTGACGCCGCCGATGAGCCCAACGGGCGGGGGGGGGCTGTTGAGGGGTGCCGCCGGTAAGGAAGGTGAGGTGCCGTGGATGAGCACGGCGGTGTTGTGGGCGAGGGGCGCAAGTGACAAGGGTGACAGGGGGCACAGTCAGGGGGTGAGCTCTGGGGCTGGGGGGGGCACACGGTACCGGTGACTGGGGTGGCTGCAGTTAGAGAGGGAGACAGTCTCGGAGGGTGCGGGCCGGGAGCAGGGAGCGTGTCGGGTTGGACTGAGGTCTGATGATTCTCTGCAATCCGTGGGGGTAGATGTACCTAGATAACAGCAAAACTGTACAGAATCTTTAATACCTTCATATTGGAAAGATGGAAAGCTACGGGTGGGCGACGTATTAATGCAAAAATAATTTTGGGGGGAATACCCCTTTAATCTCTAGATATAGCTGTGGAGGATCAGGCAACAATGCACTTCACTGGGCTCATAGACCAGCAGTGTAAATTTGCTTATTGCCTCAGCTCCCTGAAGTACACAGAGCATAGATGAAGGGGCACAATACATGCAAGTGAGCATTTCTGTATCTTCATTTTAGAAATCTGTAGGGTTCTCAGTGCCCAAAGTTCCACTGATACAATCTTCTGACGTGTCACTATGAAGTTGGAAGAAATAGTAGGTACTCCTTTAATAAAGTATAGTGCATACTGTAGTTACAGGGCCCCAGTGTTAATCTAGTGTTAGGCATGAGTTGAATTTCTGCTGCAAAAGCCAGCCACACCACCACCATGGAAAATGGTAACCATATACCCAACTAGTGTACACATCAACATTGCAGTCTAGAGTAAAAGGCACAATATACAGCAATTCAATTGTAAATTTCTTCAATTTTTAGATGTATATGTGAAGTAATAAAAAGCATATATCAAATAGAAACTCTGTCCTTGCCCATGCCCATTTAGGTCTACCAATCCAATGAAAGAAGAAGACACAAGTTGGTTGTTTGCTGCAACTTTTTATCATATAGTTTATGCATACTGTACACTGAATATTTCTTAAGACAACTGCGTGTTAAAAGAGAAAACAACATCTTAATAAAAAATAAATCCCTTATAAAGAGTCACATGTTGTCCAAAACATACAGTAAGAATCTGGCTTCAAACATCCAAACTTAACAACAATGGACAGGTTGAATTATTACAAGTAGGATTGTCAATCATACTAGTAAATATTACTTTCTACTACCTTGTTTTTGGTCTACTTTATATTTTTGTATCACCTTCCACATGTGTTAATTGGTTTGGATACAATTCTCTACTATACTCCTAGAATATTACTCAGTTGGTCTTACTCAACTGTACTACTCAGATGAATCTATACTTGGCCGTATACAGAGCTGACCAAGACTAATAATGTCCTGGGATCATCAAGAGATAATTCTCCTCGGTCTTCATCCATCTTCTGTCAATAAACTTTCCTCGACCGAAGAATAGCAGGTAACTGAACATTGTAGGTCTCTAATCTTCATGACAAGAGAGGATCAGGCACTTTCCACTACCAACATTTGTTGGTTAAGTTTTTGTAAGTTTTAAGGTTCTTCTCATATGTCCTCCAAGACACATAAAGCTTCAACAGCACTGCTGGGCCCCTGTCCTACTCCACCAATGACAAAGAGCATGTTGTTGGACTGAATGCATGAGCATGAACATCTTCCTGTAGGCATTGAAGGCAAAAATTCCCATCTCTTTTTCACCATGTTAAAGCCTTCTACTGAGTTTAAAGGGGAGGGTTGATTTCCTAATAAAACAAAAAGATGTTTACAGGGTATTATCCATATCTTACAGAAATGTTTTACAAACTCATAACATCAATTGTTTACAAAGATTTATAGTCTAGACTAGGGACAGATTTGGCTTTAGCTCTCTGGGTATGATGGCGTTTGTAGTTTTGCAACAGTCTGGAACATACATAGACAAGAAGGGGCTTAACACCAATGTCAATTTTAGGTCATGGCAACCAAGTTATTAAAAGTTTTCCCACTACTTGTCCCATTCTAATTGTTTTGTACTGTTTAGGAGTCATTAGATGAAGGGGCCCTTTATCACTGAATACCTTACATTGTGTGTGTGTGTGTGGGGAGGGGGTGGGTGTGTGCATAAATTAACCTGGTTCTGTCTACTGCATTTAAAGACATATAAAACTAAAAATTAAAGGGGTGATACAGATTAGAAAAACTGTAAAAAAATAATGCCACACTCGTCCATGGATTGTGTGTTGTACTGCATCCTAACTCCATTGACTTCACTCTAGCTGCTGCAATACCAGGAAAAAAAAAAACATATAAGGGTGGGTTCACACTACGGAATTCTCGCAAATAAACTTCGCGGAATTCTGTTGGCTGTCCGCGCGCACGGCCGCGCGCCTTTCCGCTGGCTCCATAGACGCCATTCTATGGGCCAGTGTATTCCGTTATCCGCTGAAAGAAGTGACATGTCATGACCCATTGAGTACAATTATACATCATGTACGTGACACAATCCCATCACCTTGTGTTTATTGAATACGAATGCCATTATTAACTTAGTGTGAGCTGTCCTCCAAGGATTCTCTCCCTTCTGTCTGTACTTTGAGCTGCTGTGTAACCTTCTCCCCTCCTTACTTCTACAACATTTTTAAATAACACTATTTAGAAAGTTGCTATATTTTACACACAGAAAACTGAATAAACATAAAGGAAATTTAATACAAAAGGTGTCTACAGCCTATAATGGATCCTGGGGAGCCCAACTTCACATCCTTATTGCTTCACATCCTAATAAGCTATATGTATTCACTTAGCAATTGTGTATACCTATTAACACGTCAGTTCTTTTTTTAATATAACTTTTTATTTTTCCATTAAAAATGCAGAAAAATAAATACATATGTTATATGTACAAAGCCGCCAATTCTAACAGTATTGACATGCAACAAACATATATATATCATCCATTATAATACCCATCCAATCCCCCCCCCTCTTTCCCACCCAAATCCCTGTCCACAAAGAGAGAGAATCTTATCTATGTCAGTTCTTGATTCCAGAGCAAACAACCACTCCTCATTTTCCAGATCTGTCATATATGTCCCTGTTCCAGAACAAGAATAAAAATGGAGTGCTCTCTTTTTATAAATATGGAACACATCACTTTCATCACCGTGCCCTATTGTTCCTGATTGATTGTGCTACCAGCAGCTTTCCTTACAATGTTCATGAGACTGGCACAACTCTCATTAGTCAGTACAGAATTGTCATTCAGTGTGGACAACCAGGGGTGTCGACAGCGTCACCACAATATAGATAGTCCTGAGCATAAGCAGAGAATAGCTTACCAAGGTTCCTGCAATATACATGACAGAGCTGCTGGCAGAAGATCATGTATAAATTTATAATTAAACCCTACAAGAGCATTGCTGAAGATCCAATTTGGAGCCACTATAAAGAAGTTTTCTTGTTTAGCTAAATGCCTGTGTACATGAGTAAAGTGCATGAAACCTGTGCAGCAGACTACTACAGAGACATATGCACTCTTCCTGCTGTCATATGGTGCCAATGTAAAAGGGGACATTAAGCAGTCTATATTTGCCAGAAGTTGACTGACCTGTACAGAGCCCTGATCTTAAAGTGTACCTTTTGTTATAACTTTCAAAACCTAAATCAACAGTAGATGTGATATAAAGCAAGTTTGCAGTTTACATTCATTATAATTATTATTATTATTTTTTTTGTTATCATGGAAAACATGGCACTTCCTGTGTTTAGACTTCCTGTGTTTTTTTTTAAAGAGTCTAAACAGAGTAAGCCCAGTGTTTCTCAGGTCATCTGTGCACACAAGGCAGTCATGGAAACAATGAGCCGTCACACTCTGTACTGACTGGGACTTCATGCATTTAGTCTCTTTTTTCAACCAGTACAAAACAGTTCAACAAGTACAGTACTAAAAATCTGCCTTCAAGAAATGGCCTTGTATTTTTGGTAAGTATGGCTTTGTTTTACAGCATGATAACAAAAAACAAGCGCAGGTACACATTAAAATGTACCTGTCATGACATAAAAAATAATATGCCCCAGCAAATATATAGTTAATGCTTGTTTTATACATGCTGTCTATTCTAATTTAGCAGCTCCAGGTATCCATATAGTCCCCCATTATCCTGCTCATGCTTCTACATTTCACTCAGAGCTGGTGGGAGGGCCTTAGATTAGTTCGTTTACTCAACACAGGGGCGTCCACGGCCACAGGCCAGTCAGCATTCATCTTCACTGGGCCAGTCTATGCAGAGCAGAGGGACAACTGACATCACTTCCTGCATTTGGTCTCTTTTATGCTGTTACCAAAGACCAAATGGTCTCAGTGACAGAGCCTCGACTGCAGTTTTACAATGAGTGAGACACCAAGTGGACAATTTTATACCATTGTATTTTATATGTAAAACAGGCAAAAATAAATAAAGTAATTTGCAAAGATGTAGTATATCACCTCCCTTCCTGATTTAACATTATTTATTGATAATGACAGTGCCCATTAACCCCATTAAACACATTTGTTATGTGAACCAGGTCCTCTTGTATAACATTAGAGTTTGATCTCACTAACACTTTTGTGGTTGAATGGGCAGAAATTCCCATAGGCACCTACAAAATCCTAAAGAAATTCTTCCAAGAATAGTGGAAGCTGTTATACCTGCAAATGGAGAGTGGGCAACGCCATACTAATGCCTATGGATTTAGAATGAGATGTAGTTAAAGGTATAATGTGTAGGTGTCCTAATACTATGCCCATATAGTGTATGCTGATCACCAGCATGTAGTGGTGGTGATTCACCAATCTAATGGAAAGAATATTTGTATCCATTAACTGTGTGACATTTGGTAATCCTGAGCATGAAAGGAAATTTGTGATACGTGATGCATCTATCACAGCGAGAGCCCTGAAGATCAGCGTCATTGTGTAGGAAAGGTCAGGCTTTATGCGTACAGAATGGAGCCCGCTCCCTTTAGGTGCGTCCACCTTCCCGCAGCCTTCTTCACAATCACCGTTGCCATGGAAATCTATAGGACCAGACCTCATTATACAATAATCCGGTTTCATTCATGATTTCTGCCCAGAATATTCTATCAACAAAGCTTTAATGCATTTGGTCCAGGTCCCAAGATATGTAACAATATAGACAAAGTGGAAAATTCACTTTTCCCATAATTTCATTGTCAAGAAATTGTCTACAGTGAGTGTAGTGTGTATGGTGCTAATAAATAATACATGTCTACCTACAGCTTCCCCGATCAAGCAGCCGCCTCCATCTCCTTATTGCCTGCAGCCTTGGCCGACATCCCTGTCTCTCAGTGATAGATGTGACCTTTACACATAATTCCAGGGATCATTGTGAGGGAGACAAGTCAATCACTCCCACCATCACACCATGGCATTAGTGCAGGTACAGGGGGTATGCAGAGCATATAGTGTGCTTATAGATATGACACAGACAGATTGATAGATACCATACAAAAAACAGAGAGATTAGATAGACAGAAATAGAGTTTTTACCCTATTTCCCACCGCTAGTTTTCCAACAGTGCAGCTCTTTACAGCGAGAGTCCTGCAAGTTAAGCCTCTAACAGCAAAGATGTCAGATTAAACTTATGATAGATATATCCTCATTACCATATGAATAAAGTGCAGTGGACAGCCATAATACAGACCCCAGACCTATAAGACCATAACAGTGGGTTTACTTCTTCTAATCTGCTGTTAGCTTCCCTTCTCATTGCTTGTGTCCAGGACTGCTCTCCTTTTATACCTGCCCATCATATCTTCCTGCTCATAGTCCACAGCATGGATCTACATCCTATTCCTGGTCCCATACAAGGTTTCCCATTGTAATCATCGTCCCCAGGATGTCTCCCCCGGGCCCCTTTCATTCCTGGTTCTATGCAAAGACTTATCTCTATTAACTATTCTTAAAGGACAACTCCGGCCAAAACTATTTTTTAATATGTTATTACTTATGGAAAATTAGAATTTTTTTTAATGTACATTAATTATGGGAAATGCACATATAGGCCTATTTCCCTTAATTTAGTAGATCAGGGAGACTTCAGATTCTCTAAAAAACCATGACGTCACGAACCGGGGGTGTAATTACATGGAGTGTCCAGCAGGGGCGCACTATATATAGAAGTCAATGAGTACCATTGACTTCTATATATAGTGCGCCCCTGCTGGACACTCCATTGGAATTACAATGGATGTGTATGAGAATGTACTATACAGTATGTTTTTGATTGAATACATTTATGGAATACTTTGGGGAGCAAGTGTCCTTGCTCCCCAAAGTATTCCATAAATTTATTTAACCAGTACATTTGGATGGCACCGAGCAGGGAGGGAGAGAAATGCATCTACCTCCCCCCTCCCTCCCTGCTCGGTGCTGCTGCTGCCACATATGCACAGTACTACTCCCCCATTATCTGTTCATAATATGAACAGATAATGGGGGAGTAGTACCTGTGCTATTCCGATAACGAACGCCGCCGCCGCACAGCTGCTTGTCCCAGCACTTCAGTATGCCCCCTCCACCGCTCCCCCTCCTCCACCCAGCTAACAAGTTGTAATTATAACACCGCTCATTGCCGCCGCTTACTGCTTCTATCCACTGCTGCTTACTGCCTCTCTCCGCCGCCTCTCTCTGCTGGCACATACCGCTTCCCGGTCCGCACTGCATGCCGGCCAGGGACGGCCGGCCTGGCCGGCATGCAGTGCGGACCGGGAAGCGGTATGTGCCAGCAGAGAGAGGCGGCGGAGAGAGGCAGTAAGCAGCAGTGGATAGAAGCAGTAAGCGGCAGCGATGAGCGGCGGAGAGAGGCGGCGATGAGCGGCGCTATAGTTACAACTTGTTAGCTGGGTGGAGGAGGGGGAGCGGTGGAGGGGGCATACTGAAGTGCTGGGACAAGCAGCTGTGCGGCGGCGGCGTTCGTTATCGGAATAGCACAGGTACTACTCCCGCATTATCTGTTCATATTATGAACAGCTAATGGGGGAGTAGTACTGTGCATATGTGGCAACAGCAGCAGCACCGAGCAGGGAGGGAGGGGGGAGGTAGAAGCACTTTTCTCCCTCCCTGCTCGGTGCCATCCAAACGTACTGGTTAAATACATTTATGGATTACTTTGGGGAGCAAGGATACTTGCTCCCCAAAGTATTCCATAAATGTATTCAATCAAAAACATACTGTACAGTACATTCTCATACACATCCATTGTAATTCCAATGGAGTGTCCAGCAGGGGCGCACTATATATAGAAGTCAATGGTACTCATTGACTTCTATGTATAGTGCGCCCCTGCTGGACACTCCATTGGAATTACACCCCCGGTTCGTGACGTCACGTTTTTTTAGAGAATCTGAAGTCTCCTTGATCTACTAAACTAAGGGAAATAGGCCTATATGTGCATTTCCCATAATTAATATACATTAGAAATTTGTCTAACTTTCCATAAGTAATAACATATTAAAAAATAGTTTTGGCCGGACTTCTCCTTTAACCCCAGTATTATGCTTGCTTGTGCTGGAAATATTCCTCCTGCCCTCTTAGCTCCAATGATGTGGCACAATGCTGGTGGCATCTCTCTCTCTTTATGTCCCCACAAGTCTCCTACTCCTTTTTGGTCCAGTGTGGTGATGCAGTATAATGCAGATCTGTATCAAGATGATTCTGGGTGCATATAACTCTAATATGTCGTCTTATCAAGGGTTTTCCTTCTAAAAAAAATGTACTAAAAAGGTGCTCTTTGGTCAGATAAGGGGGTGGTCTGGTTATAGAGGGGCAGCTTCCATAGGCCATAATGGGAGGAAAATCAGTCACAGAAAAATTGCTCTAAAGGGGGGGGGGGCTTCTTTTTGAAACCACCAAAAATTCACAGAGGCATGTCAAAAGTTTTATTCAGGTTCTGGATGATAGACCCCTACATATCATTAGAATAAGTCAGGAAAAGCTTTTGGCTGTGTGCTTGATGCAATCTCCATTGGTGTTAAGTGAGCACTAAAATGCTTGAGTGCTTGTAACTCAAGTCGAGCATTGAAAAATGCTCGAGTAACGAGCACTCAAGCATTTTAGTGCTCGCTCAACACTAATTGAGATTGCAAGTAATGACTCAAGTAACAAACCCCATAGAAATCAATAGAAGACTGAAATATTTAAACAGGTTTCCCCTGCTTTGCAGAGCAAAGGGTGCCTGGTTCACCTACAATGTGTCTAGCAAGCTCCTCATTCCCCGTTTGCTGCCGCCGCTATTGCACGTGGCGGCAGAGAGCGGAAAGTGCAGGGGAGGCTGTGGGGAGGTGTGTGTGTGGGGGGAGGGTCATGGCTAGATCGTCCGGCCAGCCCATAGAGGATAGTGGCGATCTGCTGCCACCGCTCCTCTTCCACGGGGCGACGGCAGCAGATCGCTGCTATCACAGTCGCTTGTCTTTCAACATGTTCAAAGACAAACAACAGCAATGATCAACCAACTTCGTTCATGTCAGCTGATCATTGCCTTCTATTACACTGGAAGATTATTGGCCGATAATCATTCCGTGTAATAGGGCCTTTAATATATAAACAGTGTTGGAGCTCCCGCCATCATAATGAATGGTTATGTTGGGTGCTCCATAGTACAGTAGTGTAAATATTTAAACAGCACCCGATGCTTAATTGAGCAGTATGATTGACCAAGCATGCCCGCTTAACACTGCTCTCCATCCATTTGAAGGAGATATGCTCCATTCTACAGGCCGATTTCTAGAAGCGGTTATTCACCAAATAAATGGCCCATATAAAAGGGCCAGCGATCAGCTGGCAAGCAAGTAATCTTTTTTTGTGCAGCTGGTAAAATCCTAAGTCTTTGGGGTCATCTCTTGCAACTGGATGGAGATCACAGTGAGTGGGAGAGTGAAGTGCACAGCCACATGCTTCTCCTGGCTCATTTTAAAGGGGTTATCCAACGTTAAAAAAACATGCCCACTTTTTCCCAGAGACATCACCACTCTTGTCTCCAGTTTGGATGTAGGTTTTGCAGCTCAGTTCCATTGAAGCAAATGGCCATGTTTTTTTTACTCTGGATAACCCCTTTATAGGTGGGGTCCTGAACACCCAGAACCTCTCTGAGATGTCAAAAGTTTTGTTAAATAATAGGAACTCTTTAACATAAAACTTGATTTGAACAATAGGTCTATTTCTGATTGTACATTCCCTTTAACCAGACACATCCACAAGGTTGGAAGACTGTACCTATGTCAGATATAAATAGGTGTGGTTGTTTTAACATCACATAGATGAGGCTAACCCCATGTTTAAGTCATTAGAGGTCTGCATTAAATCAGGAAAAAAATATTCAATTTGAGAAGTGTCAATTACCATCCTAACCTTTGTGGCTTGGTAAATCTGCTGGGTTGGATCCTGGGTCTAATGAGCTGCAAATCATGGCTAGAAATTGACAGTTAACCCCTTTATTGCTGGAAAATGTACTATTCTTAATGTAAAAATGATAGATAACACAGGACTTCATATTTTTTTCTTTCTCTCCTGTTCTCATGCCTCAGGATAAAACTTAACAGAGGTTTATTAAGCATGTTGTTTTGATGTTAAACTACTTGGCCCAATTGTACCAACTTATACATCCCTATATGGCTAGTAAGACTGTGTTTCCACATTGGCCCCAGACCCCCATTTTCTAACTAATAGCCGTGCAGTGTTTAAGATAATCCCGTCAACATTGTGCTACCACAATTTTTCTTTTTCATTCTTTTTTTTTTTTTTAACCACTGGGGAGGTAACATAGGCATGGTTTTGACGGTGAGTTGAAACACAGCTTAAAGCGACTCTGTCCGCACAATCTGACCCCCCAAACCACTTGTACCTTCGGATAGCTGCTTTTAATCCAAGATCTGTCCTGCGGTCCATTCGGCAGGGGATGCAGTTATTGTCATAAAAAACAACTTTTAATCCTGCAGCACTATGTCTAACAGCCGGGGCTTACATTTATATATGCATTAGGTTGGCACAACCTCTCTGTCCTTCCTCCCCACCCTCCTCATCATTAAGAATGCTCAAGGCAGATTGCTTCCTATTCCCCACCTGTGTGTATAATGAACATGGGCTGGATCGTTAAGACACCTGTGCAAAGCTCAAACAGCAGTAAATGTTCCTGGATCATTCCTAATGCTGAGGAGGGCGGGGAGGAGGGAAGGAGAGGTGTGCCAGCCTAATGCATATACAAATGTAAGCCCCGGCCATTAGACACAGCGCTGCAGGATTAAAAGTTGTTTTTATCACAATAACTGCATCACCTGCCGAACGGACCCCAGGACAGATCTTGGATTAAAAGCAGCTATCTGAAGGTACAGGTGGTTTGGGGGGGACAGATTGTGGGTACAGAGTCGCTTTAAAGTGTAACTACCATTTTAAAAAACTTCTGATATATCATAGCGACATGTCAGAAGTGTATATATCGATTGGGGTCTGGCTGCTAAGAACCCTGACGATAGCTAGAACTAAGAGAGTGCCGTGTGTGGGATTGTGCGCTCTGTCCCTTTATCCCTGCTACAGGGAGCTAAATTTTGCAGACTACTCGTTTTAGCAATCGGAATTCACCTTCCTGCAGCAGAGATGAAGGGGCAGAGTATGCGGAGGTGCACATGGCAGCCCCTTCATTTTAGCAATTGTCGGTGGTTCTTAGCAGCAGGACCCTAACCGTTCTACACTTCTAACATGTTGCTATGACATGTCAGAAGTTTTTTTTAAATGGTAGTTACACTTTAAGAAACAAAAGGAAGACAGTCTCGAGACACCCTTGAGAAAAGAAAAATATGCTACAATGAAACTACAATTTTGGGAGCTCAGTCCTCTTCTAAGCTGGGCTTTTTCACTTTTTTTTATTTCGATATTGCACAATTTAGAGTAACTGGTCTCGTTCAGACTTTTTTTTATTGCTAATTCATCAGTAAAATGCAAACTCCACTTTTCGGGCATATGTACAACAAAAGCAGCCTATGCATCTGCCATGGGGTCCTTGAATAGAGGGGGTCCAGCCCCAGTTGGTCGCTTCTCTTTTGCTATCGGCTGGCCAGAATCTGTGCAGGATTCCCCTTTCAAGTGGAATTAACAGAGACTCACGAATTTGGAAAAAACAGCACAGAGAGGGAGTAAAATTATCAAGGCTTATACACCAGTTTTCTGAGGTATAAAGTTTGAAATTTTCTCACAAAGAATCATTTCGCTTAAAATTTTATAATTGTTTTTTTATGTTAGATACTTGTGCACTTTGGGGGACATTTATCAGGTGGCGCATAAGGCATTTTTTGCGCAGAGGGCCCACTTGTGAATAAAAATATTTGCAAACGCTTGATTTGCGAATTATTTATTCGCAAGTGGGCTGTCTGTGCCACTTGCGCCAGAGAGAAGGGAAGGGAGCGTTATGGGGGGGGGGTGCAGGCGGCTTTGTAAAAACCTTTTGCACAACTCCACTCCACTAAAAACGTTGTATACAAATCACATGACAAAAAAGTACATTGAAAAACAATGCACAAATTCATCACACAACAATATGAAAGACATTTTTGCTGAAACTAACTATAAAGTAGCGAGTGTAGAGTCACAAATGATAAAATCCTGCCCAGTCTTTCTTTACTGTGGTCCCATTTGATCTTTGCTATGGCCACATAACTGGCAGGGAGGGTATAGGGGTGCTGTCTCTTGTTTCCATAGAAAGTATGGGCATTTAGTTTGGCCCTTGTTGACAATGATTTGGCCCCTGTTGTGATATGAATTAGCTCCTACTGTCAGATAATTTGGCCCTTGCAGTTAGATGATAAGTGGCTGCTATACAACGACAACAGCCTGCAACATGCTCAGGTCACTCATTATTAATTTGAAGATATATTCAATAATAAAAAATCTTCTAAATGTAAATCAATCCATTGCCGTGAAATTAAAAAAAACCAAAAACTAGTATTTGCATATTTCTTTACGCCATTCTTAAAGTAAATGACTGTGTACTGGAGCATTGGCTGCTGAGACAAATTGGGACATTGCCCTAATATATCCAGCTGCTGCTATTAGGATTTAGACTCTAAAACCAGAATAGGATTTAATCAATCGGAACTCAAAAGCTTTTTTTTCCTTTCCCTGAGAGATTTCATCGGCTTTTAACAAGATGTTTCTAGCAGAGTTCTGTGAAGGCTTCATACCGCAGCAACCAGACAATATCCCCCCTGCAGTGAACGGCCATTGTATTGTGACGTTCGGGGTGTGCGATGTGTTACATTTCATGACGCCAATTGTCCTGCTACAGGAAATTATTAGAAATGTTCTTTTCCATAATACTTGCTTGGAAACTGGCATATGTAATATATTATAGAAGCCCGGAGATATGTTCTGTAAGCAATCTGCTTCTTTGAGGTTATAAATTCAAGTCTCATTTGGAAAGTCTTGGAATATAACTATGTTAAAGGGGTTATCCAGCGCTACAACAACATGGCCACTTTTCCCTCTTTCTTGTCTCCAGATTGGGTGGGGTTTCTGACTCAGTTCCACTGAAGTAAATGGAGCTTAATTGCAAACCACACCTGAACTGGAGACAACAGTAGGGGGAAAAGGGGCCATGTTTTTGTAGCACTGGATAATCCCTTTAACACATAATATTTCCGTCAATTTTGGTCAATATTTTGTCAACCAAAATCAGGAATGTAAGGCTGGGTTCACACTAGGTTTTTGCAATCCGTTTTTTTCATTAGTTTTTTTTAAAAAACGGATGCCTTTGTGTGCATCTGTTATGATAAGTTTTTCCATCGACTTCCATTATAAAAAAAATCAAAACAAATGCATTTTTTTATTTTAACGGACACAAAAATAAGGTCAACTACGTATTTGTGAACATTTAAAAAAAAAACTGATCCGTTTTGATCTGTTTTTTTTTTTTTTTTTTAATAATGGAAGTCAATGGAAAAGCGGATTAAAAAAAAACGGTTTTGGTTGAAAATTGACTAGCCAAAATACGAACGGAAATACTCTAACATAAACCTAACATAACCTAATAAGCTGTATAATTTTGCAACCAGTTTGGTTAATCCCTAGAGTATCAACAATAGAAATAGGAAGAAACCCTAAGGTTTTATGTTTGAGGCTTCTATGCAGATCTGTCTCCATGGTTACAGACTACAAACAAACCTTTTCATACAGTCACGAGTTAAAAGTATTTAAAGTGTACCTCTCGTTACACAATGGCAGCAGGATATGCTGTCAAAATTCTCCTGGTCTGTTGTCTGTTCAGGCACATGTGGGTGACAGAATTCTTCCGGCAACATCCTTATTCCATCTCTGTTGCATGCCTGAACAGACAGCGCACCACCAGGGTTTTGAAAGCATATCCTTCTGCCAGCGTGATATGAGAGGTACACACCTTAAATTATACAAGAATTATGTAAATATGGGTATCGTCGGAATTGAACTGACCTACAGAACTACGATAACAAGTCCGCTATAATGCATGGTGAGTAGCATAAAAAGAACGCCCCCGCCCAATTCCTTTTTTTTTTCAATTTCACCCCACAAATATATATATTTTAAAATATATCTTTATTAAATATATATTTGTATCCCCATTCATTTAATAGCAATGTGTGAAGGTGTCTTTACATCTTTACAATCTGACCTGCAAAAAACAAGCCCTAGATGGGGTTTTTTAGATGTAAAACAAAACAGTTCTGGCAAGAAAGAAAAAATGAAAATACAAAAATAAAAATTGTTCTTCAAGTGTAGCTGTCAATTCCAGTGATTTTCAAAAATATGCAGTTGGTTGGTCATATTACCCCTTCAGGATTATTTTAGTGCTCTCACAGCAGTTACTGAGCCCCTGCGGGCCCCCTCCATTTTAGTGGGAACAGAGCTTGGCTGTTTGCTAGTAGTGCACATACAGTTATTTCCTCCCTTAATTGCCTGTCCAGTCACAGCTCAGCTAGTCCTCTCCTCTTGACATAGTGCTGCTGAGGACATAACTGCAGACTAAGGCCAGATTCACACATCTGTCATATACAGTCCATTAGCTCTTTTTATATCATGGACTGAACTCTGTCTTTAATGGGACTCCCGGCATTATAATTTATTATAATGCATTCAGCTCCCAAACAGCTAGAGCAGCACACTGCTCAACTAACACAGATGTGTCAATAGCATAGTGCTTTAACTGTTCCGGAACGCACTGCAATATAATGAATTATGATGCAAAGAATCTCATTTGAGCAGAGTTCTGTCCGTGATATGCAATGAGCTTACAGACTATATATCACAGACATGTGAATCTAGCCTAAGGGAGTGTGAAGGGTGAGATTAGATACAGGAGGAAACACTGTACACACAAAGCAGCACAGCAAGGTAGGGGGTCACACTAACCACAGAAACTGGTTTCTGAGATGAGAGAAAAACCTTGATTTACCTTGCATGGAGAGTGCAGATTATGGAGAATGGACACAGCTTGCAGGGACACAGCCCAGACTCTCTTCCTATATCCTTTACGTGGCATATGCTAAGCCCACCGTCACTTTCTGTATTCTGTCTTACTGTGACAGATTACCCCTAACAACAGGCTGTGAACAGCACACTGCAGAGGAGTAAGACACCTGGTGGCAAAAACTATAGAGCAGTTTTTCTGGGGTAAAGAGACATTTTTGAAATGTAACACATTTAGCAGTTTAAGATATAAAAGCCAAGCTTTGGTTGGTTAAAGGTGGCCTTTTTTTTGATAAATGAGACCCATATTTGTTCTTATAGATGTGCATTGCAGTTAAGCGGAGACAAAGAGCCATAATTAATATGCGTCATGAGAAGCAGCCGTTCAGCTATAAATGGAAACGTCTTAAGATGAATGAAGAGATAATGGTGTAAAGTGAGTCTCATCGGCTGTTATTTTTATCTGTGACAAGTATTCATTAAGTCATTTCGTACAAAGGACTGTAGGCAGTGCTGGCTACACTGGACTATGCTGAGTCACAGAGGCCTATTAGACTATGAATGCTGGGAGAAATGCCAATTATAAGCTGAAAAATTCATAAACAAAAATATTTTTGGAATCTCAGAGCTCACTTTGGTTTCTACCAAAAAGCTCCACAAACAAACCCACAATGCTATATTTGAAGTAAAAAGAATATTTTACACCAACATCAAAACCTTATCTCTGCTGTGGGAATTAAACCACCCCAAAAAATGTTGTTTTTTTTTGTTTTTTTTTGTTTTTTTTTTGGGGGGGGGGGGGTTAGTTGTGTATTTTGTGGTTGTACTTCCTGGTTGAGTAGTTGCTCAGTAGTATAATTCAGTACTATATTAGAAAGTTATACATTTTGGGGTTTAATTTAAATACAATTTGCTAATACCGGAGTGCCCCTTTAAGATGCTGTGACAAGATTGGAAAAGGACTGTGCACAATAGGCATGCTAGCAATATTGATGGACTGTGGGGTGGAATGGTCCAAAATATCTTCTAAACATTGCACAAATCCTACTTGCAGCTACAAGAGACATACTGTATGGTAGAGGTGTATGCTGCATAAGGAAAATCTACAGGGTAAATACAGGGTATTCGATTTCAGGATCCCTAGCATACTTTTGGGCAGCCATAGGTGAGAGGTGCTATTGGTATCATCTGGCACGACCTTGAAATCCTCAGTGGGGAGTAAACAATGACCTGATATAGGGCATTGTTGACACCTTAAAAGTAGTGTGATGAAATAGCAATTGAGGGATTCTACTACTGTGAGGAGTAAATTTATTATGAAGAACGGCCCACAGCTAATACTGGCCGGTCAGGACAACCTTATGTGGACAGACTTACCCAGTCCTCCTGCTACCACCACTCGGCCCCCCAGGTACCCTGTCACAAAGTCTGCTCTCTTTTCCCTCATCCGCGTGGACCGGCAGGGTTTGCTCCAGATTCCTGTAAGACATACAAATTTCATAAACTCCTCACTCAACATCTATTGTAGCAATTGTCCCTGGCTAAAGACTAAACAAAACCACTAAACATAAGGAAGGACAGGTTACAGCAGCTAAGAGAAGACCTTAAACTAAACTTTTGTTAGGTGATGGAAAATGCAAAAGAAAGCAACTTTGCAAATGCTTTGCATTATCAAAATTGCTTTCTTTTTAGGATTGGCCCCTTTGTTTCTCCATACTGTTGATAGCTTGTTGCCTAGGTTCTTGACCACCGTTCCTAGCTTGGCTGAGATGCCAGATAGGTGGTCGGGACCTCAGGGAATGGTAAGTATAGATATACTCCCCTCTAGAGTATCCTACTGAGATCACACACATATCCAGGGCTTGGATTGACCCTGGATACATGTATAACCTCAGTGGGAGACATAGCTGATTCAGCCTTGCATCGTTGTGTCCCAACACAGTCCCTCCAGATACGCACCAGGAAGAGAGCGGAGAGGCAGCAGTGCCAATTATCTGAATTATCAGCAGGTGGGAATAACCCTTTAATGATAAAAACTGGGACAATGCTGTCAAACATAAAAGTACACAAGCTAAATTGGGTCTTTTAAAAGCATCTTAATAGACTCATGGGTACGATAAAACAGATTCAGATGGTCTCGTCAATAATAGACACGTACCAATGCAGATGGATACCTGAGAGATCCAACAGACCTTAATAGTGTTTCCGCCTGGTTCCAGTTTATACTGCAGGATTTGAGTGGACCAAAAATTACTGTTTGCAGTATTATTATTTTTATTTGTCTGATCCTGCGAAATAATTAGAAATTCTGACAAAGCCCGGGCAGAAATGTGAACCGTGCCTAAGGAAATCACCACAGAGGAACATGATATAATACTAGAGTGAAATCTGAGGAATCTTGAGGCATGAACAGAGAAAGGATAAATTAAGTTTATTGTTGATGAATGTAAGGTTTTGGAATGGGGCCAAATGTATGATCATAAGCTAAACAATAAAACACTGGGTAAAACTGCTGCCAAAAAGGACTTGTCGATACTGGTGTGGAGTAACATAAACTTTAGCAAACAAAGCCAAGTAGCTGCTGCCATGTGAATAAAATCATGGGATGTATCCAAAGAAGCATAGAATGCTCATATTCAGATATCTAGAGATGGGATGTTTTTGTCTTCTTCTGGATCATCACAGTATGACTAGGGGTGAATTAAAGGCCCCATTTCACAGAGCGATAATCTGCCCAATCAGGCTGATTCGGCAGATTATCGCTCCATGTAATAAAGACAATGATCAACCAAAGAGACAAATATCGGCTGATCGTTGTCTTTCAATATGTTGAAAAATCATCGCCTACTGGCCATGCATTGCTACGTGTAATTGCGATGCGCAGCCGACAACTGAACAATGTCTAGAAAAACAAAATTTACACATACTTGACTATGCTTTCCAATAGGGATGGTCCGAACCGAGTTCGGTTCGGGTTTGTACGAACCTGAACTCTCGGTAGTGATTCCCGCTGTCTGCCCGCTCCGTGCGGGATACAGCCATAGCCTGTATCCCAGTTTTCCAGGCAGTTTTCCCGTTGTATCCACCCGCTCCACGGAGCGGGCAGACAGCGGAGTTCTGATGCCGAGCGTTCGGGTTCATACGAACCCGGACCTCGGAGGGTTCGGACCATCCCTACTTTCCAATGTTCTTCAAGCTTCTTCCCACAGCCGCCGCAGAAGCTAGAAGAAAACCGGAAGCATGGATGTGGACAGGTATGTATAAAGTTTATTATTTTACACTTGAGGCAAGGGCAGCACGGCAGGGGAGTAGCTAGGGGTTCAGCCTAGGGGGGCCATTGAGTCTGAGCGGGCCCCCAACCAACCTTACCCATAGGGAACCTCAGCAGGTGACAAGGCTTTCTGAATAATAAAGGGAATATTCTTCTACATTACTCATAGTGGATAAGGATAAAGAGCAGCGTAAGAGGCTTCTGTACATTTCACATATAGAACCACAATAAAATTTAAAGTGCTTAAGATTAGAAAAATATAGCTGCCTTCTTCCACAGACAGCACCACTCTTGTCCTCAGTTTGTGTGTGGTATTCGACTGAAGTGAATAGTGCCAAGTTGTGATACCACACACAACCTAAGAGCAGGGGTGGCGCTGTTTTGGAAAAAAGCAACTATGTTTTTTTTTTCTTAATTCTGGAGAACCCTTTTAACCAGATTATCTTTGCCTAAAAATAATAATGGTATAGGTAATAAGTTTTTAGACATTAAGGCTATGTTCACACTGCGTATGAGTCCGGCCGCATTTCTTACGCCGGCGTACATGTGCGGCTGAAACTACGGGCGTGGGAAAAATCGACATGCGGCCGGATGCGTATGAACCGCGAACATACGCCCGTAGTACAGTTATGCTTCCCTAGCTTGATTCGAAGCGATCTGAATAAGGTCATTTACTTGGAAATCTTCGCCCAGCCCAATAAAACTCACAGAACCTTTTGGATCGAAAAATCAAGTTTAATTTGGCTGAAATAAGTACTTCGTATGGAACCGCATGGAAATCCGTCCTCAAACAATGGTCTTGTTCATTTTTCACAGCGCCGTATACGATCCGGCCGTAAGCTCATACGTAGTGTGAACTGTGCGGGCGTATATCGTATGCTTTCAAGCGAACGCATCAACCTCAAAATTACGTGCAGTAACATACGCAGTGTGAACATAGCCTCAAAGGGGTGAGCTGGTCGTGATCATACATGTACAATCCAAGATATGTGATGAGCTGCTAGATATCCATCTCCTATCTATCTCTATCTATCTATCTCCTATATATATTATCTATCTATCTATCACATTACAGGAGGAGATATAAGAGGACAATGATCACATGTCCTTCATGCACCAGCATCTTCTCAGCCCCGCCCCCTCATGACATCACCACAGGTCCTTCATCCACAAGAATCCTCTCCAGTTCTCAGCCCCGCCCACTTATGACATCACCACAGGTCCTTCCTCATTGCTCTGCAGGCTGTCTGCAAAAGAAATAGCTTTTACAGACAGCATTAAAGCGTAACTGTCATTTCAGGGTCATTTTTCTGAAAACATTAAATATCAACAGTACAAGCGATTTTAAGAAACTCTGTAATAGGTTTTATGTACTAAAGGAGTTTCCTTCTGTAGTGAAAAAGCAATCTCCCAGCCTCCCCCCTCACATCAGATGAAGCAGGATTTCTGTCTCCATTATGTGGCTATGGAGAGGGGAGGGGCTGTTAGGAGTGACTGAGCACGGAGCAGTCCTGCACAGCACAACACCCTGCAATCTTCTCTCAGTAAGTTCATAGATAAGCACTGACCTTTCTGACACCTGAATTTAGCGTTTTAGGTGCCCAGAGAGTCTCCAAACAGCTGACCGTCATGTCACCTCTTCCTGCTCCCTCATCTCCCTCAGCCCCTCCCCCCTTCATAGGCTTACAATGGAGAGAGCAGAGCCCGTCTTCACTGGCTTCTCTGTAATGAATACGTGTTTGCCTGATAATGCACAGATAAGAAGTCGGGGGGGGGGGGAGGCTGGGAGATTGCTTCTTGAGTACAGAAGGAGGCTTTTTTGGCTGATGAAACCTATTACAGAGTTTCTTAAAATCGCTTATACTACTGATTTCTGCATAAAAAAAAAACATGACAGTTACGCTTTAACCTCTTAAGGACATAGGACGTACCGGTACGTCCTATGTCCTCACTTGCACTTCAAAGCGGGGCCGCGCGGCGGCCCCGCTTTGAAGTGCCGCGATCCCGGGTGCCGCGAGTAGCCCGGGACCGCTGCTATTAGCGGGCACGGTCGGATCGCCGTGCCCGCTAATTAGCTAATCGGAGGCAGCTGTCAAAGTTGACAGCTGCCTCCGATTACCGGAGGCAACGTTTCCCTGGTGTCTAGTGGGGGAGATCGCTCCTCCGGGACCTTGTCCCGGAGGAGCGATCTCCGTTACTGATGCCGGCCGGGGACGCGTCCAAGATGGCGCCGTCCTCGGCTCGGCACTCATTCGTTTTCGGCTGCAGCAGCCGAAAGCAAACGAGTGCCGATCTCATGGATCTCTGCAGCATATCTATGCTGCAGAGATCTCAATGAGAGATCCAAGTGTATATACTAGAAGTCCCCCAGGGGGGCTTCTAGTATATGTGTAAAAAAAAAAAAAAAAGTGTTGTTAATAGTAAAAAGCCCCCTCCCCTAATAAAAGTCTGAATCACCCCCCTTTTCCCAGGTTTTAAATAAAAGTAAACAAATAAATAAACATGTTTGCTATCGCCGCGTGCGTAATCGCCCGAACTATTAATTAATCACATTCCTGATCTCGTACGGTAAACGGCGTCAGCGCAAAAAAATCCCAAAGTGCAAAATTGCGCATTTTTGGTCGCATCAAATCCAGAAAAAATTTAATATAAAGCGATCAAAAAGACGTATATGGGCAATCAAGGTACCGATAGAAAGATCACATCATGGCGCAAAAAATGACACCTCGCACAGCCCCATAGACCAAAGGATAAAAGCGCTATAAGCCTGGGAATGGAGCGATTTTAAGGAACGTATATTGGTTAACAATGGTTTGAATTTTTTACAGGCCATCAGATACAATATAAGTTATACATGTTATATATCGTTTTAATCGTAACGACTTGGGGAACATGCATAACAAGTCAGTTTTACCCCAGGGCGAATGGCGTAAAAACACAGTTCCCCCAAATAAAAGAAATGCGTTTTTTTTTTCAATTTCACCACACTTTGAATTTTTTTCTGGTTTCGCAGTGTACTTTATGCAAAAATTCAGCCTGTAATTGCAAAGTACAATTAGTGACGCAAAAAATAAGGGGTCATGTGGGTTTCTAGGTGGAAAAATGCAAGTGCTATGACCTTTTAAACACAAGGAGGAAAAACCGAAAACGTAAAAACGAAAATGGGCCATGTCCTTAAAGGGTTAAGCCTCTGAGACCTCAGTGGGCCCCTGCCAGTGTGGGCCCAGGAGCCACAGCCCCCCCTGCACCCCCCAAATTTCGCTTATGCTGCACGGACATCACTAACAATATATATATATATACAGCCCTTGCCAAATAATAATAGATCTGTGTAACAGGCTCTGTAAGCAAGCACTGATTTAGCAGGGCAGCGCTCGTTTATTCAGCAAATCAGTCCATGTACTGTAATACGGCTTTTAGAGTCTTGTCTTTTTACAGCCTTATAAACTAACAATGCATTTTCCCCACAGTTTCCAAACTGTTCTCTTTCCTAAAACAAAAAGTTTGTCAGAGCTCAATGGGAGGCAATAAACAGGGGGGATGTGGAGTGTGATTACAAACTGGGAATATCACAAGGAGGAGGTTGACAAGCAAATGATGAGTCTTCAGCTAGAATGTCACGTCTGGTGACGGTTTCTATTCTCTGCCAGATACAGTGTTCTCCATGTTACCTGTCATCTGCAGACAATAAGATGAAGGTTTGTAATAGCTGCCCTTGTGCACAGGTAAAATACACACTTATTTACCTCAGGAGGAGATGCGAGCAACTTCTATATCACATGTAACATAACAGCACAGGTTTTTTCTTGTTTTGTTTTTTAAAGGAATACACCTGAAAAGAAGTGGATAAAGAAGCTTTTCTTGCCTGTACTTTAGATATTTAAATAAAACATGGGACTTGTATACCAAAAAGAAGAAAATGTATATAAAACAATTAAAAATAATGCAGCGAATCAGCCTTTTCTTAAAGGGCTATTCCCATCGCAAGTTACATAGATAAACTTTTAAGAAACGTCAAGTTGATTAAATGAAAACTCGAGTACATTGTTCTCTATATTACAATCTCTCTCTTTTTAACATAATAAAGAATTTTGCTCTCTTTGAAATATTATTTTCCTAACAAATATATGCACGTGCAGTGGCTGATGCATAGTCTATGTGATAGTAGGGTGACCGCTATCTCTAAGTGTAGATATTTATGTAATCTGGCCTTGTTAGGAGAAGTATATACTGTACTGTACTGTTGGTAGCATAAAGATGGGGGCCCATATAGTCAGAAAGCATCCGTCTTCCTCTGCAAATGATGTAGGTACAAATAGTACAGTCGCCCTGTTATTTATGTGCATTCATATATCACAGTCTCATTGTCTCTGCCTGTAAATTATACTGTATAAGAACACACATTACAGCTTCCCTGGAAATAATGCAGACACAGATTGTAGTGCCTACTGTCTCTCTCAATAAATTATGCTGGTACAAATAGTACTGCTTTCTGGCAAATTTTGTAGACAGAGATGGTACTGCCTCCCTATCACTCTCAGGAAATGATGTAAACGCAGATGGTACCGCCTCTCTGTCACTCTCAGGAAATGATGTAAACGCAGATGGTACCACCTCTGTCACACTCAGGAAATGATGTAAACGCAGATGGTACCGCCTCTCTGTCACTCTCAGGAAATGATGTAAACGCAGATGGTACCGCCTCTGTCACACTCAGGAAATGATGTAAAAGCAGATGGTACCGCCTCTTTGTCACTCTCAGGAAATGATGTAGACACAGATGGTACTACCTACCTGTATTACCCTTATCATTTAGACTGATGATCTTACTATATGCAATTACCAAGCATGAAAAACTAAAAAATTGTAGTGAATAACATTGAATACATATTAGGCAGCAAATGAACAGTCAGAAGATAGTAATACAACAAAAGTTAGGGATCTGGGTAACTTTGACAACAACCGGGGGTGTGGAGGGGCAGAACGGGGAGCGCGGATTCATAGTCCGCGCGATTCATCACTGTTTCTGCCTAAAGATACGCACACCGGCGCACACGTGATTTATGTAGAGGCAGTCCGCCTCTACATAAATCTCCGTACCGGCGGAGCTGTGGGGACATTTTTAAGTCCGGCACAGAAAACGTCGAACTTAATAAATGTCCCCCAAAGAGTACAAGGTGTGGAATTAGCCTCTAAATTCCCCAGATCTAAATCAAGTATCTGTGACATATGCTGGGAAAACAAGTCTGACCCATGGAATCTTCACCTCATAATTTACAATGCCACCTTCAGAGGACTTGTGGAGTTTATGCCTTGATGGGTCAGAGATGACATGAGGAGGAAGTAGATAATATAAGGCAGGAGTTTTTGTTTTTATGGTTGATGGCTGTAGGAAGCATGGGCTGAATGTGATATATCAGTGCAATGAGTGTCTGCTCACAGAATCATTCATGTGTTACTTGACTCTGGGTATGGCTGAGTTCCTTCTGGCTGCCCCCATATACACACTCCCCCTTTTTAAGCCATTACTCCAAAGCCCCCCCACCCCCACCCCCTTTTCCTTCATTTGCCAATGACTTCAACCGATACCAGTTTTAGTGTTGCCACAAGAGCCTTTTATTAAAATGCTTCAACACATAACAATAAATAACGTGTCAACAAATATTATCAAAATTTTATCAAAAATATTATCAAAAATAATTTTAGTAATCTGTAAAAAATCCAGAGAGGTCTGGCAGGCCGCCATCAGGGCAGTATAAACACCGGACTAATTTTCCCCCTAGCCGCACTGCGCTGACTCAGGAGCTGACAATATGTCAGATGGTACTGCCAATTCACCACACTGTTCCCAGAGACCGAACCAGAAGGGAACAACACATAACTTAACACTCAACACTTTCCATCACCAGATAAAATTGTAAAGAAGGGAAGCCATCCCTATGATGGGTCCCCTTTTTTCCAGGCCCATTTGAAGTGTCCTGCAAGACCTACCTACGCAGGCTCAACCCAACTGACCTTCACAAACCAACATTGCTACATTGGGCGGGCAGAAGCTAGTCTGGCGGGCAACTGAAGATCCACCTGCTCCTCCTCCTTTTATGGACTCCGACTCCTCCCTTGGTGAGTGACCAGCACCAATCCCCTGTCTTCTTTCAAACTTCCTGTCTAGCTGCCTTTAACCCCTTACTATCCCTCTGCTCCTATTCTCTCTCCTATACTTCCACCTTCCCCCTTTTGCCTACAGTCCCAGATGAACCCGCTATGCTGCGCTCGCTCTGTGCCCTTCCTATATTGTCAGTGACAGATGCTTTCTACACTTTCTACTCCTCCTATACACCGTGTTTGTCCTTTCGCCTTTAAAACCATCTCATCTCTACCTGAATCCAAGCAAACAGTTAACCCCATTGATTTCTCATCCACTAAGAGTCCCCACCTTTATCATATGGAGTTAAAGAATGAGAATGTTCCAGGATAACACACAGTGATTCTTGCTTTGGTAAAAAGAGAAAGGCGAGGAACAGCGTGTGCTTCTCTCTCACACCCCTTGGGACATGCAGCTTTGAGGCAGCTGCTGTGATCCTGCCTAAAGTGAGGCCAATTCATTCATCTGCTCCGCTGCCTGGACCGTCATATCTGCCTGTCAGTTGTCATGGTAATTGAAGACATTGCTGAATACTATCAGTAAATGTTGGGCTAATGTCAGCTCCTTCCCACCCACTACGTCTAATCAATCCTGTAAAGTCGGCCATACACACAGGGTGGCTGCTCAGATGCCCCCGATAACATACATGTTTAGCTCGAGGGAACTTGTGCAGTGGATCTATGGTGAGTGGCGGACTAAGAAGATCATACATGACTCTCTTTCGTGCCTTTACACTTTATGTTTTCAGATCCCACAACAAAAATGTTAACCTAAAAAATTCCGATAGATGTAGTTAGTTTAAAGAGATTAAGCCAACTTGCCCTTCAGAATACTAAGCATGGTGCCACTTTGGACAACCCTATTTTAAAGGATATTTGAAGAATGTTGACTTCTTTGGAAAAAACCCCTTCAGAACAGCGCTTCTCAATTCCAGTCCTCATGGAACAAGTTATGTTTTGAGGATATCCCATACAAAGTATAAGGGACGTGTGAATGCAGCCTTAGAATATGTTAGCCAAAGCAATGAAAGGCTCTAGCCTGGGAAGACCAATTAATATACACTATAACAGTACTTCTCAATTCCAGCCCTCATCGCCTAACAACAGGTCATGATTTTAGGTTATACACAGGGGCGGATTAACTTTACCATAGGCCCCGGGCTGTTCACCAGGCCTGGGCCCCCCCCCACCCCACTGTAACTATGGCAACACTAGCCTGGCGTTCATAGTACAGGACAGATATGTCATGATGTCCTGATTTGTGCAAAATTGCCATAAAAAAACTGTGATTTTTGCAAATCATGGCGGAAGTGTAGCCAGGAGACAGTACACCACTGAAAGTATGTCTTTTTGGGTAGTCATGGGCCCCCCAGGAGCTCAGGGCCCCGGGCTGCCGCCCGAAACACCCCTATTATAATCCACTACTGGGTATACCATATAAAGAACAAAGAGTATAATTACTGTATATCACCTGTGAAATACTAAGGAAATGCTCAAAACATGACCTGTTGGTGGCCACGAGGACTGGAATTGAGAAGCACTGCTTTACACTAGAAGTCTATGGGCTGCGTGGGTTTTTTCTCATTACATGAGAATGGTGACCGGTAGGTTAATTTGTTATTCAGAAGACTGAGAAAGCTTGATGGCAACTTCTATGGAACTATTCTAGAAAATGAATGCAAAATAAATGCAAATTGGCGGAGTACAACATCCAGGCAACACAGTGCCTAAATTTTTAATTTGAGAGGGAACAACTGTTTCACAGAAGTTGCAATTCACCAGTAAATAAATACTTGATCACAAGCAAAACAAAAAGTCCCATTTGTCATACAGAATAGAAAATATAATCCAGCAATGCTTATCTTGATGTTGGCGATAGATGGAGATGTGTGCCCTCAGGCTGTAGGAGCAGAGCTATGATCATGTGTGGATGATACAGAAGTGATTATGGGAGACAGTTAGTGTTCCAGAATGAAATGGATGGCTGCGGCAGTGCTCAGCGCTTTTGATAGAATAAAGCACTTACTGTTTGTTCTCTACAAAGTGGAGATTTGAAGGATGATAGACTTTAAATGACTGTGGGGTAGCCCAGAAATAAGGATGATGCCACAACCCCAAAGATAAAAGCTACATGGCCAGTACACACAACAATCCTAATCAAATGTATGGCAACAGAGGTCTCCTTGGTCATATCCTCTCCTATGTTCTAGGGACCCTACTCTGTCATCCTGCTAGCAGGACTTTCCTTGTGATCTTGACTAGACATCTTAGTTACGTATGATCTTTCTAGACTGCCAGCAGGACAGATCATGGGTTACTGCTACTGTTTCCAAAATTATTGAGCTTGAGCTCTTGATAGAAATAATCCCTTTATTTATATACCACCAACTGATTCCAAAGCACTTTACATGGATTTGTCAATTTTAGTCCCTGTCTCCATTAGGGCTCTTGAACTAAATTCGCCTATCTGTATGTTTTGGGTGTTGCAGGAAACCGGAGTACCCCGAAAAAACTCACACACGGGGAAAACATACAAACTCCTTGCAGACGTTACCCTTGGTGAGATTTGAACTTAACACTGCAAGGCTACAGCACCCTGGAGGTCACCGCAAATGCATCTACAATAAAGCTAATAATAATTATACTATATAAATAATGGAATTATTATTAGCTTTATTGTAGATGCATTTGCAGAGAACTCTGGTGAGGAGACTATGTTAGGGCAGAGCCAGCTTGTACATATAGTCCCATTTGATCAGAAGATAAGATGTCATAGTGGTAGGAGTAGACAGCTGAACCACAAGTGTTAGGCTGCACTCACACGTTTAGTGTTTTTCCTGGTCTGTGATTGTGGTCTGCTAGCTACTTCCGTGATCCGTGGAAAATCCGTGTTTACATCTGTGTCCGTGTTTTTCACGGATCTGTTTAAAGCATTTTAAATTACATTGATTACATCACATCTGTGTTTTTCACAGATGGACACGGATGTCACATCCTTGTACATTCGTGAAAAACACGGATCTCATTGATTTCAATGGGCAATCCGTTCCATGATTGGGGATCCATGAAAACACTGAACATGTGTATAGCTCAATACAAAACAATAGGCTATAAATTTGTCTATGCGCACAAATTGTGAATGCAGCCTACCCTTAGAATTACTGGTCCTGTAAGGAAAAGGGAATACACAGTTCAGTCTTTAGCCCCAGGGGCACTTCCAAACTAACAATGTAAGGCTGGTGAGAACCAGAAGGTCCTTGGTGGTAGTAGTGCAAATAAAACCAAGACACTGGGACTCAAGAGTGTTGCAGCAAATTGGGTAACTTTACTCAACTTTATCTATAGAGTGGAGGTACATAGCTTAAACAGTTCCACCAACAGCGCCTGGTAGATGGCACAAGGATTTAATCCTTGCGGAGTCAAGGTAGTCAGATGAAAAGTTCCTGAGATTGTAGATCACGTGAAATGACTTTAAAAATACTGTGAGTTGGCTCCCAGTAGCAAACAGATGGACTGGTCCAACCTGAGGTCAACAAGGACACAGGCAGCTAAAGGGCCAGTTGTGTATTTTTGCCTCTCCTAAAACATTCAAAGTATTATTGAAGAAAAAGTCATGACAAAACCATGCTTCGGCTGAAACATGTTGGCTTTCTATATGATGTTGGTGTAGAGATGGATGTATCTTAAAGGGGTTTATTGAGTTATTTTAATATTTGTCTAATAAACATGTCTTGCTATATCATTAATATGTGCCATTGGCTTCTATAGCCAATTCTGGCTCTTTCTCTTGTTTTTTAGATTATTGACATGGTGCGGTGACGTCACCAACTCATTCGGCCCCTATCTAAGTACGGGCTTTCAGAGCTTGACAAATGGCTCTCTGGATGGCTCGCCCTGAATACGGGACGTCACAGTGACGCCCTGGTCCTGGGCGGGCCTACACTGTTAGTGGAGGAGGTTTCTCCTTGAACATGAAATGTACCACTGACGTACCGGTCCGGGGTGTGTATATATAATTTAGCTCATTACTCATGTTGAGCACAAATTCCCCCCCCTCCCCCCCCCCCACTCCAGTGTATTCACCCACTTCAGTGCTTGTCATCTGAGCACAGTGGAGGGGGTCCTGCAGGGTGTTCGGGATTCACTCATCCACACCCCGAACACTCTCTGCAAAAGCCCAAGTCCTTCCTCTGGCCTGCCACTGCGGCGCTGGTCACAGCCACTCGTTGCCTCCTCTGCCAGCTGTGCTCAGCTGACAGTCACATATATGCAGTAGCATATATAAAATAATAAATAAAAAATATAAATAAAAAAGGACACCCATTACAATGGTACCATCTTCATCTATGTGCGGATGGCTATGTAAGCATGACAAAGGTTTAAAATAGATAAATGTGAACAGCGCTCCAATGTGTGGGGTCTGCAAGACTTGGGTGAGTGCAGGGGAGTAATAGGAGGACTCTCACCTGGTGTGGTTGTGCAAATGCAAGGCACAACTCTCAATGCTCACATGTGTGTGGACCGCAGCCACTCCCAGAAACCAAACAGGTATTGCCAGAAACATAAAACCTCCACTCCAACCACTGGGTAAAATCGGGCGAATAAAATATACTTCCCCTGTGATATTAGATTTAAATGTGGTAACTAAAATAAAATACGAATAAATCGAATAATGGATGCCCCCGATTTTAGTTACCACATTTAAATCTAATATCACAGGGGAAGTATATTTTTTTCGTAGTAAACTCAATTGTGCAACACAGTTCGTCATATACCTATTGGAATGTAGTTGTGGACTGCAGTATGTTGGCCGCACTGTTCAGACAGTGCGGTCACGGATGAATAAACATAGGTCTAATATAAAAAAAGCTTTCCTTCTTCATAGTATATCTAAACATTTTTCAAGTCACCATCAGAATAATCCCACTGATCTAACCCTTATTATACTAGAACAAATCCCAGAAAATCACCCGAACAGATATAGACAACTGATAAATCGGGAATCCTTTTGGATTTTTAAATTAGCTACTCTTACACCGCAGGGATTAAACGAAACCATTGAGAATACAAGATAGGCTTTTATTATTATATATTTATTATATATTTTATATATATATATATATTTTTTTTTTTTTTTATCCTCTGATGTTTGTATTTATCTTTTTTTGGTTTGCTTGCCTCTTATTTCTTCTTTGTAGAAGTGTTTTATGTATTAAGTGAAAGCAGGTTTACTTGTAACTTGACCCACTCCCTGTTGGGAGGTACTATGTATGTAATTAGACATCACCTGTATCTTTGGCTGCTACTGGGCATGTGCAAACCACCCTTTTTATAGATCTTGAAAAACATTCTGTTGTTATACACTTGAGAAAGAAGTCAGCACGACTTCGAAACGCGTTGTGTTTTAATAAATATATATACTTTTTTATCTCCATTTTGGAATTTTTTCCTATCTTGGACCAGCGCCCGATTTTACCCAGTGGTTGGAGTGGAGGTTTTATGTTTCTGGCAATAAAGGTTTAAAATGGGATTCACAAATGACAGCTTCACTTTAAAAGATCTAAAATAAAGCTCAAAAATATAAAACAATTCCAGACCATCCTTCTCTGTCTGCTATACTATTATACTGTGGGGTCTGTGGTGAATTCAGAATACTCACTCAGCCGGTCTAATAGTCAGGAATGAATGTAGCAGCACTGGTGAACTTTTCTTTCCTGTACATTTTGCATCTTTTTCCTTTGCATTACATTTCATACATCTCCTTCATTGTGCTATGATGCTTGGCTTTTTTCTTGTGGACCAATAACTGTGCACCCCCACACTGACTGTGAAATTATTTTTACTCCAATGCAGGTTTAGAGCAGTAATAGAAATGTATATTCTCTTTCCATTGTTGGATGTGCTTTGACTGTTACATTCCACTTGCCCTCGAGACCTCTAATTGCCCCAGGAATCATTCATGTGGACATGGGCTAACAGTAGCCGACCCCTTTTCTATTAAATTAGTGCTAGGGGTTAATAACTCTGTAAAAGCGTCTCAAAGACTCTCCGCTTGCCACTTGCAATAGCTGTAAGCAGGAGATATGATTGAAGGTGCCGTAACAGACTACAAAGTACCTCCTCTCACAATTAGCAGGGCTGGTGTTATTACAAAGCAGTGAGGAGGTGACATAGTGAAGCTATGGCACTTTATCAGCTGGGCCATGCCTCCAGGACACTTGTGGTCAGAATAAACCTAAGTAAAATAATTTAACTACCTTAATGGCGCATCCTATGTACAAGAATATAACTACTATAATACTGCCCCCTATGTACAAGAATATAACTACTATAATACTGCCCCCTATGTACAAGAATATAACTACTATAATACTGCCCCCTATGTACAAGAATATATCTACCATAATACTGCCCCCTATTTTCAACAATATTACTACTATAATACTGCCACCTATGTAAAAGAATACAACTACTATGATACTGCCTTCTATGTACAAGAATATAACAACTATAATACTGTCTCCTATGTACAGAAATACAACTACTATAATACTATATGGGGAGAGGTGGACGGCACCACCCAAGCAATCTCCAACACCTGGAAGCTCTGACTGCAGACAGGTCGCTACAACTACCAGGACAGCAGTAAGACGGGGTGCTCCGCTTAAGACAGAAACGTAATGTGAATATGGTGAGAAATAAAGAAGCGGGCAGTCACCAATAGTGTGACTTGCTCCCCCTCCCTGCATGTTTGAAGTGAACCTCGAATAAACAGCCAGAAGACGCACACTATTGGTGACTGCCCGCTTCTTTATTTCTCACCATATTCACATAACTACTATAATACTGCCTTCATGTACAAGAATATAACTACTTTAATACTGTTCCCTATGTACAAGAATATAACTACTATAATATTGCCACATATATAAGAATATAATACTGCTTCCTATGTACAATAATAAAACTAGAATTCCCTACTTTGGACAATCATATGGACCTAAACCTGCTCTATTACTGAATATATCTGAATGCAGTGTTATAAAGAACATGTACACAATGAGAGCAGTTGGGCTGATGATACTTCCCTCAGCTTTAGAGCTGAATTACTGGAGTTAGATGTAGGGTTTGTAAAAGTTTAATAACAGCCATTTATCTGCTGGCCGGGGCTAGTGCATCACAGATAATTGCTGTTTCCTATCAATTCCTGGGTCACACAACATCAAAATTACAGAGTCTGCTCTGAAGCCTATGAATGTCATTAACCAGTAGCAATTTTGCCACCACGAAAAAAAAAAATGAAAAAGCTACAAGAAGGAATAAAGCTGCACTTCAAGCGTGAGCGGTGGGGGCCGGAGATGGGGGGATAAGAAGGGCAAATGTCTTACCCTGATTACTTAGTGACTAAAAATAGCTTTTTCATTTACTAGTAAGGCAGGGTATAGAATGTAAGAGGGCTGCGCTGATTGTAACCTTCAGTGATACAGTCAGCCCAAGGAGATTAGGAAATCACAGTCATGCAATTAGTGGAGGGAGATGGTCATCTTCCAAGACTACCTTGTCTGGATGTGGCCAATGGCTTATCAAAAATACAAGAAAAAATAATTAAAGGGTTTCTCTTTGTGCCTTCTAGTGTAGGGGTCCTTGCACATTGGCAGATAAACTGTTCCTTTTGAGCAGTGACTCACAATATAGAAGGTCGATGACTGATCTTTCACCTTCAATTTCACAGTATAATTCTTTGTTCAAACCTTTCTGCCCATGGATATACATTCATGTTCACATATAATATGTGATAAGTTGACAAATGAGCTTTATATAGTTTGTTGACTGATCGTAGGGATCAGGGCCGTTTTAATACATTGGTGGGCCCAGTGCACAGGACTCAAGAGTGGGCCCCCCCAACCCAGCGTTATCAGAATCAGAGCTCCACATACAGTATAATCCCCTGAAAATGTCCCCACACTGTATTAAGAGCCCCAATACATATGTTAGTTACCTCATAACAATATCACCAATGATACCATTATATAATACCGCCACACCATGACCACTATCACTACAGCCCTATAACAGTTACATCCATTTACTCACAGGGGGCGTCTTCTCTCATCAGAGTCTTTCACCTTTTCTTTCACTCCATCCAGCATGGGCCACCTTGAAGTCTTCCCTGGCTGTGAATCTTCTCTCCAGAATCTGCCAGAGAAACATTTTAGGCTCCAACACATTCAGTAGTAAGGTCCCCTGTACCCCTATACAGTAGTTACCCCCCTATGTACCCCTATATAGTAGTTACCCCCTATTTCTCCCTATATAGTAGTTACACCCTCTGTGCTCCCCCACAGCTGTGTGCTGCCCCCAGTACTATAGACCACTAGGTGCTGCTCCCAGAAGTATATATACCCCCTGTGCACCCCCCAGTAGTATATAGACCCCATTGTGCTGCCTCCAGTAGTATATAGACCCCTTGTGTGCTGCCCCCAGTACTGTAGACCACTAGGTGCTGCCCCCAGTAGTATATAGCCCATCTGTGCTCCCCCAGTTATATATACCCCCCCGTGCATCCCCCAGTAGTATATATACCCCCCGTGCAGCCCCCAGTAGTATATATATCCCCTGTGCTCCCCCAGTAGTATATACTCCCCCTGTGCACCCACAGTAGTATGTATATCCCCTGTGCTCCCCCAGTAGTATATAGTCCCCCTGTGCATTCCCCAGTAGTATATATACCCCCCTGTGCACCCTCCAGTAGTATATATATATATCCCCTGTGCTCCCCCCAGTAGTATATAGTCCCCCTGTGCATTCCCCAGTAGTATATATACCCCCCTGTGCACCCTCCAGTAGTATATATATATATCCCCTGTGCTCCCCCCAGTAGTATATAGTCCCCCTGTGCACCCCCCAGTAGTATATAGTCTGCCTATGCACCCCCCAGTAGTATATATATCCCCTGTGCACCCCCCAGTAGTATATATATCCCCTGTGCTCCCCCCATACGCTTTCCCAGTTATATATAACCCCTGTGCACCCCCCCATTTATATATATATATATATATATACCCTGTGCATCCCCCAGTTATATATATATATATATATATATATATATATATCCCCTGTGCGCCCTGAGTAGTATATAGCCCCCATGTGCGCTCCATTATATATACCAGTTATATATACCCCCTGTGCGCCCCCCAGTTATATATACCCCCCTGTGCACCTCCCAGTTGTATATATATCCCCTGTGTGCCCCAGTAGTGTATAGCCCCCCTCTGCACTCCCCCAGTTATATATACCCCCCTGTGCGCTCCCCCAGTTATATATATACCCCCTGTGCACCCCCCCAGTAGTATATAGCCCCCCTCTATGCTCCCTGTTATATATACCCCCTGTGTGCTCCCCCAGTTATATATATACCCCCTGTGCGCCTCAGTCATATATACCCCCCTGTGCACCCCCCAGTAGTATATAGCCCCCCTCTGTGCTCCCTGTTATATAAACCCTCCTGTGCACTTCCCCAGTTATATATACCCCCTGTGCACCCCCCAGTAGTATATAGCCCCCCTCTATGCTCCCTGTTATATATACCCCCCTGTGTGCCCCCCCAGTTATATATACCCCCCTGTGCACCCCCCCCAGTTATATATACCCCCTGTGCACCCCCCAGTAGTATATAGCCCCCCTCTGTTCTCCCTGTTATATATACCCCCGTGCGCTCCCCGTTATATATATACCCCCTGTGCGCTCCCCCAGTTATATATATCCCCATGTGCACTCACCCCAGTTATATATACCCCACTGTGCACCCCCCAGTAGTATATAGCCCCCCTGTGCACTCCCCAAGTTATATATACCCTCTTTGCACCCCCAGTAGTATATAGCCCCCCTGTGCCCTCCCCGAGTTATATATACCCCCTGTGCGCCCCAGTCATATATACCCCCCTGTGCACCCCCCAGTAGTATATAGCCCCCCTCTGTGCTCCCTGTTATATAAACCCTCCTGTGCACTTCCCCAGTTATATATACCCCCTGTGCACCCCCCAGTAGTATATAGCCCCCCTCTATGCTCCCTGTTATATATACCCCCCTGTGTGCCCCCCCAGTTATATATACCCCCCTGTGCACCCCCCCCAGTTATATATACCCCCTGTGCACCCCCCAGTAGTATATAGCCCCCCTCTGTTCTCCCTGTTATATATACCCCCGTGCGCTCCCCGTTATATATATACCCCCTGTGCGCTCCCCCAGTTATATATATCCCCATGTGCACTCACCCCAGTTATATATACCCCACTGTGCACCCCCCAGTAGTATATAGCCCCCCTGTGCACTCCCCAAGTTATATATACCCTCTTTGCACCCCCAGTAGTATATAGCCCCCCTGTGCCCTCCCCGAGTTATATATACCCCCTGTGTGCCCCCCCCAGTAGTATATAGGCCCCCCCCTGTGGCACCCCTAGTAGTATACACCCCCGCTGTGTGCTGACAACCCCCCCCCCCCCCCCCCCCCCCCGTTATATAGCCTCCCTTTGTGCTCGCCCCTCCCATATAGCAAATAAAAAATAAAAAAAGACTTTATACTCACCTGGGTCCGCGCGTTCCTCTTCTCTTCACCTCACCCTTGTGGCCGCAAGCAGTGCTTTGCCTGCGGTCACAAGAGGCTGCTCTCCCCTCTCGCGGTGTCGGCGCTGAGTGACGTCACTCAGCAGCGATACCACTACGGGAGAGCGGCCTCTTGTGACCGCAGGCAGGCAAAGCACTGCCTGCGGCCACAAGGATGACTGACAGGGAGGGAGCCAATGGCTCCCGACCTGTCAGTGCCGCTGCTGCTGCCTGTACCTATGAGCGCTTGTTACGAGCGCTCATAGCTACAGTGCAGAGCGCAGCAGCAGGCGGGGGGGGCCTGCAGGGGGCGCCATGGATGGGTAACTTACCCATCCCGATGGCGCCCCCCTGGCAGGCTGGTGGCCGGAGCCCTGTGCGACCGCAATGGTTGCACAGAGCAAAGGCCGGCCCTGCGCAGGGTGGGCCCCTTTAACCAGTGGGCCCGGTGCACCATGTGCCCTCTGGTTAAAGCGGCCCTGGTACGGATGTTTACAATAGGTAATGATCAGAAATGGATACTTATATTAATGTTCACTCTCCTTATCAAGAGCTTGTGTAAAAAGTGCTAAACAGGGTTGCCTGGTGTTGGGAAACTAAGAATAAGGAAAATAACAAATAAGTCATACTCACCTATCTAGTCCTTGCACACAGGAAATGCATGCTCAACCAATCGCTGACTGAGGCAAGTCATTGCTAAGGCCAGCGATTAGCTGAGAAAGCATTTCTTATGTCTTAAGTTAATCAAGGAAGCATTTATTAGCAAGGACAGGACACCTGACCTTACTAAATTGAGACCTCCTTCAAATCAAGGCCTTTAACCGACACAATTACTTCTACTCATGAATGAGGACATTTGGCTTTCATTGAACGGCTATGTTCAAGCGTTAAAAAAAAAAAAGAGAGAAAGAGTGTCCACTGTTTTTTGTTTTTTTTAACTAACAGGTGTTATAACCGAATTATAACTGAAGTCAATGGAATGATGGCCTGCCCAATATATAGAGTGTGCTGAATAAGGGAATGAGAACTTCAAGCATATTTCACCCATCCCATAGGGTCCATTCTATGTTCAGACAGATTCTGCTGTCCGTCCAAAGAATTGACATGTAAATTCTTTGAGCAGATGGCGGAATCTTCCTTAGCATAGAATGGAGCCTATGGGACGGTTGAAGTTCCCCGCTCCGAATCAATAGTGTGCACATACCCTAATGGATGTTGTTTGCACAGATGTCAAATAATGGTAATGACAATCATTCGCGGATGCTATTTTGCAAACAACAGACGTTATTTTCAGTTGTTCACACACATTTTTTTCATCGTCCTTTCACTGTCTTTACTTCTAAATTCAATGAACCACACCCAAAAGGGTCTGAACTAGAATAATATACCAACAGCAGTCATTGTCATGACAGGCGACCAAAACGGATGTCATTTTGAGAGGGGAAAAAACAGACAGAAAAACATCATGTGAACATAGCCACCCAGTCCACAAGAGGTTATACATATTTTTCTTCTGTTTATTTCTTGTAGTCCAGGATAGCTCATATTTTTCCTTGGCTCTTTAGAAGGCCAAGATTATTCCGATTTCCTGGTCAGATCATGATTAAAGATGAGCGAACCGGGTTCGAGTTCGAGTCGATCCAAACCCGAACGTTCGGTATTTGATTAGCGGTGGCTGCTGAACTTGGATAAAGCTCTAAGGTTGTCTGGAAAACATGGACACAGCCAATGACTATATCCATGTTTTCCACATAGCCTTAGGGCTTTATCCAACTTCAGCAGCCACCGCTAATCAAATGCCGAAAGTTCAGGTTCGGATCGACTCGAGCATGCTCGAGGTTCGCTCATCTCTAATCATGATCCTATGGTGATAACTGCTTTTGGCGCTGTTCTACAGCATTTCCTTGGAGAATGAATGGATCTATTCCTATTGCTTTGTTACATGCCTTGATGTCAGATTTAAAGCACTACTTTAAGGAAACACTCCAGAGATGACCTTTTACACAGGAACTTGGGAAGGGTCATGTGACTCAATCTTCCCCTTGAAAAGGAAAAGGGACAGGATAATGTGTTTCCAACCACAATTACTGAAAGGGGCTTGAGATGGATGTAATATGGTTTCTTGAGGCAAGCCAACAATCTTATTGGTGTCAATTCATCTGATGCCTACTTTGTGACTATCCAATTCTTCGTATGTCGGGCTTCTACATTGACAACTTTTACAACTTTTCCTGTTTTGGCTGACAATCATGGAAATTTAGTAAATGCTAAAATAACTTTGAATGAAGTTTTGTTGGTCATCGGTCTTCTGTGCTCTACTATAAAAAAAGTCAGTTTCTATTCTAGGACCACACTTGGGATAAGTTCACACTGCATCCGAGGCTTTGTTTCAGGCACCCTTGAAAAGCTGCATGTAGCATTTTTTATCTTGTTACACATCTGTAAAATGACGGATACAAGAGTAAAACCTAACGGACCCCATTACCGCCAATGTAGTCTTCCAGGCTCCATTTGTGTCCATTAGTACAGTGGTCCTTTTGTCGAATGCCAACTACTACAGAGGCTCCATTGATCCTTTGCCCAATCCTCTCATCCATGTTGACTCTATAGCGATAGATTGTGTGCTGCCTTAACACTCATGTGACTTGACAAATGTCTGTATCATATACGTCAGTGATTTTCAACCTTTTTTGAGCCGCGGCACACTTTTTATACTTAAAAAATCCCGGGGCACACCACCAACCAAAATGACACTAAAACAGTACATATTATACATATAGTTAATGATATAGATTCTAAATGTATTTATACTCACTCAGTGTGAAACCTGGGCCTGTTTTCTTCTCCCCCCTGTGCTTCTCTCCTGTGCTTCTCTCCACCATACTTCTCTCCTGTGCTTCTCTCCACCATACTTCTCCCCCCTACTTCTCTCCTGTGCTTCTCTCCACCATACTTCTCCCCCCTACTTCTCTCCTGTGCTTCTCTCCACCATACTTCTCCCCCCTGCTTCTCTTCTGTGCTTCTCTTCACCATACTTCTCCCCCCTGCTTCTCTCCTGTGCTTCTCTCCACCATACTTCTCCCCCCTACTTCTCTCCTGTGCTTCTCTCCACCATACTTCTCCCCCCTACTTCTCTCCTGTGCTTCTCTCCACCATACTTCTCCCCCCTACTTCTCTCCTGTGCTTCTCTCCACCATACTTCTCCCCCCTACTTCTCTCCTGTGCTTCTCTCCACCATACTTCTCCCCCCTGCTTCTCTCCTGTGCTTCTCTCCCCCATGCTTCTCTCCTGTGCTTCTCTCCCTAATGCTTCTCTCCACCATACTTCTCTCCCCCCTGCTTCTCTCCAACAAACTTCTCTCCCCCCTGCTTCTCTCCGCTGTTTCTCTCCCCCATCCCCATGTTTCTCTCCCCCCTGCTTCTCTCCATGTCTCTCCCCCCCCTGTTTCTCCCACATGCTTCTCTCCCCCATCCCCAGGTTTCTCTCCCCCATCCCCAGGTTTCTCTCCCCCATTGTTTCTCCTGTTTCTCTCCCCCATCCCCAGGTTTCTCTCCCCCCCTTCCTCCTCACCTCCTCCGAGATGGTCGCCGCTGCTGTCCCCCTCACCTACTGGCCGCCCGTAGGGCCTGGACGTGCTCCTCCAATCAGCGGAGCTCGGGAGCGTGGTGCGCACCACGCTCCCGGTCTTCGCTGATTGGATAGGAGGAGCACGTCCGGGCGCTACAGGCGGACAGTAGGTGAGGCGGACAGCAGCAGTGGGGCGATCTGCAGGGGCACCATAGTTTGGGGAACTTTCCCCACGGCACACCCGACCATGTGCCGCGGCACACTGGTTGAAAATCACTGATATAGGTAATGTTTTTATAGATCAGAGTTTAGACATTGAATTTTTCATGACATAATATGCTAGATCCTTCACTTTTTGCACACCCTAAAGTGGCAGAGTCCACACACCTGATGACCTGTTCCTTCTTTGAATGACGGTGTATGAATTCACCCTATGGCCCCTGTCACGTATCTCAGATTTATAATATTCTCAATATCAATGACTATGTTTCAATATATATTCTAAATTGGGAACAAGGTCTTTCTAAAACTCTCTCACTTAGAGAAAGTAAGACAAGGCTGAGGGGACAATAAAGTTGTCTATTACCACTGCTCTAGTTGAGGTGAATTACATGGTTTTTTTTTTACATTGGTATTTAGTTCCAGTTTGGATTGCTTAAGAACTGATTACATATACCCCTTTGTTCTTTAGGAACTGCACAGTTGGGGTACATTCATAATGCTATGCTCTTGATCTGTCAGGTCCTGGGGCAGGTATGAGAGGCCTCAAAGACCTCGTAGGACCTCCTGACAGACCCCTGTGACCTGCCAGTTCCCGTTTACCACATGTACATGAAATGTCAGGAAGGGGTTAAATATAAAATCACACGTGTTGCCATTATTATGACAAGCCTTGGAAATTTGTTCATTTTTATTCCATTTATTAAACAAAAATAAAGTTAAAACTGACTATAAATTGGCTGTTACACAGAGTCTATTAGCATTCAGATTTCCATTAAGTCTGGGAAAAAGTGGGTCATGAGCAGAGTGATTACATCTCTATGTAGGATACGTGTCACTTTTATTGACCGAACTCCAAAAACCATTTCCATTTGTTATCTGTGTCGGTGTAGTGATGTGCAGTGATTTACCCCATCATTACACTGCAGCTGATCTGGGGTCACAGTGACAATATAGCGTTTGATACTCCGTGTAGCATGTCTTGTATGGATACACTCAGTCTGCAAAACCTGGAAGTGCAGCCAAGGATTTTTATGTGGAAAAAGTGAAGCAGCAAAAAAAAGTCATAAAAACCCTCTCTAAAATATATTGTTTTCTGACATGGCTTTGATCTTAGCTGAGAAATAAGTGATCTGAATCCTCATCTTCTTCGCCCAGCATATTGTCCTTAGCAAAAGCCAGGAAGCACCACTGATCGCATCTAGACCCTGAACAACCTCACCAAAAGCCTCATCCACAAAGCGTGGGAAAATACAGGCCTATGAGGGACATTTATCAAGACCAGTGTACTTATTTATTAAGGGTCACACACCCAGCCGCTTCCTGGTGTCTGACGCGGGCCTGAGACAATACGCCTCAGGTCCGCTCAACAACTCAGTGACAGAGACAGGATCTAAGCGGACTTGAAACGGATCCCGCCTCCTTAACTGAGTGGCAGAGCGGACCTGAGACATCACGTCTCGGGCCCGCCTCAGACACCCGGAAGCGGCTGGGAACCGGGCACCGGAGCGCCGCAATGCGGGACCCGCCGCTGGAACCGGGGAGGTGAGTGGACGTCTTTTCCCTTGACCACCTCCTCCCCGGTCCTAGCCAAAAAGTGCACCCCCACTGGAGTACCCCTTTAATGTTTTTAAAGGGTGGAATGTGTTAAATATTCACATGAATTGCAGAACCCATGGTTGGTGCCATCCATTCCAGTGGTAAACATACCCAGCTATTTACATAATGTAAAAAAAAAAAAAAATATTTCTCAGACCAGGTCTCCATCCATTTCTCCATGGTGCGATGGTCCAGCTCTGATTACCTTCTACCCAGTGTAAGAGCAGTGGACAGCAATAACTTTTTAACTATTTGTGTTCCAGTAGCTCTTCTGTCAGATCAGCTCTTCTGTCTCCGCTCATCAATGCTATCTCTAGGTTATTTGTTGTCCTCCCATTGACCACTTTTGTTATGTACTAACCCCTACACACCGCCCCCCCTTCTCCGGTCAGACCTTTTGAAGATGCTCTCACCCAGTTGCATAGCCGTCACAATTTAGGAATTATCAAAATCACACATTAAAAAACGGACTTTTCTCTTGCTGCCTACTATATGGTACCTCCTGAAAGGTGTCAAGAGACAATCTATGTTATTCACTTGTCCTGTGGTTTTAATGTTTTGGCTCATTGCTGTAGTTAGATATCCAAAAAGAACGCTATGAAATAGAGAGATAAATGGCAAAACCGATCTATTAGTGATTTAAATAAGCACTATACAAACTGTTCAGCTCTGCTACACCTGAATGGCTGCTATGTTGGAGATATTATACCAGACATTGAATCCAGAATGGTATGCCTCTTCTTTATCTCCTTTAAAAACACACACACACACACACACTGTGGCACTGGTTTCTCTAGCTGTGTCCTCCATTACATACTGCTGCTCTCTTCATTTACATGGTAATAGAATGAAGACATTAAATAGCCAGATGTGATGTTTGGAATAGATGGATCTCGAAGGGCACAAAGCAGCACTCGAGAGCAGAAGAGGTTCAAGGAATGATTGATGGCTTTATAAAATCTATTCTTACAATGCTGTCACAGCTACATGGACGACAAGAATTGCATTCACATTTCTTTTGAACAGAGGTGTGTTAAAGATAAAAGATTGATAATTGAGAAATTGAGTCATCTCCCAAGACATGATCCTCCATGGACCAACCTATATTATCATCAATACATCCATCTGAAGATTCCATTATTGCATGTTATGATGCTATTTGTGATTTGTATGATTTTTTTTGGTGGTGGTGGTGATGGTGGGGGGCTATTGTAAAACCTAAAAACACTACACAAGACATCACTATTGGGATCGACGATTCCTTTGGCTCCATTATATTTTTGCTGCCAAGTGATATGTAGCAACCAAAGCTCATATCTGAATGGAGTTTTGAGAAGTGTGTATAGGGGGAGCAGAGGCTGAAGTTGCACCTGGGCCCAGTAGAAGATTAGGACTGTAAATTACATGCAATAGTACAATTTTGAATTGGGGCCTAGGTTGCACCTCTGGGAACATATACACTACCGTTCAAAAGTTTGGGGTCACCCAAACAATTTAGTGTTTTCCATGAAAAGTCACACTTATTCACCACCATACGTTGTGAAATGAATAGAAAATAGAGACAAGACATTGACAAGGTTAGAAATAATGATTTGTATTTGAAATAACATTATTTTTACATCAAACTTTGCTTTTGTCAAAGAATCCTCCTTTTGCAGCAATTACAGCATTGCACACCTTTGGCATTCTAGCTATTAATCTGTTGAGGTAAGCTGGAGAAATTGCACCCCGCGCTTCTAGAAGCAGCTCCCACAAGTTGGATTGGTTGGATGGGCACTTCTGGCGTACCATACGGTCAAGCTGCTCCCACAACAGCTCAATGGGGTTCAGATCTGGTGACTGCGCTGGCCACTCCATTACCGATAGAATACCAGCTGCCTGCTTCTGCTGTAAATCTTCTTTGTGATCCAAACACCTCAAACTTGGATTCATCCGTCCACAACACTTTTTTCCAGTCTTCCTCTGTCCAATGTCTGTGTTCTTTTGCCCATCTTAATCTTTTTCTTTTATTGGCCAGTCTCAGATATGGCTTTTTCTTTGCCACTCTGCCCTGAAGCCCAAAATCCTGCAGCCGCCTCTTCACGGTAGATGTTGACACTGGTGTTTTGCGGGTACTATTTAATGAACGCGGCCTCCCACTTCTTTTTCTACTCTGGTTAGAGCCTGTTTGTGCTGTCCTCTGAAGGGAGTAGTACACACCGTTGTAGGAAACCTTCAATTTCTTAGCAATTTCTTGCATGGAATAGCCTTCATTTCTAAGAACAAGAATAGACTGTCGAGTTTCAGATGAAAGTTCTCTTTTTCTGGCCATTTTGAGTGTTTAATTGACCCCACAAATGTGATGCTCCAGAAACACAATCTGCTCAAAGGAAGGTCAGTTTTGTAGCTTCTGTAACGAGCTAGACTGTTTTCAGATGTGTGAACATGATTGCACAAGGGTTTTCTAATAATCAATTAGCCTTCTGAGCCAATGAGCAAACACATTGTACCATTAGAACACTGGAGTGATAGTTGCTGGAAATGTGCCTCTATACACCTATGTAGATATTGCACCAAAAACCAGACATTTGCAGCTAGAATAGTCATTTACCACATTAGCAATGTATAGAGTGTATTTCTTTAAAGTTAGGACTAGTTTAAAGTTATCTTCATTGAAAAGTAAAGTGCTTTTCCTTCAAAAATAAGGACATTTCAATGTGACCCCAAACTTTTGAACGGTAGTGTATATAAAGTTACTTCATAGGGTTATTTGGTGGGGTAAGCCAGAACGGGTTGATGATGGTCTTAGGCTGGATGGGGGACCTTGGAATATTTTTATAAAAATTGCCACTGTTCTGTTCTAAAACCTTGACAATAGTTCTTCATAGGTTATCAAAAAAGAGAGAAAAATGTAGAGGGCACTCACCATATAAAAACTTATTCTTTATTCATTTTCTTCTTTAATAAAAAATCATAGCAGGACAAGCATGGGAGAGGATGCCATATCCTTCTAATGGCGTCCTCTCCCATGCTCGTCCTGCTATGATGTTTTAAGAAGAAAATGAATAAAGAATAAGTTTTTATATGCTGAGTGCCCGCAACATTTTTCTCTCTTTTTTGATGTCTACCATAGTATGCTACATTTTCGTAGAAGTGAGCACCCCATACACTATATGAACTCATTACCATAATTAAATCCATACTAGAAGTTAGTCCACATATGCTTCAGTAGTGCCGGTGACTGTTTCTCCTACATATCTTCATAGGTTATATTGCCAAAGTCAAGTAGTAAAGTTGGGGTAGTCTGAGATTTCTGAATGGTACAGGCCATCTTCTTGGAGACTCAACCATAGATTTACCAACTATACAAGCAGAATACTTAAGAAATGCTAGGCGGACACAGCAGGCGAGATGTACTTGTTCTACACCAGTATATGATTTATTACTGTTCTGCTCTGATAATTTATTATGTTGGAACTGATTGAATGGTGTTGTGAAAAGACTGTTACTATTAAGCTGGGTTCACACACTGTATACTTCAGGCAGTATTTGGTCCTCAAGTCAGGTCCTCATAGCAACCAAAACCAGGAGTGGATTGAAAACACAGAAAGGCTCTGTTCACATAATGTTGAAATTGAGTGGATGGCCGTCATATAACGGTAAATAACTGCCATTATTTCAATATAACAGCCGTTGTTTTAAAATAACAGCAAAAATTTGCCATTAAATGACGGCCATCCACTCAATTACAACATTATGTGAACATAGCCTTTCTGTGTTTTTAATCCACTCCTGGTTTTGGTTGCTATACAGCCTCACAAATACAGCCTCAAATATACATAGTGTGAACCCAGCCCCAATAAGCAATGACAGACAGCCGCTGTCCTCAGGCGTCTATGAGGTTCCTTGAGATGTACAGGGAGTCGAGATTTCCTTTCGGCTTATATTAATGCTCCCGACAACATCAACCTTTCATGGTACTAACAGAAAATTACATGGTGATTACAGACATGTCTGGACATTTATCTACCTGGAACACAGCAGAATAATAAACCACCAGGGAAAAAGAAAAAAATGGCAGGTATGGGAATATATATATCCCTTCACACACAGGTACTAAATCAACCTTTCACTCTTATATTTCTTAAAGGGGTTACCCAGCATTAGAAAATCATGGCCACTTTCTTCCAGAGAAACCTGGACCCCATAAATTCTACTCCCGGCACCCGGAACCACTCTTGTCTCAAGTTCAGGTGTGGTTTGCAAGTATGCTCCATTTACTTTGATGGAACTGAGTTGCAAAACTCCACCCAAACTAGAGACAAGAGTGATGCTGTCTCTGGAAGAAAGAAGTTGTGTTTATCTTACGCTGGATAAGCAGGCACATAATACTATTTTCTCTCCTGATCACTGTACATATAATCATAGCCATCATGGTGACTGAGTAAGGGACAAATTGTAAGTCAGATATTTACATAATCTGATGGAACCATTTACATAGGCAGTAGGGATGGTCCGAACCCTCTGAACGCTCGGCATCAGATTCCCGCTGTCTGCCCGCTCCGTGGAGCAGGCGGATACAGCGGGAGGACCGCCTGGAAAACTGGGATACAGCCTATGGCTATGGCTGTATCCCAGTTTTCCAGGTGGCCCTCCCGCTGGATCCGCCCGCTGCACGGAGCGGCCAGACAGCGGTAATCATTACCGAGAGTTCGGGTTCATACGAACCCGAACCGAACTCAGTTCGGACCATCCCTAATAGGCAGATTATGGCTAGTATACATACCCTTTATTAGTCAATCTACCTTATCGTGAAAGATGTGAGATGGTTAAAATTTGAGTACCAGGCATTTTAGGCGAGTCTTTATAATTCTGGATGTGTGAAGGTAAGATATAAATTGGCCAACTTAGGCCATAAATAGATTTCTGTGTACTGTGAAGTATCATTTGCACCATTGCTTATTCATGTCTCTGGAATACAGAGGTCTAAGGCATAGTAGTTGTTTTACAGAATACTTGGAAATGTTCTTGACTTCCCTTCCACATGAGTTATTTCACCCTTTTCGGCTATAAAAACTACTGTTATCTATTGGGTAACACGGTTTATGCCAATAATATTGAATTTCTATGTTATTCCACTAGTAATAATGCATTTTCATTTTTAATGTAAAAGAATATGACTACTATAAAATACAAAAACTACTGTAATACTGCTACCTATGTACAAGAATATTACTACTATATTACTTTAATATTGCCCCATATGTACAACACTTTAACTACTATAATACTACAGGGGGAGAGAAGTGGGCGGCACCACCCAGGTATTCTCCGACACCAGGACCACGAGCAGGCAATCACGACCAACAAGACCGCTATGACCGGCGGTGCTCCGCTTAACCAGAGACAAAATGTAAAAGTAGTGAGAAAACAGAAGTGGGAACTCACCAGCGGACTATAACTTCAGGTCAGTTTATTCTTGGCTTAGCTTTATCAATGCAGGGAGAAGTGTGTGGAGCACACCATCCGTAGACCGGAAGAAGCGTGTCACCGCAAGAAACAATTGTAGTCTACCTGTGAACTACTTTAATATTGTCCCTATATGCAAGAATATAACTACTATAATACAGTCTCCTATGTACAAGAATATAACTACAATAATACAGCCTCCTATGTTCAAGAATATAACTACTATAATACTGTCCCTGTGTACAAGAATATAACTACTATAATACTTCTCCTATGTTCAAGAATATAATTACTATAATGTGTCCTTGAAATAACACGGGTTGTAGTATTGTTTGATGCACTCACCTTGCTCAGAGTCAAACATTTCCACAGTGTTTACAAAGTGTGGCCGGGAGTAGAAGTTGTGGGGTCCGGGTTGCTGTAAACCACCAAGACTGAAGAAAGAGGTCTCTGTCATGGTGCAGCTGGCAAAGGCACGCCTACTTGGGATGCTGGGATATCGAGTCCAGCTCTTTACCTCAAGGTCCAAGGCTTCAAAGGCTGTTACTGGAAGTTTACCTTGCCTACCCCCTACCAACAAAAAAAAAGAAGCATTTGAGCCGTTGACATTGTTTATATTCTTTTAATTTCCAATAAGATGTCTCTAACATGGACTTCAACTAGCATTGATTGAGTGACAACCCCTATGAGCACTGTAATGGCTGCCATTATGCACACCTAGGACAATCCAAAGGCTCTGGGCAGAAAATAGGTGTCCTGCTGCAGCACCCCCACTGGGAAAATGAAGCATTACATAGTTATCATTGAAGTCAATATACTGTATCTGTATTACACATACAACTTACACACATATTCTGCTAGATGTAGAGTCATTCCCTGTGACCCCCACCACCACCACCATTACCTATAGACAGGCAGTCTTTACATGCTTTGCCCTCTCATTTTGAAAATTATAATTCTGAGAAGTACAGATGGCAGAAGTGGAGTGTTTTCTGTTTCAATAGTTTTTATTGAACACATTTTTCAAACATTTTAACAACAATCTGGGCTGGTTATAGTTGTACATAATACAAACAAAGTAGTATATGAGAAGATTGGGGAGGGAAGGGTAGGATTGTTAGCCATGGGCAAGCACGCAGTTAACGAAAATTCTAAAGAAAGAAAGAAAGAAAGAAAGAAAGAAACTTTGAGTCTTACTGAATATCATTAATGTTATGTCCATGTTAACAGTATCCTGAGTAATAAAGAAATAAGTAAACTCGAAACTTGATGTGTGGGTGAGTGTCATTTGAATATGTCCAGGGTGTTACCGGTCAAGTCAAGAGGTATATTTATTGTGGATGTTCAATTTCTTAGTAGGTTTATTAACCTGATCCCAGATATTAGAATTGTGGGGTTAGTGATGGAGAAAGGGATAGGGAAGTGAGAAGATAAGATATATGTAATAGTCTGTCAGCCATCTACATAGTATGGAGAGTTTCTCCATTACCCCCACCTATTGTTGAATGTTTTCATTTTCAACAATCCTCTAGTTATGATCTGTTCATATTTGTATGTGGTGTTTACCGCGTTTACAAATTCTTGCATCGGAGGAATTTCTGACGTTTTCCAATATTGCACTTCTGCTTCCTGGACAGCATCTTTATAGCATTTATATTTTGTTTTTGTTTTTGTATATGCCTAGAATTGTCCAGAATGGATGTCTCTTCAAAATTCTTTACAATTATGTCCCTTAGCCTGTGTGTATGTCTGTGAGTGTATCGGGGTGGTGATCTCTGCTGCTGCCGAAGCTCTGTGGGAGTGGAATGCTTCTGCTTCTATCTGATGCCATTTAGCGGCATCCTAAGCACCTTGGCAACAGTCATCTAACCTATGACAGGCTGCCAGACCGCTGATGGATTGGTTTGAATCCACACATGCGCAGTGCTTACGGGACAGTCTGGCGCATGTGCATAGCGCAGTTCATGGATTGCTGGATTTCCTCCTCGTTTTGATGTTCCTGTACATATCTGAGATGTCCTATGTGAGTTTTAATGTTTAATGTTAAAGCTTATGTAAGACTATTTTAGGGAGCTTATTACTGATTTGCTAATTATGTATGACATCATGTGAAATGTGATTGGTCTATTGTCATATAAATACCATGTTACAACCTATTTTGTATGAGCTTGAGAAAAACCTGTTTGTCATTAAAATGTCGCTCATACCTGTGTTTCAAAATGGAATAAAAGCACCTTATTTTTGCAATTTACCAATGCTTTAGATGCTGTTACTCTTTTGCACTTTATTTAATAACGGATGAAAGAAATCATGTGGGCTGGATACAGAAAAAAAGAAAAAGTAAACCAATTAGGGAAGATGACTCTTGTGAGTCACTGGATGTAACTGCACTGTAATCTTTTTATAGGTTCTACATTGACTGAGGTTGTAATGATAGCATAGTGTGGCAGTATTATTTAGGAATCTGTGCCCAATAGTTCATTATCATTTTCAGAATAGCAGAGATGCCCTAATGCATAGTAGGGCAGCAATAGGGTTGTCTTTTGACAGCATATCTTCTCACATGAAGAAAAAGCATTGGAAATTTGTATTTTCAGCTGTTCCTAAGTGTTCAGTGTCTAGCAGAAGCTGTCACGGTTTTAGTCATTTTCAAGATTATATGGAAATTTTCTGTTATTACAGTGTTTTACATATTTTAATATACAAAAATATAGATTGGTTTAGAGATATATTCTGTGATGCTATTCTGAATGCCCCCTCAAGCTCCAGTGATTTATCAAGGCGGTGACGGGGGTCTACGTTATTTACAAGGTCACAACCGGCATTAAAATCAACCTCTGGAGTAAAATGAGATCCTACATAATTCCTATTTTATCGACCAACTATGTCCCATAGGGTGACATTGCTGAATACATTATTCTAAATATATAGCACATTATGCTGTTAACGCTCAAAAGAAATGCTCTTATTAATACGTCCTACAATCACTCATTGCCAATGAGGCCTCGGTGTGAATTTACATGGGGCTGATTATATGAATATAAATGTGTGTAATAATCTCAGGGATGTGATGTGGGGGTAGATAAGGCATATTGGTATAATGACTGAATTGTGCACATGAGTTAATATCTGGAAATATAATAATGTGTAGATCCGTATGCTGGGTTATCAAACTTTTATGGGAACATTTGGCTTTCCCATTATAACATCGAATAATCCCCAGCGATCAGCTGTAATCTGTAGGATAAAACATCAGCAAGTGTTCAGTTTCACTGTGGCACCACAACACAGAAAATGAAGAATTATATGGAGCTCAGTGAAGACAACAGACTGTCCATGCAATAGTATGGGCATTCCTGATCCTCCAGTGTCAGAGACCTTCTTTGTTGCTGCTCTTGAAGCTAATGGGTCCCAATATAAAATTGGTAACATAACCCCCCTACACACACACACACACCTACCATGTGTCATTGATAATTGTGGTGTATGCTACCATGTGGCCATTGGTGGTGTTAGTTTGAAAATAAGGTGGTATATCTTTTTAAGGCTATGTTCACATATAGTATTTCTGTCAACCTTTAGGCTATGTTCTCACAGAGTAAGACTCTGGCTGTTCTGTGACCCGGCCGGGTCACGGAACGGCCGGTGTCAGAGAAGATCATCCCGGCCGCTACTGCAGTTCCGGCCAGATGATCTTAACCGCCGCTAAATTCGCATCCGTGCGCGCCCGCATCCGAATTCCCTGCTGCCAGAGCCGCATGCTCCATTGTGTGAACCAACAGGGTTTTCTGCCGCCGCTATTCAATGAATAGCAGCTGCAAAAAACTAACATGTCAGTTTCTTGTGGCGCCGCTAGGGATCCCAGCCGGAGTGTATACTATGTGTATACACTCTGGCCGGGATTCCTTAGAAAGTAACTACGTAAGTTCCGTAGTAATCACGGCCGTTGTAACAACGGCTGTGATTATTACAAAACTTACACAGTGGGAACATGGCCTTAGTCAGTATATATATAAAAATACATAGGCTATACCAGTAAACAAGCGACGATTACTGAAGTCCATACATAGCCACTGTCCCGGCGTTTATTGAGAGGATATTGGTAAAGGCTGTCACTGAAACGTATGTTGGGGCGGGGATACGTGTGGACCTCAGTAATTGTCGCTTGTTTACAGGTATAGACTATGCACCTGTTATATATACTTTTTGCACTTGCATGAATTTGCTTCCCTGCAAACATGATCTTATGTACCTACCTGTATACTACATTGTTATTGTACTGCACTTTATATGATATGGTACTTGCACTGTAGTAGTGGTCCTCCATTTCAAGCCCCCCTGTGTTATTGTTTTGTGTGTTAGCAGTCAGGATCATTATTAATGGTATTTATTTTTTCATTGTTTTTTTATTAATATATTCTGTGTAATTTTGAGTGGTTCCGCATTTCTGTATTAGTGGTGTATGTGTGAACATAGCCTAAATCTGCATGTATAAAACTGCTTATGTAGTGACCCCCCCAGTCATTTATCTTTGAGCTTCTGTAAGCATGGAAGATAACTCGATCTCAGCAATTTCTCAGCATTTTCCCTGAAGGATTTCTATAGCCGCTGCTGTTAGCGGTTTAACACCTTCACCCAGGAGACTGTTTAATTTTTGACGTGAACCTTTACACTGTAATTGGATGGAGCTTTGCTTCTTGGCCCCGAAATCTCTGTGGGACTTGGCTTGAGATTGGCCTTCAGCTTAATGCATAGAAGAAGAAATAATCAGAAGAAAAAAGCATGTAAAGCAAGGGAACGTGATGTGGCCCTGTGTCTAAATTTTGTACAAAATACCGTAGCTTATACAGAGCTACAGATCTCAGCTTTCTATGTAGTAATACAGTTCTCTACAGTATAATTAGTGCTATTTCAGTGTCATGGAGAGTGTCAGGCTTAGGTAACCAAAAGTATAGAATATCCAAAGTGTAGTAAGGCTAGGTTAACACTGCTTTTTTGCAGTCTGTTTGACATATGCGTTTAAAGAATAAAAATGGTTGAAAAAACAGATGCAATTATGTGCAATCTGTTTGGATCCGTTTTTCCATTGACTTCCGTTATTTTTTTTAGCATACACAAAAATGTGATTGAACATGTTTTTGTGCGTGTTTAGGCTATCTTCACACAACGTATGAGACTGGCCGTTCCTGTAGTTCCGGTACTGTAGTACCAGCTGGGATGATCTTTCTGGCCGTAGTGTGCTCATGCGGGCGCATCAGCGCGCACCCGTATCAGAACCTGCCACTGCACACAATGAAGCAAGCAGCCGCAGAAAACTGACATGTCAGTTATTTGCGGGTCCGCATGGGATCCCGGCCGAAGCGTATACAATGAGTACACACTCCGGCTGGGATCCCATTGAAGTAAAGGCAGTGTTCACAGGCACATAAAGTACGGCCGTTGTGGCCGATGGCAACATTGGCCGTACTTTTACGTAGTGTGAACATAGCCTAAAAGTAACCATTTTGCAAAAAGTGTGAACCCAGCCTAACAGTACATAACAGATACAACCTGGAAGTAAGGAGATGGAACCATATGTAGAATCCTCTTCCCCTGATACATATATATATATATATATATATATATATATATATATATATATATATATGTATGTGTGTGTGTGTGTGTGTGTGTGTGTATGCAGCCTTAAGAACGGTTCATTACTGTATTTGTGTTGCTGTGTTATGCTTTGAGTCTGTGCACTCGTCAGTCTATGTTTGTTTAGGGCTGGCAGACCATTGTATAGGAGAGTATGTTTGCAGAGGTGAATGTATTAGAGCCCTACGCTGACATGACAATGAGCATTGGTGTGCATTACAAAGTTGGTTGCTGACGATAGAAGTGCATCTATCAAAGATAATATAGTGCATAGAGAGTGTGCACAGTGCATTATGCGTCAGAAAGACCTGCACTTGGATCAAATGCCTGTAAGGGCTGTAAGCAAGAGCAGCTTGAACTTGGTGGTTAATTTCCCTTTGGAGGCACAAAAGCTTAGTGGTTACATTTACAGTGGGTGGAGCTATTTAAAGTAAAGGCAAGAATCTAAAAATATTCAACACTTTAGATCTGTTTAGCTCCTGCTCTTAATGGATCTATGTAGTATAGTTTTCCTGCCAAAACATTGCCCAGTAGGTCACCTTCCTCAAGTGGTGTCTCACTAAGGGCCCGATTTTGCACAGAGCGATAATCGGCCGAATCAGGACAATGATCATCGGCTGATCGTTATCTTTTGGCAAGTTTATCATTGGTCGTTGACCACATATCACTTTATGTAATAGGTAGTGTAATCATATCCTATATAAAATAATAAAGTTAATACTTACCTGTCCATGCTCCCCCGTGGCCCTATCTTGTTTCTGTGAATCTCCTCTCACTACAGCCGCCTCTGGGACTTCCAAATATGTCTTTGAAGTCACAGTCCACTCAAACAATCAGTGTCCGCTGCGCTGTCCTGTCTCTTTCAGTGATTGGCTGAGCGGCCCATCACTTCAGAGATGGGGCCAGTTGTGGGCTCCAGAAGCAGTGACAGGGGGATGCCATACACAACACTGGAGAACACCAGGGGAGCGGGGGCAGGTAAATATATATTATATTACACTAAAGCAAGGCCTGCACGGAGATCATTAATGATGTCCGCACAGCCCCTGTTGCACGATAATTGAGCTGTGTAATAGGTTGTATAAGCAAGAGCTGAACTAGCAGATCATAACATCGAGGCTTGTAATACGATCCTAAGGGACCTATTAAAAGGCCTGGGGCAATCTGTAAACAAGGCCAATTTCAATCTTCTTTAGAAGGCTTGATCAGTAATGCGGCTGATTGTTAGCCCTATTACAGGGGAGGCTACAACTACAGCTGACAACCACCATGTGTAATAGAACCCTGAGACCTGCTTCCCAATCTCCTCTTATCATTGTCATTGTTGGTTAGTTCTACACCTATAGACTAGTGATGAGCGAACATCCCCATGTTCGGTTTGGATCCTGAACACGAACATTAATTTTTTTTCTATCAAACGGTTCGTGTTCGCGGAACATTCCGTAGAAGCGTATGTTTTGGTCTACGCACATGCGTACAGATTATCCGGTGCAAAGTGTAAATTACATTGCCTCTAACATTGCCACGAGACCTCACTAAGTCCTGCTTAGTTTGCCCCTTTGGACCCCATTCTCAAATGATAATGAGACAATAAAGAATTATAATAATACAAACGTACCTAAAACATAGATTCTATTTCCACGCAAGAAAGTGGAGGCTCCATAACGTGGTGTGGGCATGGAGGGAAGTGGCACCCAGTTATCTTTAACTGGCTCATAGAGTCTGACCAAGGCCTGAGGGGAGGTGTCCGCACCCATTCCTCCAAGTGCATAAATCTTCCCATCTGTAAGACAAAAAAATCCAGGAATATTAATAAGTCTCTAGTCAGCATGTACTATAAACTATTCCTACTGGAAGGTGGACAACTTATTGTACATACTACGGAGATATTTATTGATCACAGTCAGATGTACAACACAGTTTGTGGTTACAGTCACTTTAAAGTGAACCTGACAGTGACAATCTATGTTCCAAACTGCTTACATTATTAAATAGCTGTTCAGTCAACGGAACAAATGGTATATTTCATATATCTGTTCTTGAATGTAGAAAAATGCTTTTACTTTCATGAGAAGAGTGTAAAAAAAAAGACTTCCCCAAGATCCTGCAGCAATCTGGAATGTCTCCTCGCTCCCCCTCCCATCCATATCCCTGCTTAACAGACAACCGAATGCCGAAGTCTAAACCAGGGATAAAGATGGGAGGGGTCTTCTTGGACACTGCACATGAGAATAAAAACATTTTTTTCTCTTTTTTTTTTTTTACAGCTAATAGTGTCAGCAGTTTAGTGTAGCTGACAGCTTCACTTTTCTTGGTACACAATACATAATGACATAATACATAAAATGAATAATTAATTCATATAATGCCAATGTATACCACAGCACTTTGCAGAGATTGTCATCGCTCGCATTGATCCCTGTCCCCAATAGGGCTCACAATCTTAACCCCACACAGAGAAAACCCATACAAACACAGGGAAAACATTGAAGCTCCATGTAGATGTACTTGGTGGGATTTAAAACCAGGACTACAGCATAGCAAGGCAACAGTGCCAACATTTGAAAAATCCTTCCAGGAACACTTTAGCGTTGGTAAGGGGTGTGGCTAATTGTGGGTGTGGTCTGTGTGGAGTGCGGCCTACAGTGGGTGTGGTCTGTGGCCTACAGTGGGTGTGGTTTGCTGGGTGTGGCTTGTCACCAGTAGTATAATATATGTTCTGAAGCAGCTGTGCTATATGCTGGAATATGTAGTACGAAAATTACAGCTAAAAGATTATATCTGGTTCTTTATAAAGTAAGAGGCTGTACTTATAAAGGTGAACGGTGCTACACTGACATCATAATACACATAGAACGTCATATTACACACCTCAGCTGCTGCAGCACATCATAATACACACCTCAGCTGCTGCCGAACCTCATAACAGTCCCCAGCTGCTGCAGAACCCCATAACATCCCAGCTGCTGCACAACCTCATATACTCCAGTTACTGAAGAACCTCACAACACACCCCAGCTGCTGCAGAACCTCACAACATACCCCAGCTGCTGCAGAACCTCACATCAAATCCCAGCTGCTGCAGAACCTATGATAGAGGGTCTGAGAGCTGGATCCAGATATAACCAACTAAGCATAGCCTGGCAGGAGACCCTAACCCTTAGCCCCAGCACAGTGGCAACAGCACCTGCAGGGCAGCAATGGGCACTGGCTGGGGGAGGATTTACTTCCTGGGCTCTACAGCTCCTGTCCTAGCCACTTTCAGCCACCGGATGTCACCGGAGATCGCATTGAGCACACAACCGGGGGCGGGGCTTCTGTGGGGCGGGGATTATAGCAGTGGGGGCGGGGCTTCCCGGGACATACCCGGGACATGATTTTGCTGTGATTGTCTCCTAAAATCTGCGAAAGTCTCGGCAAAATCGGGACAAATGCCTCAGGGGTGTTTGAAACCAATAAGCCACTACCTTTTTGTAGATATAGGTATACACTGTAGACATTTATGATAAGTACAAAAACATTAATGAAGAATACGACATGGTGACATTTTCGTATATTTTTTCCAGAAGAATCTGCAAATAATGAAGCATCTGTGAATATTTCTACTGTAACATATTCTAATTTATTAAACTGAAGTCTCTGACACACAATAGAAAAATCATCCGGTCCCGGCGGCATCTTTTTTTGTGTGTGTGTAATTATAAAAGCTGTGCAAGCAGATGTAATTAATGTTTTCTGCACCGTTGCTCCTTGCTGCCAGAGTACACCAATGGGATCCGTCGCATTGTTGCACTCCAGTTACCCTGACTGAATGTTCTATACAAGGAACAAGCTAGGGCGAAAAACGATATTATTAGTTCAAATGTAAATTATAGACCAGACAGTTGTGTGATAGGACAGGATGATAGCATAATCAATGTGACACACACCCAGTGGTACAGCTATGGTTGTGCAGAGGTGGCAGTTGCAGCCGAGCCATGGTGCCTAAGAGGGCCTTAAGGTCCCTCTGCTGTACATGAAAACACCAGTACTATACAAAGCACATAGAAGGTGGCTGCCTGCTAAAGAGCTTGCAACTCTGCCACCGGTGCCTCTGGCAGGGACAAGCTAGTTGTCTGTCTTCGTTATCTTAACAAACAAACTTTTTGTCCCTGCCAAAGGCACAGTTGGATAGGTGTACATATATGCACACCTAAATCAGACCTCCCAATAACCACTTAGATGCCATGGTTATGGTTGGATTGCAGCATGTAAAAGGTTAAACAACCAGGATCAGTGGTTTCTCCATTCCTGGCGGTTAGAAGGAAAACCAAGTTGTTGTGAGACAGCTGAGCTCCTGTGCCACCCTGACACAGGAGACCTGAACAATTTCTGCCATGCCATACAAAAGCATATGGACATAGAATGAGGCCTCTTAGTGACTGCTATAAAAACACTTCTCAGCAGCCCATGTAGGCACCCCCTGTATGTGATTCCCCAGTAGGCAGCCCCCCATGTAAGTACCCCCTGTATGTAATACCCTAGAAGGCGGCCCCATGCAGGAATCCCCCTGTACGTGATCCCAAAGGTAATAAGGCCCCCAATAGAGAGAAGCATAGGAGAGAAGGAGGGGGGAGAAGTATGGTGGAGAGAAGTAGGGGGGAGAAGTATGGTGGAGAGAAAAACAGGAGAGAAGCATAGGGGAGAGAAGCACAGGAGAGAAGCAGGGGGGGAAGTATGGTGGAGAGAATCACAGGAGAGAAGCAGGGGTGAGAAGTATGGTGGAGAGAAGCACAGGAGAGAAGCACAGGGGGGAGAAGAAAACAGGCCCAGGTTTCACACTGAGTGAGTATAAATACATTTAGAATCTATATTATTAACTATATGTATAATATGTACTGTTTTAGTGTCATTTTGTGCCATTTTGGTTGGTGGTGTGCCCTGGGATTTTTTAAGTATAAAAAGTGTGCCGCGGCTCAAAACAGGTTGAAAATCACTGACTTATAGAGCACTCTGGAATCAAGGGCACTTTAAAAATAAATAATAATAATAATAATAAAGGTAATACCCAGTTGGTAACATTTAAGATTTAACATTTAGGAATTGTTGCTGACGTTTTTTAAAAATTTCCATTTACCATCTATATTATAAAGTAATTCTGAGTAGATAGGACAAGTAGATAGCAAAAACAATAGCAGCTCAGCCTTTCCCTCCCTACAGAGTGATCTTTTCACTCATCACAGAAGTTACTGAGCATGCCTATAAGTGTATCCTATACAAAGAATAGGCTCTTGGGATGTTCATTTTGTCTATGGGCATGTTAAAAACAGCTCCAACATAATGGCTGCCCCCATAATAATATATTGAAAAAAGTACAATCAGAAATAAACAGATTAGAACATGTTCCAGTATCTGTCTGTAATCTGTAAAAACAAGTCTTGGCGATACATTCCCTTTAATGAGTACATATCCTCCATACTATAATGAGTACATATCCTCCATTCTATAATGAGTACATATCCTCCATACTATAATGAGTACATATCCTCCATACTATAATGAGTACATATCCTCCATACTATAATGAGTACATATCCTCCATACTATAATGAGTACATATCCTCCATACTATAATGAGTACATATCCTCTATACTATAATGAGTACATATCCTCCATACTATAATGAGTACATATCCTCTATACTATAATGAGTACATATCCTCTATACTATAATGAGTACATATCCTCTATACTATACACAGGGTTTGCTTCTCTGTATAAGAGCTGTATACAAAAAGAAAAAGGAATATTTAAAATCAAGTCTCTTTGTATATAATGGTTTGGATAAAGACAATGGATGCAAATGTCTACATATCCTTTCATTTACTGAAAATAGCTTTTCTGCTAACTGGGGACGAATGATAGGAAGTTAGGTCTATCCCCTGTTGTGCAGATCTTTCATCCTCTGTAATACGGATATAGCGGCAGCGACTGAAGTTGATTATAACCCTTTCCTTTATAATTATCTTCTCAGGGGAATGAGGATTAGCTAATTATTTGTGATAAATGGTGACAATACAGCCATGATGTCACCTCACTGCTGCCCCCAAGGTTCCCGCGGCTTGGATATCACCGCTTCTGTCACGGACAGGTATGCCGCCCAACTTCAAACTAATTACATGTAAAACTTTTCCTTAGCTGCCAATGATCCTGATGGTTTTACCTGTGGGAAATATGAGGGAGATGAGGCCTCTGTGTGTTATGTAGATTTTATGGAAATCTCTGTGAGGTTGAGGAAAGAAAATAGAAAAGGAGACAAGAAAGTTCTTAATTAAAATAGATTTTCTTGTGGCTGCCCGGGAGATAAGCTGCATGCGGGATGTAATATTATTTGGCTTCTTTGAAACACATTTACAACAACTGGTCGGCTGTAAATTACGGTTTAAATGGCAGATATTTATGATGTTTGTCGGCCTGGTAAGAAGAACCCGTGGCGTTCCAGAGTTTTATTCTCAGCAGTCTCTGATGAATAATGTATTGTCATATACAGAGGTAGCAGAGCTGAGTTTGCCATTTTGTACATTTCATTGGGATATTAATATGGATTACCTATAATTTTACATTGAAATACAGGAAAACCTGCTCCTTCTGGGATTAAGCTGACCCAGGGATTGTATAATATAGTTCCAGTTTTCCTAAATCCTCCATATCCCACAGGCACTGCAGGGGAAAGGCAGCAATATACTGCATTATTGCATTGAGTGCATTAAAATAAACATCAATCTTTCCAGGGGTTTTTTTTTTCTCAAAGTGGGGCATACACTGTAGGGGGACCAGTTCTAAACACCTCCATACTTTTACAGAGAACGCAGACAAGGACTGTAAGTGAAAGTTTTTCATATTTTATGAATTTAAAGGCTATGGACATCTATTTTCGCCTTGTACTTATTACTGTGCAAAAAACATTACAGGTCTTTATTAAAAAGATTGTGCTTACATTTTCTTCTACAGCCCCTATAATGTGCTAGGGGAGCTCTATTTTCTCTCTCTATGATTCTTCCCTGCAGACTGCCTTTTGCTGCTCTTCTTGTTCTCTATTTCTCTCCATTCGGTCCATTTTCTAAGCTGGTTTGTAATCTCCCTCTCCCATGTTCATCTGACAGCAGGGGCGGGCTGGGCCGGGGGGCAAGGGGGCATGTGCCCCCCGGGCTGGTCTTCCCCACCAATGAGTGGGCCGCGACCCGTGGCCGACCCTCTGCTACAATTGAGACTGAAAGAATAGCGCGGCCGGCCGCCGCGCTATTCCCTCGGTTTCTTTCAGGCCGCCTGATCCCCCCCAGTAGCCGCAGACGTGCCGCGCGCAGGCACGTCTGCAGGCACCTGCATCAGGTCCCCAGCGGTGACGTCACTTCCCTGACGCGCCGCTGAGGACCTGAGAGCGGAGAGAGGAGCCGCCTTGCTGCAGCAGCAGGGAGAAGCTGCTGCAGACTGAAGATCCGGGCCGAGGAGAGGTGAGTTGTTTTTCTTATTTTTTTTTTTAAACCCCTTCAGGGAGGATGCACAGGGGGGCTATTCTATGAGGGGGGATGCTTAGGGGGGCTGTTTTATGAGGGAGGATGCACAGGGGGGCTATTCTATGAGGGGGGATGCACAGGGGGGCTATTCTATGAGGGGGATGCACAGGGGGGCTATTCTATTAGGGAGGATGCACAGGGGGCTATTCTATTAGGGGGGATGCACAGGGGGGCTTTTCTATGAGGGGGGATGCACAGGGGGCTATTCTATTAGGGGGGATGCACAGGGGGGCTATTCTATTAGGGGGGGATGCACAGGGGGGCTATTCTATGAGGGGGGATGCACAGGGGGGCTATTCTATGAGGGGGGATGCACAGGGGGGCTATTCTATGAGGGGGATGCACAGGGGGGCTATTCTATTAGGGAGGATGCACAGGGGGCTATTCTATTAGGGGGGATGCACAGGGGGGCTATTCTATGAGGGGGGATGCACAGGGGGCTATTCTATTAGGGGGGATGCACAGGGGGGCTATTCTATTAGGGGGGATGCACAGGGGGGCTATTCTATTAGGGGGGATGCACAGGGGGGCTATTCTATTAGGGAGGATGCACAGGGGGCTATTCTATTAGGGGGGATGCACAGGGGGGCTATTCTATGAGGGGGGATGCACAGGGGGGCTATTCTATAAGGGAGAATGCACAGGGGGGGCTATTCTATAAGGGGGGATGCACAGGGGGGCTATTATTAAAGGGGGATGCACAGGGGGGCTATTCTATAAGGGGGAATGCACAGGGGGGCTATTCTATAAGGGGGGATGCACAGGGGGGGCTATTCTATAAGGGAGAATGCACAGGGGGGGCTATTCTATAAGGGAGAATGCACAGGGGGGGGGCTATTCTATATGGGGGATGCACAGAGAGGCTTTTCTATATGGAGATATGTGCACGGTGGGGGGGCTATTCTATATGGAGGGATGTACAGCAGGGGGGCTATTCTATATGGGGGATGTACAGCAGGGGGGCTTTTCTATATGGAGAGATGTGCAGCGGGGGGGGGGGGGCATTCTATATGGAGGGATGTACAAATGAGGATGTTGCTGGAGCAAGAAGCCTAAAATGTCTGTCTGACAGATCCCGTGGAGAGGAGGAGTCATAGCCAGAGAAGCCTTCATGATGGCCGGAACCAGATGGAGAAGAAAAAGAAAAGTGGACGTCTCTTTATGCAGAGAAGACGCCTACTGTGAGTCACTGAATGTAACTGCACTATAATCACTTATAAGGTCTTATAACTTATCAGGGGTCTCAAACTCCGTCCCTCCAAGTGTTGCAAAACTACAATTCCCATCATGCTTTATCTGTCCAGTCATGATGGGATTTGTAGTTTTGTAACAACTGGAGGGACGGAGTTTGACAAGTGTGCTCTATTGTCTGTGTTCTTATACCTGAGATAGATAGGAGATAGATAGATAGATAGATAGGAGATAGATAGATAGATAGATAGATAGATAGATAGATAGATAGATAGGAGATAGATAGATAGATAGATAGATAGATAGATAGATAGATAGAGATAGTAGGAAGTGGCTATCTAGCAGCTCATTATGTATCTTCGATTACACATGATATCTCGACCAGCAGACACATTTTAATAATGAGAACCTTCTATGGCAGGGGTCTCAAACTCGCGGCCCTCCAGCTGTTGCAAAACTACAATTCTCATCATGCCTGGGACAGCCAAAGCAAAGCTTTGGCTGTCCCAGGCATGATGGGAATTGTAGTTTTGCAACAGCTGGAGGGCCGCAAGTTTGAGACCCATGTTCTATGGGGATGATCCTGGTATTTGTACAGTGGATGTTAGTTAGTGACTAGTGGTGAAGGGGTTGTGATATTTGTTTCGTTTATACTGGTATTATTGGTCTGGGTATACTGGATCTCAGTTATGGTTTGGTGGTATTAGTTAGTATAGGGTGGTAATGGTTGTGGTCACAGTGATAATATATGTTTCTTATATACTGGTGTATTGGATTTGGTCAGTAACGGTATATAACTGTATCAGTTCTGTTCTGGGGTCTCATCCACACACTGAGCCCCAACAGAACTATGTATTCTGATCTCCCACAAAGCCTCCAGTATACAATACACCAAGAATCCTCCAAGTACAACAGCTGCAAACACTACAACTTCCAGCATTTACTGACAGTCTGCAGCCCTCAGGATATGCTGGGAGTTGTAGTACCTCCTCTGATAACAGCTGGTGCTGTAGAGATTCAGGGCTGATGGTTGTAACATGATAAGAGAACCAGAAGGGCAATGTAAATGATTACAGCACTGATAACAGGGTCACCAGGTACACAGCATGGTACCTTAACCCTGGTGCATTCACACAGACAGATTTAGCTGACAGATTTTTGAAGCCAAAGCTAGGAATGGAGTTGAAAAGAGGAGAAATCTCAGTTTTTCCTTTATTACCTGTTCTCTGCTTATAGTCTGTTCCTGGCTTTGGCTTCAAACATCTGTCAGATAAATCTCTCAGTGTAAAGGCCCCCTAAGGTACTATGCTGTGCACCTGAGCTAGGTTCCCTTTAATCCAATAGATATATATCCTGGGATAGCTCTCATTACATACTATATAGCATGTGAGAGACCACTAGGTTTGAAGAAGTACTCAGGGGCTTGAGACATTTCATCCGGAGGTAAGACAATTACAACGGCTTTTCGTGGCTGGGAACACTGGCCACAATACTATAATTCTGTGGCGCATGTGGTATCCTCCTTTCCCGCACTTATTTGGGGAGGGTAATACCAGGTAAGGGCCAGAGTGGTCCTTAAAGGATGGGCCGCTAGCCTGCCAGTCAAGGGCCAGTGCCGTGTGCTTGCCCCCCAGGCTAAAATCTGCCAGCCAGCCCCTGTCTGACAGGTATCTCTTGCAACCCTCTGTCAGGATGAGTAGACGTGAGCCCACTGTGTCACATGCCAATCTATCATTAGGGGTGTTGTCTAAGCCTATCCTCCTTTCTTCACGAGATACTCCAGATGGTGGAGATAGACTTTCCCGCAGGATAAGGGACACAATGGCAAGGGGTATCAGCCACCCAAGATGCCAAACTCACAGTACAGGCACAATAGTCTAAGAAGGATGCAGTGAGATGCAGATAGGAGTGCAGGACCAGACAGCAGGATCCGGGAACACCACAGCGGGAACATGGAAATCTGGACGGAGAGTACAAGAACACTAGGCAGAGTAATTACAGGTGCAGGAGACTATGGAATAATTTTACAGCGTAAACAAAGAAACACCTTCATAGGACCAATGGACCTTAACGATCAGGCAAGGAAAATGTGCCTCCTTAAATAGTTGCAGAAAGGGATGGAGAAATAATTAGGATACTGCCCCCTTAAATCTGGAGAGGGAGCACATGCCCCCTTTAGAGGCTGAATCTAGTACTGCAGCACCCCACATGGCTAGGTAAACGGAAGCAGAGCCCGGCGCCATGCCAGAAGAACCCGGACCACTCATCCTGGATGGAACATGGTGGTGGCATTAGCTGCCATTGCACTCCCCAAACACACGAACATTTGCCAATGCCTAATGTTGCTGTGAGTTCTACGAGGAGGTGATGTGGGAGGGGAGGTGTAAGCAGCCTGACTGCTCTGAAAACAAAGGAGTCTGGCAATGAATTTCTATTAGGCCTGATCTGTCGGTGAAGAATGACAGACAGATGGGAAGGATGCAGAAACACATGATGGTATCCCCGCAGTATTTTTGCATATTTGATTTCCCAGGGGGCAATGTTCCTAGATTCACTGACGTTGATGGTGTCTCCGCAGTGTTTTGGTTGATCTCCCTGAGGTCAACCATCATTCTCTTGAATGCACTTTCTGCTTCCGTGCTCCCACTAGTCACAATCCTACTCCACACTGATGAGGGACAAATAACCCGAAACAGCTGTCTGTGGATGGATACCTTGCTGGGGTATTTTGCAAGTTCTGCCATTTTTTGATTGTGGCTTGTTGGAAGGTGGTTTTCTTGACTGGAGACCCCCCTTGGCTTTTTTGTTCTCTCCCAGAAAAAGGTCTTGCTAGCTCACTATCATTGAGAAACATGTGATGGCATCTATGCAGTATTTTTGCAAATTTGATTTCCCAGGGGGCAATGTTCCTAGATTTACTGATGTTTAGAAACATGTGATGGTGTTTCCGCAGTGTTTTGGTTGATCTCCATCATGAGGTCAACCATTATTCTCTTGATCTGTCAGTGGAGTCCTGACAAACCCCCAACACTAATGGCCAAACATAGGTACTGTATAAAGTGTATGGGGACTTTTACTCTCAGTAAAAGCTAATGAAGACTATTTAAAAAGTATCTTACTTTTTCATTTATTAAACAAATCAACAGTTAAAAAAACACAGCAAATGTGTCTCAGGCCTTATTCCCACATTCCATGTTACACGGACATCACAGACATGAAAGGCCTGTAGTGAAAATGAAGCAGCCTCGCAGACAGTCTTTATTAGAAATTTTGTTTTACAGCTCCTGTGCAGTCCAATGTACCTCCAGACTTCACATAACTGTAGTCTGGTCCTGTATGTTAATTCACTTCTTCTGTCTCCTTCACACATGGCGTTTAATTAGCATTATCAGCTCTATTTTGATTCAAATTGTGAATTGGAGTTAAATTGAAAAAATTTGATGTGGTCTAAATCTTTGCAAAAATACTGATTTTACTGTGAATTGCACAATTTGCAGCAAAATTGATGCTAGTTAAACACTATGGGGGGATTAATGAAGGGGATATTAAATTAAGCCCCACCCTCTTTTCCCCGTCCAAATTCCAGCCTCTTAGTGAATCCGAACGGCAGGGTGCCCAAACCTGCGTACAGAATCTACATCTGCAGGTGTAGGTTTGGATCATGATTTACACATGCAAGCAGGCGGAAATCATGATAAATGAGGCACAGGAGGAGGCCACTCCTCCTCTCCACCTTGTCACACCCCCTAAGCTCCTTCTCCCTGGCATGTGCCTCTGCCGGACCCTTTGTAAATGTCCCCCTTTTTGTGAACATAGCCTGATGGTTTACTGACATTGAAACAAAACTAAGCTGGCTATTCATATTAGGGCTATGTTCCCACTACATACTAACAACGGCCGTTCTTTAGTGAATGGCCATTGTTTAACACTAAATCAATGGCCGTAATTAATTATCATGAACATTAATTCCAGTTGTGGTTTTACAACAACAGACATTGTTTGGACTCATATGTACATAGTGAAAACATAGCCTAAAGGGGTACTCCAGTGATTTTTTCAAATCAATTGGTGTCAGAAAGTTATTCAGATTATAAATTATTTCTATTTAAAAATATCAAGTCTTACATTTCTTTCGAGTCTGACACAGTGCTTTCTGCTGCCACCTCTGTACGTGACAGGAACTGTCCAGAGGTTTTCTATGGGTATTTGCTACTACTCTAGATGATTCCTGTCATTGACAAAGGTGGCAGCAGAGAGCAACATGACATACTAGAAAGAATACACCACTTTCTGCAGGGCATATGGCAGCTGATAAGTACTGGAAGACTGGAGATTTTTAAATAGAAGTAAATTACAAACCTATATAACTTTCTGAAACTAGTTTATAAGAAAGAAAGAAAACAAATCAATAAAGTACCCCTTTAACCCTTAGGCAACCCTGGACGTACCCGTACGTCCAGGGCCGCCTACATGTGTTCAGAGCGGGGCCCCGTGGCGGCCGCGATCTGAACCGTCGTGGTTCCGGGTGCTGCTCGTTGCCCAGGGCCGCGGCCACGGTCCGATTGCCGTGCCCGCTAATAAAGTAATCGGATGCAGCTGTCAAAGTTGACAGCTGCATCCGATTACTTGAATGCAGCCATCCCTGGTGTGGATGGCTCCTCCGGGACGTTGTCCTGGAGGAGCGATCCACACATCCTCCTCCACCCGGGCTCAGCGCCGTAATGGCGCTGATCCCGGCTCGGCACTCAATTGCTTCCTGCTACAGCAGCCAGAAGCAATCGATGTGCCTATTTCATCGATCTATGCTGCATATCTATGCAGCATAGATCTCAATGAGAGATCAGTGTACTTATACTAGAAGTCCCCCAGGGGGAATAACCGTAACCTCAGGGGGGGGCTTCTAGTATAAGGGCCCTATTCCACCGGACGATTATCGTTTGCATAATCGTTAACGATTAACAATCTCAAACGACCGATATTGCGAAAGACCTGAAAACGTTCACTCATTTCCATGGAACGATAATCGTTACTTATGATCGTAATTGCGGTCTTTTTTTCTTCGCTATTTATTCGCTATTGCGTTTGTATCTATTGCGAACGACCGAACAATGTCTTATTTAATGCGAACGTTTTGCGAAGAGCAACGATAAAAATAGGTCCAGATCTTATAAAGCGATCAACGATTTCTTGTTCGGTCGTTAATCGTTAACTGCATTTCAACCGAACGATTATCGTTTAGATTCGAACGATTTAACGATAATCTGAACGATAATCGTCCAGTGGAATAGGGCCCTAAGTGTAAAAGTTAAAAAAAAAGTGTTGTTATTAATAAAAAGCCCCCTCTCCTAATAAAAGTGTGAATCACCCCCCTTTTCCCATGATATAAATAAAAAGAAATAAATAAACATGTTTGTTATCGCCACGTGCGTAATCACCTGGACTATAAATTTATCACATTCCTGATCTCACACGGTAAATGGCGTAAGCGCACAAAAAATCCCAAAGTGCAAAATTGTGCATTTTTGGTCGCACCAAATCCAGAAAAATTGTAATAAAAAGCGATCAAAAAATCGAATATGCGCAGTCAAGGTACCGATAGAAAGAACACATCATGGCGCAAAAAATGACACCTCACACAGCCCCATAGACCAAAGGATAAAAGCGTTATAAGCCTGGGAATAGAGCGATTTTAAGGAACATATATTTGTTAACAATGGTTTAAATTTTTTACAGGCCATCAGATAATATAAAAGTTATAAATGTTACATATCGTTGTAATCGTAACGACTTGAGGAACATATATAACAAGTCAGTTTTACCCCAGGGCGAACGGCGTAAAAATGAAAAAAAAATAAAATAAAAGAAATGTGTTTTTTTTTTTTCAATTTCACCATACATTGAATTTTTTTTTCTGGTTTCGCAGTGTACTTTATGAAAAAAATTCAGCCTGTCATTGCAAAGTACAATTAGTGACGCAAAAAATAAGGGCTTATGTGGGTTTCTAGGTGAAAAAATGCAAGTGCTATGGCCTTTTAGGCACAAGGAGGGAAAAACTAAAACGCTAAAATTTTAATTAGCCTGGTCCTCTAAGGGTTAAGATACAGTACATGTCAACCAAACTTACCAATCTTGGGAGAATGGACTGAACATGTAAGGTGTATGGTGGTCTCCTGACTCTTCCCCGAAAATTGGACATATATTTTACCTCCCAGACCCTTTTGTTCACAGGGAGATAAGGCACCACCAGAGGTGCTTTTACCCTATAACCATGGAGGCATATATGTCTGCATAGGAGCTGTATACACAAAACTGTAAAGGTTTTATGCTCAGGACTATTTGCAGAGTTGCTTCTTTTTGTATTTAGATGCAGTTATTTACTTGGTTATGCTGCAGTCAGTCCTCCTCATTGCAGGCAGCCGCAGTTGTAAAGTTGGCACCTGTTTTCCAGCTCCCCCAGCCCTTGTCTCCTCAGAGCTGCATTATGTCTTGCGGCATGCCCTCTGCTGTATCAGCACTTCTGTGAATTACCACGGCTCTGGTTATTGAACAGTATGGTAATGAGAACATTCATCTCTCTTCCACACCATATGCGATGACTTTACAGTTTTATGAGAAAAGTTGATTGTCCACGCCATGTTAATTTCACATCTTCAAAAGAGAGAGACAGAAGCCATTACTGCGCTTTGCCCCATGCGGTCACTTGGCAAATATTCGCAGATAACATTTACTTGGTTGAGATTTGATTAAGCTTTATGTCAGTGCTGGCACTCAGTGGGCATCGTTCACGACTGAATCCTCTCTATTTAATGGGCTAAACAAAATGTAATTGTGCATTGTCAAGAAAGGAGGCGATTTTACCTTCAGATGACTTTCAATTATCTACTACCTTACTACAGCTGCTCAATTGTACAATTATAGACAGGGATAGATAGATAGATAGATAGATAGATAGATAGATAGATAGATAGATAGATAGATAGATAGTAGAGTTGAGCGAGTAGTGAAATATTTGAAAATTCGAAATTTGATTTGAGTAGACCGATATGCTCGACTAAATTCGATCGAATATCGAACCCCATTTAAGTCTGTGGGAAAATGCTTGTGACTTTTCCAAGTCCACCATGACACCTTAGAAAATGATGCAAACACCTGTGGAATGCAATTGGGACAGCAGGGAAAGCATGCCGGGGTGCTCTGAAGGTCACATGGTTTAGCCAGACAATGAATGTATATGCTTTTTTTCTCTCTGCCTCTGTGCTCCTAGTGCCTAAGCACCCCAACCCCGCCCCCCCCCCCCCCCCCCCCGCATAGTTGTTGGTTGAAAAAAACACCAGGGAAGGTGGGAGGGAAATTGAATTTTTACAGCATTTTTGGTCAAATACTCAAAAACAAGTATTTTGAATAGTGTACTATTCCATCGAATACCTACTCGATCAAGCAGTACTCGCTCATCTCTAATAAATAGATTCCAACTATACTCAAGCAGTCAGCACCCACAGGCAAAGTTCCGCCTGCGTCCTTTTCTGTGACTGCAGATCCTGGCCCAGTCCATAGGGTGCACATGCATGCTCTTCCTGAAACTTAAAGGGACAGCACTCCTATTTTGTCCTCTCAACTATCCCTGTCTGGGACTACTTATTTAAAAAGGAACTCCAGCAAAAAAAAAAAAAAAAAAAAAAATTACACTTCCCTTCCACTTCAAATGACTGACAGCTTGCTTAGGAGCTGAAAAAAAATCACCACAGTTGTCCTATAAGGCTTTCATGTCAGCTCACCCCTGTCTCAATAGCATAATTTTGCATAGCAAAGGTCTTTTGTGCCTGATCTATTATCCTGTGCCTGTTCTATTGATGTTGCCTCTCTCTGACCTGTGTGTATCCTCCTGTGCCACCTGCCATGACACATCTGCTCACACCTAACCTGTGCCACCTGCGATAACTGTTCTACCCACACTGGCAACCATTCCACCTCTGCTTGTTTCCAGTTGCATGGCACTGGGGCTATATGACTTGCCTGGCCAGCCATTACCCACACCAAGACCACTCTTAGACAGTGACTTGGTACCCCCTACTGGCAGAAGTGCAAATTCCACATCCTGGAGCAAAATAAAGGACACATAAAGTGTGTTGAGGGCTATGGACCACTGGAACAGTCAAGTCATTCCCACTGACCTGTCTAAATCGATGTATCTTTTAGATTGTAAGTGTAGTGTTACGGTACTGGTGTGCACTAAGTCTTATACCACCTGGTTAAAGTCTATCAATCTATAAAGGTCAAGGGACTGATCCCCAGTAAAACAAAGAGCCTAAGCTGATGTATCCTACTGATCACCGCTCAACTACCTTGAGAAGTCTTGAGGAGTTTGCTTCGCCCAGTTGTTCAAGCCTGGGACTCGTCCTACCAAACCCCGCAGTTTCCAAACTGGTTTGGCAAAAGGGGGTCTTCTTCTAACTAAAGTTTACTTCTAACTGTGAGTATGAGGATTCTCCACAGTACACTAAGTCAGTGATATTCAACCTTTTTTGAGCCGTGGCACAGTTTTTATACTTAAAAAATCCCGGGGGACACCACCAACCGAAATGGCACAAAATGACACTAAAACAGTACATATTATACATATAGTTAATAATATAGATTCTAAATGTATTTATACTCACTCTGTGAAACCTGGGCCTGTTTTCTTCTCCCCCCTGCTTCTCTCCTGTGCTTCTCTCCCCCATGCTCCTCTCCTGTGCTTCTCTCCACCAAACTTCTCTCCCCCCTGCTTCTCTCCGCTGTTTCTCTCCCACAACCCCAGGTTTCTCTCCCCCATTGTTTTCTCCTGTTTCACAGGGGCACTATAGTTTGGGGAACTTTCCCCGTGGCACACCCGACCATGTGTCGCGGCACACTGGTTGAAAATGACTGCACTAAGTCACATTCTATGCTATCCAGACAGTACATTACTACACTACTACTTAGACAAGGTCCCAAAGATGGCCCGTATACCTCTTCTTAGTCAAGCTACACTTCTTCTCTTAACTCTTACTTCACCTAGTAAGCTGTTTACTACTTTAACTGTATTGCACTGAAGTCTTTAACTAAAAGTCAACATCTGTGCTCATTTTTAGCCGCACATGATATCTTCCAAAAAAAACATTTGCTAGGACAACATGGCACCCTTTGGTCAAAAATCCATGTTTGTCCAATATTAATCAGGATTGTTGATTAGCGTAATATATATTCCTCTATTCAGACAAGGTACAACTATTAAGATCATAACACACCCCAAAATATACATAGATCACACTCTTGGGCACAGTGCCATGGACATGCGGGGTAACTTTTTATCTTGTAATTGGGTATAGTGCCACACAGACAAATCTCTCTCATGCTCTGGCCGAGACAGCTTTGTAATTCTGCCGCCCCCCTACCTTGGTCCTAGCCCCCTTTAGTCTGCACGTAAATACTACAAACACAACAGAAGATCGGATCTAATTTTAATCACTTGTCTCCCTGGAGACTCCATGGCAACGTGACTATGCATTAACTGCACTGGGAACACTTTTTTATCTATCCTGGCGGCAGCCGCACTGAAACAGGTATCATTCTGTACATAGTATCCTGCACTGTGCAGGGGAGGCTGAAGATACCTCTAAACATTGGGGGGGGGGGGGGGTATGTTGTCATCAGCCGCAGCATTGCGGTCCTAGATTACATTTGCTGCCCGATTTATATTGAAATACTCTTTAAAGGGGTTATCCAGTGCTACAAAAACATGGCCACTTTCTTTCAGAGACAGCACGACTCTTGTCTCCTGGTCAGGTGCGGTTTGCAATTAAGCTCCATTCACTTCAATGGAACTGAGCAGCAAAACCCCGCCCAAGCTGGAGACAAGAGTAAGGCTGTCTCTGGAAGAAAGTGGCCATGTTTTTGTAGCGCTGGAAAATCCCTTTAAGGGTGCATTCACACGTACACGGTCCGCAGCAGATTTGATGGCCCAGATATCAATGTAACTAAATAACTGAACACAACATCAAATCTGCTGCGGATCTGCTGTGGATTATGTACGTGTGAATGCACCCTAAGGGGGTGCTTGAGGTTCAGCAACATCTGAGGCATGACTGGACTACCCACACAGGTAATGCATGTTTTTCCAACCACAGAGATGCTTACTATAAAGTTCTACAAAGGCATTTCACAGACGATATAAATGACCACAGTACTAATACCTGCCAGGAAGAGATCTCCCATCTTGGCTCTTCACTTTTCAAGAACTCTCCCTATCTATTCTCCAGTCTACACACAAAACTAACATCCTGTTGCCCCTTAAACTGCACCATCCTGCTCTTTGCCTAGTACTACACCTACTGCTGCCCCTGATACCCTTACAACTTAAGATATTACCCAAATAGCATGGTAAAAACAAACTGCAGGCTGTGCTGCCTTTGAATGGAAACAGCCCCAGAATGAGACTCCTATTAATTTAAGCTTCACCCTTTCCATTCTTTCTTTCAATGATCTGAACCTAACACATGTAACCAACTGTAGATGCAGATCACCTATAGTAAAAGAACCCGGAGGCCCCAGCTGAGATTATTTTCAAGCGCAAAATAAAAAAAGAAAAGAAAACATAACTCATGGCATGTCTAATGGCCCTATTTCACGGGTCTCAGCTCTCAGCACTCGTTTGCTCCTCGTTCCACGCTCGCTGCCGCCGCTATTCAGCGCGGCTGCAGCGAGCGGGTGAGTGCGGGAGGGGGCGGCGGGGAGCTGCGGGGGGGCTTCCGGGTGATCGCTGATCGTCCGGGCAGCCCATAGGCTACAGCAGTGTCTGTTGCCGATGCTCCTATTCAACGGAGCGACGGCAGCAGATCGTTGCTGTATCAGTCGCTTGTTTTTCAACATGTTGAAAAACAAGCGAATGCAACGATCAGCCGACATGAACGATGTCGGCTGATCGTTGCACTATATTCGACCGGACGATTATCGTCCGTAGCGGCCGATGTCGAATAGGGAATAGGGCCTTAATATAGCTGGCAGAGACGCATTGTCGTCAGTGTCCCTTTCTGTCTCCACCATGCCTGATAATGAAATTCTCACAGATATTCCAGCTGAGTCCATACAGATTAACTGCACTTAACCCTCTATTGAAAAGCCTTACAAGCATATGGCCTGAACTGGGAACATCCTAACGTGACCGTGCATTATGTATTTCCTAAGACAATTGATTTCACCTTATAATAAAAGAGCGTTTGATAGTCAAGTACGTGATGTAATTATCCCAAAGTAGCTGTCTACAGTTCTAGAGGAATTATGGAGAATGGCCTTTATTTCTTAAAAAATGCAGAGGCATAGGCGGACTCTATCATTGCCGCACCAGGCTTACATAGGTGTTGTAAATTTTTAACGCAACCAAGTTGGTTTGCACAAACATTTTTAACTTTTTGCTGATCCATGCCCTGCTCACCCACCAGGGAGGGACACAATATACTAAGTAACCTACTATGATTTATGCTTGCATGGCTCCCATAATATGCTGGATCTATTGAGAAGTATGTGCCATGGGGGCGGGGATTTAGGTAAGACCAGACCAGTGTACAGATATGCCAGTTTTGAAAAATCCCTATAAAACAGAAAAATCCCTATAAAAACTCTATAAAACAGAAAACACTATATATAAAAGACATTACTTATAAGGCCGTCCAGACAATATAATCACAGGTAATCCTGATGTTGAGATTCCTAAAGATCAGCTTTTATTGGCAGCAGCTGTTAAATCTCCCTGCAGCACCCCCACAGGACAAATAGAGCATTACACAGTTATCAGTGAAATCAATAGGTTTGCTATATAATGCATGGACATGCCAGGTCCTCCAGAGCAAGAGACGTTCTTTGTAGACACTCTCCATTCTGGCTAATAGTGTCTTCTTCACTGTCAGATGTGTATGGACTCCTACCAATAATGACAATGCAGGACATCTAATTAGCACATTTGTTAGCTTGTGCCATCTGCCTGTCTCTATATCTTTGGGTTATTTCATCCCTTCCTAGTCATTTGTTTTGATAACATTTCCAGCAGACAGTATGTTCGTTCTGCCTGTCGATGTTGGCGTTCTTGGCGTATTTTCATGGAAGGCTGCAGACACATATCGCATGAGACAAAGAGGCTGAGGTGCTAGTATGTCTGTGTACCCAGCCGATTGCTGATTCCCGCTGGTCTGGTCACCCAGTGTGCTCTAATTTATCCTGACATTTTGCTCGCAGAAGTAAAACCATCATTTTCTATCTTATATCTTAGCTGACATCAAAAAAGCCAAATGCCTCAGCGGATTGAGAGAGATGAATGTCATGTATGTACAGAAACACAAAGCAAAGAGATTCAAACCTCAAAGCCCAATGGACTGAAAAAAAGGAAAGTGAACGGTAAAACAGTGCCATTAACCCTTGACAGTCCATTTGGCAAACTAAAAAGAGTTGTCTGGTTTAAAGGAAGACATTAGGTCTTTCATCTATTAGAGAGCAGCTACAGAAGAACAAATCTCTGTGTTAAAAGTATATTCCCACCTTATTTATGGCAGATCCCCAGGAGACGCCATATATTCCCAATAAATGCAGGTCACATCTCTAGAACAATATAATATTTCTGTAATGGAAATTGGGGAGGTAGCATTAAACAACTCACTTAAAAATCTACATAATCCTTGCAATCTCCAGCATTGCAACACCAGAGATGGGACTTTATAATTATAAAACATGTATGACATATACTGTGACTTCAGGTGCGTTCACACACAGAGCTTGCCGCAGATTTCACTCTGCAGGTTCACAGAAAAATATGCTGCGATACTCTGGCCTGTCATGGCCTATGGGCAGTGGCGTAGCCACCGTGGTCGCGGGGGTCGCCGCCGCGACCGGGCCCGCCACAAGGGGGGCCCGCGGGGCCCCCCGATCAATCACTCTTGTGACCGCAAGCATTGTTTTGCTTGCGGTCACAAGAGTCTGGCTCCGTCTTTCCCCGGCTGCTGCGCGGCTGCCGGGGGTGTCGCGTCTTACCCCCGGCAGCGCGCGCATCCCAGAACTCCCTGCGCGCCTTGGGCCCTGACTTCCGGTTTCCGGCGCGCAGGGAGTTCTGGGATGCGCGCGCTGCCGGGGATAAGACGCGACACCCCCGGCAGCCGCGCAGCAGCCGGGGACAGACCAGGAGGAGTGAGAATCAACGTGGGAGCGCGATGTCAGGTGAGTTAAGTTTTGTTTTTTTTATCAGCCTGTACGGGTGGGGGGAAAGGAGGGGGAAAGGAGGGGGCCATCTATGAGGGTGGGGGGAAAGGAGGGGGCCATCTATGAGGGTGGGGGGAAAGGAGGGGGCCATCTATGAGGGTGGGGGGAAAGGAGGGGGCCATCTATGAGGGTGGGGGGAAAGGAGGGGGCCATCTATGAGGGTGGGGGGAAAGGAGGGGGAAAGGAGGGGGCCATCTATGAGGGTGGGGGGAAAGGAGGGGGCCATCTATGAGGGTGGGGGGAAAGGAGGGGGGCATCTATGAGGGTGGGGGGAAAGGAGGGGGGCATCTATGAGGGTGGGGGGAAAGGAGGGGGGCATCTATGAGGGTGGGGGGAAAGAGGGGGGCATCTATGAGGGTGGGGGGAAAGGAGGGGGGCATCTATGAGGGTGGGGGGGAAGGAGGGGGGCATCTATGAGGGTGGGGGGAAAGAGGGGGCCATCTATGAGGGTGGGGGGAAAGGAGGGGGCCATCTATGAGGGTGGGGGGAAAGGAGGGGGGCATCTATGAAGGTGGGGGGAAAGGAGGGGGGGCATTTATGAGGGTGGGGGGAAAGGAGGGGGGCATCTATGAGGGTGGGGGGGGAAGGAGGGGGCCATCTATGAAGGTGGGGGGAAAGGAGGGGGCATCTATGAGGGTGGGGGGAAAGGAGGGGGCCATCTATGAGGGTGGGGGGAAAGAGGGGGCCATCTATGAGGGTGGGGGGAAGGAGGGGGCCATCTATGAGGGTGGGGGGAAAGAGGGGCCATCTATGAGGGTGGGGGGAAAGAGGGGGGCCATCTATGAGGGTGGGGGGGGGAAGGGGACCATCTATAAGGGAGGGAGGAAGGGGACCATCTATAAAGGGGGGGAAAGGGGACCATCTATAAGGGAGGGGGGGGAAGGGGACCATCTATAAGGGAGGGAGGAAGGGGACCATCTATAAGGGAGGGGGGGGAAGGGGACCATCTATAAGGGAGGGGGGGGGAAGGGGACCATCTATAAGGGAGGGTGGGGGGAGAGGGGACCATCCATAAGGGAGGGTGAGGAGAGAGGGGGCCATCTATAAGGGAGGGTGAGGAGAGAGGGGGCCATCTATAAGGGAGGGGGTATAGGGGGCCATCTATAAGGGAGGGGGTAGAGGGGGCCATCTATAAGGGAGGGGGTAGAGGGGGCCATCTATAAGGGAGGGGGTAGAGGGGGCCATCTATAAGGGAGGGGGCCATCTATTTGGGGGGGCAACATAGGGGGAGAGGGAATACACAGAGGGGGGCATATATTATTAGGAGGTCACATAGAGTCAGGGCTACCCACTAAATGAGGGTGTAAAGGGGACAGTACAGATGTGCAGTGTGTAGAGAGATGAGGATGGTGCCAGTATAAGGAGCCTAATATGTTTGTCTGGCAGATTCTGTGGATTCGTGGCTCGGAGAAGTTCTCATAACGGCCCAGGACAGATGGAGAAGATGATGAAAAGGAAAGAACTCCGATCAGAAAAGACGTCTCCTGTGAGTCACCTGATATAACTGCACTGTAATGTATATGGTGTACAGGACCTGTGTGGAGCTGGGGCCACCTCTATATGACTGGATGAGGTGATTTAGTGTACTGGATTTGGTCAGTAACAATATGGTGGTGATGGTAGTGGTTGTGGTGTGGCGGTAATGTTTCCTCCCTATATACTGGTATTACTGGTAATATTGGTCTCAGTATACAGGATTTGGTCGGTAACAGTATGGCGGTAATAGGTAATATCTGTCTTGGTGTGTGTGTGTGTGTATATATATATATATATATATATATATATATATATATATATATATATATACATACAGTGGTACCTTGGTTTAAGAGTAACTTCGTTTAAGAGCGTTTTGGTTTAAGAGCTCACAGTTTTTCAAAATTGTGACTTGGTTTAAGAACATTGCTTTGGTTTAAGAACTTCCTGTATTGGGTGGGAGCGCGAGTGGAGAAGGGGCATGGCCTGCATAGTGGGGTCTACAGCACTGTACTCTAAACACCTTCCAAATCATAGCAGATCCCCTTCAGGCTGGGGCTTACATCAGGGGACAGGACTGTGTGTGGGGGGGTAATCTCTCCATAGCTGTAACCCCTCTCTCCCCGGACAGAGAGTGCTGCATGTATGTGCCCACATCTGCCCTGCTCATTCCTTCATGCTCCCTGCAGTCTCTGTCAGCCCTTGTGTTTCCCATCCTCTCCATTACTGTACAGTACAGAATAATAAATATATTTGGGGTGCGGAACCAATTGTCTGCATTTACATGATTTCTTATAGGAAAATTTGCTTTGGTTTAAGAGTGGATTTGGATTACAAGCACGGTCCTGGAACGAATTATGCTCATAATCCAAGGCACCACTGTGTGTGTATATATATATATATATATATATATACACACACACACACACACACACAACAATAGCATCACTTGGTCGTGAAAGGAGGGGGGGGGGGGGCCCAAGTTGGCCTCTCGCACCAGGGCCCAGGAGACATTAGCTACGCCCCTGCCTATGGGTCTGCATTCTCACAGTAAATTTTTCATTCCACAGTGAGAATGTAGCCACTGCCTTATTAAGCCAGCAGCTGCCAGGATTTAACAAGCTAATACATTACCTGTTTGCGCTCCCACCTGCTTCTCAGGCTCCCGGGTTACTGGCACCAGTGTTGGATTGGGGTACCTGGGGCCCACCAGAGGAAATGATCCTGGGGGCCCACCAATGAAGAACCTGAGACAAACAACATGTCAGTCAGTGTTAGTGCAGGTTCTAAAGCTGGGGACCCACCGGAGGATCCTCTGGTACTCTGGTGGGCCAGTCCGACACTGACTGGCACCCCGCTCAGCCAATCAGTGCGCTATCTCGCTGCAGTCACTGTTTCAGTGCGCCAGTGACCTGGGAGCCGGAGAAGCAGGTGGGAGCGAGGACAGGTAATGTATTAACCCGGCAGCTAATTCCCAATACCATTGATGCTACTGCCTTTCTGCTGTGCTAGCCTAGAGGATTCTCGAAGGACTGATGGGACCACTGTAGACACTGTAACCACTAAGGACTATAGTAAAGATGAGCGAACCTCGAGCACCTGTTCAAACCTGAATGCTCTGTATTTGATTACCGGTGGTAGAAAAAGGCTGTCTGGATAACATGGATACAGCCTATAGCCCTTTTCCAGGGCTTCCTAAAGCTATGTTCACACAAAATAAGTTTTGTATTATGCACTATGGTATCAATGGGATCCCGACCGGAGTGTATACACATAGTATACACTCCGGCCAGGATCCCTAGCGGCCGCAGCGAAAACTGACGTCAGTTTTGTGCGGCCAATATTCATTGAATAGTGGCTACACATCCCTGACAGGTCACACAATGGAGTGTGCGGCTCCGGCTGCACTCTCCATTGTGTTCAATGGTGAATTGGGTCACAGAACAGCCGAGGTCAGTGAAGTTTATCCCAGCCAGTACTGCAGTACCAGCAGAGATACACCTTAATTCTATTGAATTGGGATGCAGGCACATCCGTGTGCACCCGTATCCCAATTCAATAAAATGGAGGTTTATCCCAGACGGTCTTATACAGCGTGTGAACATAGCCTAAGGCTACCGGTAATTATATGCCGTACGCTAACAGGTAGCCCTGAGTCTGGAGATTTCCTAATATTTGTGACCGGCAGGCAGATTATGCTGCTTGAAGTGGCAACTGCAGGTGCTGGCTGCAATGTTTCAACCCACCTGACTGCCGCAGGCTAACAACCACATGTAAGAGCCACCTGTCAGAGTAATGGAGCTATCATTATTATAGGGAGACCGTGGTAGGTACCTTTGTTTGGTATGGGCACTTTGTGGCTGTCATTGCCTTGACTGGCACTTGTGGGGGCACTGGTAATGTTCTTGCAATGGAGAAAATGTGATATACCAGTAACTGTTTCCCATTTCCAAAAATTAGAAGCTACATATTTGCTACTAATATCAGTTCATACAACAAGCAAGAGAAAGCTGTCATGGAAGTGACCCATCCTTAGCCTTTGGAAAGGTTAATAAGACACACGGTATCCAGACTAATTATACTCAGGTCAGTATAATGTATGTGCAAGAGGCTCCATGGCAACTCTCAGCTCGGTTGCCAAGGCAACAATCCGCGCCTGTTTATTTTTTGTGTACATTTTATCATAGAAGCTCAGCTTTTCTTCGGCGTCTCCGGTGACTGACAGCGCGAAAACTTCATCATTAATCATCTGTTGTTACAAGACATTTTAATTAGTTATTGTGTCAGCTATTAGGTGCTCGTCGGAAGTCAGCAATGAAGTCTGCATTTGGGAGGATTCTTTGTTTCTTCTGGCGTTTTAAAGATCAATTGTTTAAATTGGTAATTAGGCGACTGACATTTGGGACGGAATTAATGAATCCTGATGATGAAAAGACCGGAGACGACATTTGTACCAAGGACAATATTTGACTTTTGCCCGTCTGTTCAGATCAAGGTGAACGACAACTGTGATGTCTGGATAAAAACACTTTGGCAAATTAAACTTAAAAATGTTTAGGGGGGAGATTCGACCTATTGATATTGCAAACAGAGCACCCCCATAAACATCACGCATCCTACTCAAAAGTGCTATCAGAATCCCTCCAGTTAAAGGGCTCCTGTCATATTGAACGAGCAGTCTGAGCATCAGCATGTTATCGAGTAGAAGGAGATGAGCAAATTGATAGATCATGCTGGGGGAAAAGAGTCAGAGGATTTTATAAACTGAAATCTTTGCTTATTCTGGGCATAAATGGGCTAATTATGAGGGTACATTTGCTTTAAATATTGTCCATGGATAGAACGGCGCTGACGCAGGGAAGCCGATGCTGCGGCCTTTTTTTTAACCGCAGCCCAATCCCCGTGTACGGCACTGTTCTATTCAAGAGCACCAGGCCCCTGTATGACGCGGCTCCATTGATTGTAATTGGGCCGCGTCATAGAGGGGGTGGGGGTTTCCTTCCACTGCGGGCAGCCAGCGGTACCTCCAGTGCTTCACTCCTGGACCAGTGCCCGTGAATAGAATGGCGCCGTACACGGAACCTGGGCCACAGTTCAAAAAGAGGACCGCGGAAACGGCTTCCCCGTTCCGGGGCTTTTGTATACATTGGCAATACTTAAAGCAAATGCACAAGCCAAAAAGACAGAAATGGCTGCACATCGCACCCATGGCTGACACGAAAGCTTATTCAGCTAGATTTAAAACCAACATCAGAAGTTAGTATATAATTTAGCCAAACCATATTACCTCCTGTACCACGTGCAGGTCTTCTGATACACATGAGTCCCTAACCAAAAAACATCACTGTGGCGGTCAGCGACCACAATCCCCGCAAAACGTGCGCAAGCAGAGAAGGGGGGCCACGGAATGGCCCTGCAACCCCATTGTCACAGGACCAGACCCTAAAGGCCCCCCCGGACCCCGCAGGCGCCACCGGCGAAAAAAGTGGACGCCAAGCAACACAAGCGTGAACAAGCTCTTACCTCTCTCTCCATTCCTCTGCAGGTAGAATGGGAGAATACTAGGAGATCCTCCCCTTATGTACACAGGTGATCAATTCATACACAAAATTCTGATGTTTTTTTATGCAGCCGAGAGGCACTAGCGTCAGCCATAGGTGTGAGGTGCAGCGCTCTTTTCTCTCTTGTATTGCATTTTGCTTTCTTTCTTTTTCAGTGTTTTTGCACTCCTCCTGGTGAGACCCACATGACCGCAATCAGCAGGAGACACCTGAGTGCACATGGTTTTAATCCCTCCTGTTTGTCCCATTCTATCTGCAGTAGCTATGGTGATCGCAATACCTTATCCAGACTCGTGCTGTTTGGGGGCGACCTTCTCCGCCGGTGGTGCTGGCCGGGTTCTGGTGTGGCATTTTTGGGTCTGGTCCTGTCATATGGGGGTCGCAGGGCCGTTCCATGGCCTCCCTTCCCTGACTGTGCATGCCTGCGGGGGTGGTGGTCACTGACCGGCACAGTGTGGACTTTGTGTAGGGACCCATGTGTATCAGATACCTGCACGCGGTATGGGGCAGTGTGGCTTGATCAATTCATACACAAAATTCTGATGTTTTATATGCAGCCGAGAGGCACTAGTGTCAGCCATAGGAGTATTGCACTTAAAGCAAATGCACCGGATGGTACTTTCGCTGTAAGAGTCCAGTGGGTGGTCCTACTCAGAGACTAGAGAATAAGCAAGATCATGAACCATTGGTTCATACCTGATTTGTAGAAACCCACTAATTTAAGGTATTGTGTAGGTGCCAGGTACAACACTAGTAGGAGACCTTACTTCAAGGGTGGTAGTGTCCAATGGCTGCAGCTCCCTAAACACCAGTCAGATATTGGAACTAGTGTGACACAGAGATAGCACTGCTGTAAGCAGGATCGTTGCACTAAAAGTTTTTTAGACAATACGTTTCAGGAAGCTTTTTACTCTCCTTGTTGGGAATTGATGAACAGAACATTGAACCCTTCGAAATGCGTTGTCCAAATAAAGATTCTTCTATTTTTAACTCCTGTTTACTGCAGGTGCTATCCCTATTTCATACTATTCTGGTAGATTGTGCTGCATTTGTATGGTGGCAGGATACCTTTAAGCAGAGGGCTTCCTACCTTAGAATTAGCTGGGAAAATTCTGGCTTCTTACCAGGGAAAGCTGACTGCATACATATTAAGGCTGGGTTCACACCTGTATTGGCAGTACCATTGGGAGCCTCTGTCGATGGATCTCTCCCAAATAGTGGACAAAATAGCAAGCATGCTGCACTCTAATGACCGAGCAGAACAACAGAAAAAACAATGCAAAAGTGTACCTAGCTATATACACTCACCGGCCACTTTATTAGGTACACCTGTCCAACTGCACGTTACCACTTAATTTCTAATCAGCTAATCACATGGCGGCAACTCAGTGCATTTAGGCATGTAGACATGGTCAAGACAATCTCCTGCAGTTCAAACCGAGCATCAGTATGGGGAAGAAAGGTGATTTGAGTGCCTTTGAACGTGGCATGGTTGTTGGTGCCAGAAGGGCTGGTCTGAGTATTTCAGAAACTGCTGATCTACTGGGATTTTCAAGCACAACCATCTCTAGGGTTTACAGAGAATGGTCCGAAAAAGAAAAAACATCCAGTGAGCGGCAGTTCTGTGGGCGGAAATGCCTTGTTGATGCCAGAGGTCAGAGGAGAATGGGCAGACTGGTTTGAGCTGATAGAAAGGCAACAGTGACTCAAATAGCCAACCGTTACTACCAAGGTAAGAAGAAGAGCATCTCTGAACGCACAGTACGTCGAACTCTGAGGCAGATGGGCTACAGCAGCAGAAGACCACACTGGGTGCCACTCCTTTCAGCTAAGAACAGGAAACTGAGGCTACAATTTGCACAAGCTCATCGAAATTGGACAGTAGAAGATTGGAAAAACGTTGCCTGGTCTGATGAGTCTTGATTTCTGCTGCGACATTCGGATGGTAGGGTCAGAATTTGGCGTCAACAACATGAAAGCATGGATCCATCCTGCCTTGTATCAACGGTTCAGGCTGGTGGTGGTGGTGTCATGGTGTGGGGAATATTTTCTTGGCACTCTTTGGGCCCCTTGGTACCAATTGAGCATGGTTGCAACGCCACAGCCTACCTGAGTATTGTTGCTGACCATGTCCATCCCTTTATGACCACAATGTACCCAACATCTGATGGCTACTTTCAGCAGGATAATGCGCCATGTCATAAAGCTAGAATAATCTCAGACTGGTTTCTTGAACATGACAATGAGTTCACTGTACTCAAATGGCCTCCACAGTCACCAGATCTCAATCCAATAGAGCATCTTTGGGATGTGGTGGAACGGGAGATTCGCATCATGGATGTGCAGCCGACAAATCTGCGGCAACTGTGTGATGCCATCATGTCAATATGGACCAAAATCTCTGAGGAATGCTTCCAGCACCTTGTTAAATCTATGCCATGAAGAATGGAGGCAGTTCTGAAGGCAAAAGGGGGTCCAACCCGTTACTAGCATGGTGTACCTAATAAAGTGGCCGGTGAGTGTATAGTTCCCATTGAAGTTAATGGGCTACACACACCTGTTGGCTTCAAAACAGGCATTGTACAATACAGTGGTACCTTGGTTCTCAAACTTAATTGGTTCAGGAAGGCAGTCTGAGAACCGAGCAGTGTTTTCCCACAGGAAATAATGTAAATGTGTTTAATTGATTCCAGCAACAACCAATAATTATATAGAGTACCCATACATTACATTGAAAAGTGCCCAGTTTAATCACTACTGTACAATATAGAACAGCACTATACTGTACAGGACATTTTAACCAAGAAACATTCAACAAAACCAGCAATTATAGTACAGTAGTCACCAACTCCTCACTCATCCTTTACTGTATAGTGCCCCCCCCCCAGCACTGTAATGTATGGGAGATGGTGGTGCACTGCCTGTACTACTACTGTACTGTATATGCACTCCAGCAGTCTTAGTGTATGTGCACACAAAGTTATTTTGACGGAAACTCTGTGGCGGAATTCTCAGCTCGCACTCGCGCCCGTCCAAAGAATGATCAAGCTGAGAATTCCCCGACGGAGTTTCCATCAAAATTACTCAGTGTGCACATACTCTTATACAGTACTGTATAGGATGGGGGATGGTGGTGCACTAACTGTACTACTGCTCTACTGTACATGCACTCCATCAATCTTATACAGTACTGTATAGGATGGGGGATGGTGGTGCACTAACTGTACTACTGCTCTACTGTACATGCACTCCATCAATCTTATACAGTACTGAACGCGATAGGAGATGGTGGTGCACTGAATGTACTACTACTGTACTGTATATGCACTCCAGCAGTCTTACACAGTACTGTGCAGGATGGCAGATGGTGTTGCACTAACTGTACTACTACTGTACTGTATATGCACTCCATCAATCTTATACAGTACTGAACGCAATAGGAGATGGTGTTGAACTGACTGTACTACTACTGTACTGTATATGCACTCCAGCAGTATTATATGGTACTGTGCAGGATGGGAGATGGTGATGCACTGACTGTACTACTACTGTACTGTATATACACTCCAGCAATCTTATACAGTACAGGATGGGAGATGGTGGTGCACTGACTGTACTACTACTGTACTGTATATGCACTCCAGCAGTCTTACACAGTACTGTGCAGGATGGGAGATGGTGGTGCACTGACTGTACTACTACTGCACTGTATATGCACTCCAGCAGTCTTATACATTACAGGATGGGAGATGGTGGTGCACTGACTGTACTTCTACTGCACTGTATATGCACTCCAGCAGTCTTATACAGTACTGTACTGTGAAGCCTCACCAGTTCTTAACTCACTAGGAACAACCCATGATCCACACTCGCAAAAACGTTTAGATACTGAGCACAGTTTGAATTCTGAATGTTACTTCCAGGTAAATATTCGTTCAAATACTGTAGTATTACTGTACTTCAAGATTGGGTGCCCAAAAAGTGTTTGAGAACCGAGCAAGGGTTTGAGAACCAAAGCAAACTTTCCTTGAAAATATTGTTTAAGTTCCAAACAGTTTAAGAACCGAGCAGTTTAAGAACTGAGAAGCTACTGTATTCTCATTAAGTGCGTTGACTGTATCTAGTAACATCTAACAGAATTGTTTAGCTTTGGAGTACAGTATAATACAGGCTGTTATTCCTGATCATTAAAAAAAAAGTTAATGTAATGCATTTGCAAAATGACTCAACATTTTATGTAGACAGATAAGTCTGGCATAAACATGTAATCTACCTAAAAAATATGTCTGTCAATAAGATGGCCGACATGGAGGAGCATGTGACCATGCCCCGCCCACAGTGTCCACTGTATATGCCTATGGAGGACACTGGGGGCGGGGCATGGTCACATGCTCCTCCATGTTAGCCATCTTATGGACAGACTCAACACAGAGTAGGACAGTACAGCCTGGAGGAGGGCAGTCTGATTTAAGCTCTATGAGGCACACAGGGAGCTGCTATTAGTAAGTAATGTGAATACACTTATTAATACTGTACACTAAACTATTTTACTATAAAGTGGCCAACCCCTTTAAGTCTTTTGTCCCTCATATTTGTGACATCAATTAACAAGATTGATATAAAGCATCATCTCACCTTTTTCAATGGCACTGATCCCCATGGATGGCTGGCACAATGGAGCCTTTTTTTCCCACTTTCCCTCATCGCTGTTGTAGATCTCTACTGTTGCTAATGGACACTGCTCATAATTCATACCACCGATCACCATAACCTGTTTTCCCACCGTGACTGCCGCTGCTCCAGCTCGCGGGGTTGGCAATGATGGTAACACGGCCCAAGTTTGTGACACCACATCCAACATTTCCACTGTGTCCAAAGGAAGTCCTGTTTTGCTACAACCTCCCATCACGTACAAATGCCCATCTTGGTATGCTGGTGTGCAATAAACCCGACATGTGGGCATCGAAGGAAAGACTTCCCAGTAGAGGGATGTGATGCCACTGGAGGCCATTATGGAAACCGGCATTGTAGACAACTAGATATATGTGATGCAGATCAGCCAGCCAAGGGAAAGGATCCCATCGATTACCAGCCAGGGCTTCTACGGAGTAGATGATATTACTCAACATCTGTTGTTCCTGGGGCAGGAATCTATAGATCCAGAGTCATTGTATGGCTGATGGTCGCTTCATTATAACAGGGGTTGGCAGGACAACATCAGATACTTTCCATATTCAGCATCGTCTTCAGTGGGTAACACCATATGGCTGACTTGCTTTCACTGTAAAAAAAAGAGCAAATATTTAAAAAGTTCATGTTGCGCACATAATACATCTGAGACTCCCACCTGCAAAAAGAGCTGTGTATAGGTCTATATTATCCCATAAAGGCTACCACCAAGAACCTGCAACACATCCATTAACACTAATAAAACTCGGCATGTGGACTGTAGCCATACAGTAATGCAGAACAAGGGCAGTCAGGGTCTAGGGAGTAGTGGGAAGCACATGGGAGAGACTCCACCAATATACTGATTATTTATATGACGGTAATAGAAAGTCAGGTTTATCAAAACTAACAATTCTTATCCTAAAAATTGTTAATGTCAGAATGTACTTGTCCTTTAAGGAAAACGATGGACAAAGTTACATGAAGCAATTATCTCCTGCTCTCTGAAATCCCGCTGCTCTTGGCCTGTGGTCTCAATAGCATGCAATTTGCAGCATCTCACTTTGCAATGCTGTCCTGTAAGTTCTAGCCCTCGGACACAATTCTCAGTTGATTAGATTTATATATATATATATATTACTGATGATACCAAGAGAATCCACTGACTGTTATATTTCAGTGAGGACAGGCAAAATGTGACAGATCCACAATTATATGCAAATTTAAATTAAATTACCATAAACCTATTATATTCACATTATCAGTCTGTGCACTTTATATTCCAGCCAGCCTTATTTAACCCTTTAATGAGGCAGGAAATGTTACTAGTTGGGTTTTCATTTTTCCCTCTCGCCTTTAAAGAACCATAATGCTTTTCTTGCTTTTCTTTTTCCATCTACAAAGCCATATGAGTGCTTGATTTTTTCGTGGATCCAATTGTACTTTGTTATGAAATTCTTAAGGATGAGTTGTTTTTACTTCGTTCACTGTTTTTCTTTTGGGGGGGGGTGTATCACTTTTTAGGAAACTTCTATAAGCAATCATTTTACTGCTCATTTAATTCAATGCATTGCTATTATGCACTGAATTGATTTATCTGTGATCTGTTAGTATTGCCTGTAAAAGCAGCTCTGTCATGGTAGTCATGGACCCCTATACCACCAATGACACACATCAGTACTGTTTAAATGTCTTTTTAAGTTTTTTTAAATAGTTAAAATAGACGACTCCTGAGCCAGCTCCATACATTGTTAGCGGCCCCAGGGTGAGTATACAAGAACAACAGGTTTAAGAGCAATTCTATATTAAGGTAAATATCCACCATTCAACACAGGTCTGGGTCCAGTATTCAGGGCTGAATATATATCAGTATATTTAATATATACCAGTATGGTCGGAGCTCAGTTTTATGGATACAAAGCTCTAAACCATATGTGTGCCTTCATAGTCATAGAACTAAATGGTAAGAGTCTGTCATTATGTAGCAACCACTAGGGGGGTCTAATGGGGCTTTCAGCCACACAAAATTTGTAGTTGTAAGCTGAAGTTACAATAAAAAATAAAATAAAATTCACCTGCCTGATCTCACACTGCTGTTGCCCTAATGGCGCCCTAAATTAATTTCGAAATTCCAGATGCACCTGCTCAGCCAATTACTGGCCATGGCGGATACCTGCCTCAGCCAGTAATTGGGTTTGTATTTCCAGCATATCGAAATGAAAGCAGGAAGCACTGATTAGCAGGACCATCAGAACTTTTTTAAGCCAATCTGAACACATAGGAAAAGATAATGTGGTAATAATAAATAAACAGTATGCAGCAAGCTCCTATGCTCCCCCTACTGTTGGTAAAATATATTCAGAATTGTATCATATAATTCAAAAGATAAACTCTGTATAAGAGATCTTTAATTCTGAAATATCTGATGAGAAGTTTTACAGGGTTAGCTTCACTGCACCCTTCACTCCCACTATAAACATTAAAGAGACAGTTAAATATGATGGTTAAAGTGAAACTTGTCATTGAGATCACAGATTTCTCTGAATGATTTATTATATGTGTTATATTTGTAATGTGAATACACAGTTTTGTGGATACCTTATAATGCAAGGGTATGACTTTAGGCTTGCAGCCTGTTAGAAGAATCTAAATCCAGGAATAGCAGGTTCATCTCCTAGGACCTTGTATGAGGGTTGTCCAGGAACTCTCCATTTACTCTCTATAGGAGCTGCAAAGACAGCTTAGTGCTTTACTCGTCTCTCTCTTTATTCTGTACATGGGAGCTGCCAGGGATAGCAGAGTACAATGCTCAGGTGTTTCTGTGGCTCCCATAGAGAATTAATGGAGCGAATCTCTATTCTAAAATGACTCTCTGGATTCTGGGTGGCCCCAGTAGTCAGGACCCCTGCAATCCAATAGATATCACCTAACTTGATGGGAAAACCCCTTTAAGCAGAGCTGGTATTGCGTCATTTTCACAGAATGAAGTTTAATAATATTGCTTCATTGCTCAGCCTCAGGCCTAGCTGACACCAGGGATAGAAAACCTTCCCATATTAGTTCTCAGTTTCTCAGAGAGCTTACACTAAGTTGTTCGCATGCTGCATTATTCAGGTGACACAAATGTCTCTGCTTCCCAGACCCTGGTTTCTTCATGAATTATTAAGATGCCACCACACTCCTTGTAGACTGCTCTTTCATGATCTACCTGGTCTCTGCACTCCGATCGGGACACACAAAGACGGGTTTTATGTGGTTTAAAGGATCATAAAATGAGAAAACTCATCTTCACCCACATCTGAAGGGTCAAGATCCAGGTAAGTGGACCCCCAAGTGGGGCAACACTGACGGAAGCTATGGGTTGGTACAAGGTTCTTTACAAGTAAGACTCTTCCTTGACTAAGACATTTTTGCAGAAGTGAGTTTCCTTGCTGCAATTTGCAGGCTGTTGGATTCTGGATAGGCGTCATGGTTCTAACAACAGTAAATCCATCATCTGTTTCTGTTTGAATTCTGATTATATGGGCATCTGCATTTGATGGATCTTATTCAGTTTGAGTTTGTTTTCTAAATATAGCTTGTGTAAAGACCCAGAATCACCATACACATAACTGCGAAGAGGTAGCAGGTCTGTCAACAGCAACTTGTTGACAGTTTCCAAAAAAAAAAAAAAAAAGTAGTAAATTACACTATCCGTCCTCCCTCCCTAGCTGCACATCTAGCATGGAATATAGCTACTATAATACTGCCCCCTGTGTACAAGAATATATCTACTACAATGCTGCCCCCTATGTACAAGAATATAACTACTATAATACTGCCCCTATGTACAAGAATATAACTACTATAATACTGTCCCTGTGTACAAGAATATATCTACTATAATACCGCCCCTACTGTATGTACAAGAATATAACTACTATAATACTGTCCCTGTGTACAAGAATAAAACTACTATAATACTGCCCCTATGTACAAGAATATAACTACTATAATACTGTCCCTGTGTACAAGAATATATCTACTATAATACCGCCCCTACTGTATGTACAAGAATATAACTACTATAATACTGTCCCTGTGTACAAGAATAAAACTACTATTCTACCTGTAGAGGAATGGAGAGAGGTAAGAGCTTGTTCACACTTGTGTTGCTTGGCTTCCACTTTTTCCGCCGGTGCCGCCTGCGGGGTTCGGGGGGGCCCTTTTGGGTTTGGTCCTGTGACAATGGGGTTGCAGGGCCATTCCGTGGCCCCCCTTCTCTGCTTGCGCACGTTTTGCGGGGATTGTGGTCGCTGACCGGCACAGTGATGTTTTTTGGTTAGGGACTCATGTGTATCAGAAGACCTGCACGTGGTACATGAGGCAATATGGTTTGGCCAAATTATATACTAACTTCTGATGTTGGTTTTAAATGTAGCTGAATAAGCTTTCGTGTCAGCCATGGGTGCGATGTGCAGCCATTTCTGTCTTTTTGGCTTGTGCATATAAAACTACTATAATACTGCTCCTATGTACAAGAATATAACTACTATAATGCTGCCCCCTATGTACAAGAATATATCTGCTATATTACTGCTTCTATGTACAAGAATATAACTACTATAATGCTGCCCCCTGTGTATAAGAATATATCTACTATAATACTGCTCCTATGTACAAGAATATAACTAGTATCATACTGCCTCCTATGTACAAGAATAAAACTATTATAACACTGCCCCGTATGTATAAGAATTTAATTGTTATAAGGGTATGTTACCACTGCAAGATTGTAGAGCAAAATGAAGACAGCAAATAATGATCAAAAACATTTTTCATGTCCATCATTATCAATAGACGGCTGTCACTACGAGCTAAAATCATCACTTGTCTGAACACTGCACATGTGCTGGATCATTAAGGCCCATGTGCAGTGCTCACACAAGTGATGATTAGGAGAAAGCCTGCCCAGGGGCATTCCTAATGATGAGGAGGGCGGATAGGAGGGATGGAGAGGCGTCGCAGGCCTAGGGCACAGACACTTTAGGCCACGCCAATTTGACACAGGGCTGCAAGTTTAAAAGTTGTATTTTATGACAATAACTGCATCACCTGCCGAACGGACCCCAGGACAGATCTTGGATTAAAAGCAGCTATCTTATGGTACAAGCAATTTGGAAGGGAGGGCAGATTGTGGGTACAGAATCGCATTAAATGTCGCTTTACTTATAAATAAGAATATACCTATTATAATCAGACATAGAGAGAGAGGAGCGGCTGCACATCACACCCATGGCTGATACTAATCCCTACGCTAACTCCACACCGTGTCGGCCAGTGACCGCCACCCCCGCAAAGCGTGCACATGCAGGGGAGGGAGGCCAAGGAATGGCCCTGCAACCACCATGTCACAGGACCAGACCCAAAGTGCCCCCCCAAAAAGTCCCAGCCAGCACCACCGGCGAGGAAGGCACTCCCCTTCATAAGACCCACGTGACCCAAATTAGCAGAACACACCTGTGCTCACACGTCAGTACCTCCATGTTTTCCCATTCTGTCTGCAGCAGTGTGGTGAGTGTAATATCATATTCATACTTGTGTCATTTGGGGGTAGCATTCTCCGCCGGCGGTGCCGGCAGGGTTTGTGTGGGGCATTTTGGGTTTGGTCCTGTGACAGTGGGGTTGCAGGGCCATTCCATGGCCTCACTTCCCAGCATGTGCACGCCTTGCGGGGGAGGCAGTCACTGACTGACACGGTACAGAGTTAGCGTAGGGACCCGTGTGAACCAGGATACCTGCACGTGGTAAACGGGGCGTATTGGTTTGATCAAATTGTATACCAAATTCCTGGTGTTTGTTTTTAAAGTAGCTTAGCGGCTTTAGTATCAGCCATAGGTGTGAGGTGCAGCTGCACTCTTCTCTCCATTTCACATACCTACTATAATACTGCCATTTATGTACAAGAATATAACTACTACACTACTGTATCCTAATACTGCTCTATAGGTACAAGTTTAAAATAACACAGCGTTGGCTACCGCCACATGTTGGTGGTGCAGAAGAGCTATTGGCTCGTATCTTCATACCTGGTGGGACTGCCCCATAATCTAACCATTCTGGGCTACTGTCTTCCAGCTTTTCTATACGGTATGCTCAACCTCGGTAGTTGCATCCCCAGAGATTGCACTTTTGTCCTGCTCGGCATCAAAAGCTAGGAGGGGGCTCCTTAGACACTTTGTGGGAGCAGCTAGGGTGGTCATACCCTAGCGGATAAGGCTCCTTTTAGGGTAGAATTCGTTGAACCACTGAACCAGGTTAGAAGAATGAAAGAGTTGGTGGCGGGTGACATGGATAAACACGCTTCCTTTACCCAGACTTTGCTCACGTAGGACACATTCAGTGAGTCTGCTGACTTTCTGAGTTGGCTGCAATGATTGTACATCGTGTGGGGATAGGATCTCCAACCCCCCTTAGGCTTTCCCTTTCCCCCTTCCTTCTTTCTTTTTCTCGTTCTTAGTTTCTCTCTTTTCTGCTTCTTTGTTTCATCTTCTGAAATTATTGCCAACTCCTGTGAGATTATTGCCGACTCCTACACTATGCTTTATTATAAAGAAATGGACGTTATACCTAGAGGGTTCCTTAGGACCAATAAGGTTGTTGCAGGATCGTCCTGCCCTATTTGTGGTTTGCAGCTTTATCTTCTTCTCTCATATCCCTCTGGGTTACCTGCAACTTGTTTGATGTGCTTGGTTGTATACTCTAGACCCTGTATTCCTATATCTTGTATCACTGTACAGGTTTGTCTACCTCTTTAGTTCATTATTATTTGCTTTCAATGAAAAAGATTTAACATAATAATACAGTGTTGTCCCATATATACAAGAATATAACTACTGTAATACTGCCTCCTATGTAAAGAATATAACTACCCCTTATGGACAATAACATGGATAACCACAAGCAATATGTTTATTTTTGTTCAGAGTTGCTTCTTAACACTATGACTACAGTAACTATATGATGTCTATATGGGTAGGAGTCTTCGGTTGGGCTCTGGATGTGCGTCAGTCACTCAGCAGATATAGCTAGAAGTCTGTTTTTATAACAGCTTTGAGGGATAGAAGCCAGCACTTTGCCGGTGATAAAGCACCTATATAAATCATAGATAATTGGCCGTTGTTAGGATTTTCCATCTCATTTGTCTTGAGCAAGTCCAAATTAGGAGCTCTAACAGCTTAAAAGCCCAGAGATATATTATTTACAAGAGCAGTCCATAAAATATAAATGAGGCATTAGAGATGGCGGAGCCCCCACCGGACGCATGCTTTCTGTAAACAGCTGGAGAAAGGGGGGAAATCTTTTAGAGAGTTTTGCATTAATACAGATGCTCACCGCTGAGGCAAATAGGTACATTTATTGAAAGGATTGCATTGAATCCATTACAGGTTTTATTGAATCGATCGCCTGCTGTGAATTATTGCAAAACGGGAGCTAATCAAAAAAAATCAGTGTGATCAGTCAGTTTTATGGTTGAGGCATGCCCCCCCAGCTGTTGTATCAGTATGTATGGTAATTGCTGGTGACAGTCGGATTGTTCATAGCTTTATGTTAGATTACTTGAAATGCCTCGTCAAATTAATTCGATAAATTGACTTCATATACTAGGAGCATTTATGATGAGATATCCTCTAGCCAATAACTGGCACTCACTTTGCACTAACCCGTTTTAACGTATATTGCTTAGGTGGTATCATAGACCGCACAGTGGAAAGGATTGAAGGCGAGGATGTAGCTAAACTTTTTAAAGAAGTGGCAGTGCCACCTGGACTGTGGCACCTTAAGTACATTTAGAGGGCACAAGTATTAGAAATGGCACATGGTGGAGGGCGCCGGGGGCGGACATATTATAGACTTTGCATTGGGGCCCAGGAGTGTTAGGTTTAACCACTAGTTAAAGGTCTACTCCATGACAGCTGTCTATTTTAGAAGGGTTGTCCTACAAAATACAGGATATGTAATGAAGATCCAAGTGCTGGAACCCCCATCAAGGAACAGAGTGAGGTTCTAGGTCCCCATCACATGCATAGGACTTCCAGCCATTAAACACTGATCACCTATTTTGTGGATCAGACAAACTTTTTTTATGAGGTACCCCTTTAAAAGAACATGTCCACCTCTGAAAAGTTTAAATAAAGACATAATATAAAATATTGAGATATTCTTTATCTCATACTGATCCTGAGTTACTGACTGTATTATACTCCAGGGCTGCATTCACAATTTTCATAATTTTTCCTACATTAAATTACTATACAACGCCTGGTGCACAGACAACACTTCCCAGAGTGCAAAGTTCTCCAGCCTCTGACTGGCACCATCTAGAAGACTTGTATATTCAGCACTAGGCCATGTTCACATGGCATAAGACACCGGCTGTTCTATGACCCTATGGCTGGGTCACAGAACAGCCAGTGTTAGAGAAGATCATCCCAGCCGGTACTGCAATACCGGCGGTATGATCTTCATTTCTGATGAAATGGAATGCGGGCGCATCAGTGTGCACCCGCATTCCAATTCACCGCTGCACACAATAAAGCGTGCGACCGAAGCTGCACACTCCATTGTGTGAACTGACATGTCTTGTGCGGCTGCTTTTTATGACACGTCAGTTTTTCGTGTGGCCGGATGGAATACCGGCCGGAGCGTATACTATGTGTATACGCTGTGGACAAGATTCCCTTCATTCAAATTCAACGTATGTTTTGCAAAAATCACGGCCGTTGTTGCAATTTGCAACAAGTGCCATGATTTATGTAAAATATACGTTGTGTGAACATGGCCTATGGCTATAGTCTTGTGTTTCAGGCAGCCTTAGGGCTACATCCAACTTCTTCGTCCACCGGTATCCAAATGCCGCATGCCTGAGGCTCGCTAATCTCTAATATATATGTATTTTTTTGTGTATGTGTGGCGCTGGGGTGTGACCACATTTGTTCCAATCCCCATTTGTACCCTTCCCAATTGGGCTTATTATTTTATGTCTCCCTCTAGTCGGTTACAACTGTTCTAACTCAGCAGGTAAAAAAGGAAACTTTGATGAACTATAACTAAATTACAAAAAGTAAAACTTTTTTTTTATCCAAAATATTATTTTACATTATCCGGCCTCTGAATGAAACCGCTGTTGAGATCAATGCATAGCTCTGAGCTATCTCCGTACAGCAATCTGTTGCCTGCAGCGTATCTGCAGAGACACAGGAAGATATGAATAGCCTACGCCGCCACATCTAGCTGTTTCATGGCTTAATCACAGGGTTTGAATTGCAGCTTGATGGAAGCAGTGACCTCGAGGCGAGGTACAAGACAGTGAGGTCTGCCTCCCAGAGACCCTATAAGGGTCAGCAAAACATCAGAAACAAAAGTTCATCTCCAACTGTCGTTGTCTGAAGACGTGAAAGAACAATGACGCTTCTCGGGAAGAAAATTGCTACAATTATCTCTGTGGGCCCGAGCGGGTGCGCCATTTCTTCAGATATGATGTCCTTTCTGAAATCTCATTATCAATCTACACTGAAGACCATAATAGAAGAGCTTGCCGAATCAATGGATAATAAAAATGAGTAGAATTACAGAAAAAAATAGAGTTTTTTTTTTTCTCGAAAAAATCTTTATGGAGAATAGAGTTGTTAAAATCCCATCCCTATTGTAATGGTGCTGTGACTCTGGCAGAGCATTTCCTGGCAGTATATCAGAGGAGCCGAGCTGAGGTAATCAATTAAAGCAGAGTAAAACGTACATGATGCTTTCAGTTGTAAAGAGGATTAGCTAGAGCCTCGGGTGGATTTAAGGTTTGATGCTACTGATGTATTTCGCTGTCATTGGAATCTGCCAGCTTGGAGATTTTTTTTTGTGTTTCTACCTCAATGGAAAGACCTGTTCTAAGCTAACAATTTTTAAAGGGACTATCTTTTTTTCAAAAACATTCCATCAAAATCGGAAGTGACATTCTTCTCCCATCACAAACAAGTCAAAGGTAATTGGGAACCATACGTGGCTCAGCTCTTCCCAAATGTTAGCGAATGTGACTTAATGGCGGAGCTCTTTCTGTGTAACTGCGCTCCCATGATAGAGCTCTCTTATAACAGAGGAATTTCTTATTGAGCTTTGTGATTGACAGAGGATAAAATATCTTTACATTTGGGAAACTATACACGGTGTAATAAAAAGTCATTCAGAGCTTACTCAAGATTTTTCTTTATAAATTAAGCTGTTTAGTCATCAAATCAAAAAGAGAGGTATTTAATAAAATAAAATAGTATTTCTAGTATTGATCATCTGCCATTTTTGTAATGACTGGAGTCATGGATCCGCTGTACCACCAATTGCGATGGCGTAAGCCGCACCAGGGAGCAGAGTCTAAGGAGACGCTGGTCTTTACCAGTGCCCACCGCAAGGTGGGATGGACTTGCTGTGGCAGACGACCCCCATGTCGCTACCCCTGGCTAGGCTTGCTAACGGCTGCGGGCGAGGTGAAGCTGGGAAAATTTAGGCAGGCCATATGAACACAGTAGGACTCGCGGCTGGAAGCACAGGTAACAGGGACACAACAGGTCTAGAGGCAGGAACCACGGAGAGCTGGGACCACACGCTAAGGGAAGCATGCAGAGGCTCCAACAAAGCAAGGGCGGTACAGGTGCAGGTATTTATAGTGTGCAAGTGATTTGGTGCAAACCAGTCAGGGATGCACTGTCCCTTTAAATTTAAGCGGAGCCAACAAACACACCCTTTAGGAGACAGGGATGCGTGCACCAGCCGGAAGAGAGCCAAGGGAGGGAGGAGGAAGAGGAAGGAGGGAACCGCCGGGCAGAAGGTAACGTGCAGCCACTGTGGGGGGGCCAATTTTTTCCCCAAATGTTGACAGAAATTCAAAGAATGGAGGTTTTGATTCTGGTTGCCATAGCTTGATTTAGGGATATTTATAGATCTCTGTAGTAGCATCTTGTAACTATACTTCACACATGTAATATGGTGTATTTCCCTATGCACAGCTAGGGGAAGACCTGTCAATCAAACCCAGCAGGGAAGAAGCCATCTGGGACCACCAAGATGTAGTCATACCTGGTAATAATAAAGGCGCCTGTCCCTGTTTTATGCTTCCCTTTGCTTAGGCAGCGTAAAAAACCCTGATGGGTTCACTTTAAGAGCCTGCCTATTTTGTGCAGTGATATGAATAGTAAGATGAATTGAAACTTTGTGTTCTTTGCACTATGGATAATTATACTGTGAGATACAAAGTATCGGAATTAGAACAATTGAATGTTTGTTTTTATATAGAAATTGTGTGTTTATTTATTTGTATACCAAGATATATATTTTGTGAGGGGTCATGGACCAGGAAGTTATTTTATGCTGTTTTTCGGTACTGGGATGCTCATGCTTGAGAAAGGCCTGTCTGTATCCTAAGGGCTGAAATGCGTTGCAAAGAAACATATTATTGGAATAATATGTGTGCAGCACTTTGCTCATTGCCATGGGCTATATGCCATTCATACCTGATTACGATCTTACCTGTGCTGATCCACACAAGGAGATTTCTGGTCCACCAGCTCTGGCAGGACAACTTTCTGCATAGATCAGTATAGTTACAGAAATGCTAACTTTATCATTTTTTATGGTTTAGTTTTCTTTAATTGCCACATTCCACAACAATATTATTTTAATTGTTCTGTCAAAATAGTAAAGAGGCTTGTTTTTTGCTGGATGGGTATTTTTTCACCACTTCTTTAGGTTAAATTGGGGAAAGAAAAAAAATCTTCAATGTTTTTGCATTGTTTTCATGCCATGCACAGTTTAAAGGGTTAGTCTAGCAAATGAAAACATATCCCCAACCCACAGGATAGGTTATAAGTGTCTGATTTTGAGGGGTATGACCCCTAAGATGGTGTGCATGCCAACCAGCTGCTCCATTCAGACAGGAGAATCAGGTCCCAATTCTTGATGTTGCTGGGGCTCTGGAGGTCAGACTCCCCAAAGTTCATCTTTTTTTTTTTTGTCTTAACATTACTATTGACTATGGATAATGGATCCTTTGTAAGGGATAATCAGGACACAAAGTTGTTATATATTGCTGATTCTCCAAAGAAAATAATAATAAAAAAAAACAACATACAAACTCCCTCAGGGGTCCTCCTGTAATGTCTTTACGTCCCTATAGGGGACATGTTCAGACGCTGTATGAGACTGGCCGTTCCGTAACCCGACTGGTCACAGAACGTCGGGTCTCAGAAAATATCATCCCGGCATCCTTGCGCGCCCGCATCAGAAATCTCCACTGCACACAATGAAGCGTGCGGCCGGAGCCGCACGCTCCATAGTTTGAACTGACAGGGTTTTCTGTGTCCGCTATTCATCGAATAGCAGCTGCAGAAAACTGGCATGTCAGATTCTCGCTGCGCCGCTAGGGATCCCGGACGGAGTGTATGACCTGTGTATACACTCCGGCTGGGATTCCCTCAGCCTACAGCACTACGTAAGTACCACAGAAATCCTGGCCGTTGTTACCGCAGAACTTACGTTGTGTGAACATAGCCATCATAATGATATCATAATATTAACCTATAACCTATCTCTACAGCTGCCACGTCTTACGTCATATCTGTATCTATCTATACCGAGACCACTGACATTAGTGAGGGGACAGACATCTATAACCCAAGTACAGGGTCAGTCCCTCCAGACGTTTGGGGACGCCTACACCAGGGGGTCCCTCCTTAGAAATAGGCAGGGTTCAACAGGGGTGACCTATCCTCTATCTCCAACCCTTGCTAAATAATCATACTAGTATCTACTTTATTTGTATATATTTGTGTTTGAAGTCTACTCACTTGTATATATGTCAATAAACACACACTATAAGAAGCATTATAGTGATTCAACCACAGTCCCACTTCTTGGTTTATTCTATTCCCAATGTAACATGAACAGCATGACCTTCCTTGAGAAAATGTCATCTCATATAAGGCAGGAATCACTGGTTGGCTCCTATTTGGGGTCACCATTGTGTAAGTGTGAAGCTTTGTCTTCTGGACACAATCGGAGAAGACTGACAGACGCAGAAGGTTCTCAGACACACATTAAAGTGTCATGAAGTTGCCTTGAGCCAGGTAGTAACCCAAGCTCAGGGCATTGTCCTTCTCAAATGAAGACGAGATTACACAGGCGAATCTTGTTTTTCTATGAGACCCTTATTCGATTTCCTTTAAGTGCTTAAAACTTAGTCAACTGGAACCTCTGTGCATGTATTATTATAGCGCTACTATATGGATACTGATGAGGTGTGATAGACCAATCGATCGATCAATAGATAGATAGACAAGATTCAGCTACAGTATCTTTCTATGGCGTTACAAAAAAACTGGGGTCCTTCCTCCTCATCTATAGCAGCAAATGCAATGAGGGCATAAATTACTATTTTATTCTCCAGTGTATCTCATATATCTTTTCCTTCTTTATGTGATTTTCCAACTTATATTCTAATATGTTCAATGGTCTATGCTAGATGTAATGAGTAGATGTTGATTTGGTTTCTATTTTCACATATATATTTGGCTACTTCCATACAGAAGATGAGTATATCAAGTATAAGCACAAGCCAAGTCATAGACAGAGGATAGAAATGTAATTGGTGGTCATGATTCTAGGATCTTATGAGATCACCTGCTATACAGTAGCTACAATAGATTTGTACAGAGATATTGTCTTTACCTACATCCAAGCGTGAATCTCTGCTGAGGTATTATGGAAATATAAAGGAACAGAAAATCCACTTAATAAAATGTTCAGCCAGCTGGAACGCGACAGGGAGAACTGTCAGAACGTTGTCCAGGACTTGCAAAATCATTTCAAGCAAATAGAGGCTGAACCTTCAGCTACATCAACCTGACAGTCTGCTTATCTGTACACCAAGGTTTCCAGGGATTAGACAGCAGTAAGCACATGTCGCCTCCACCCTCACAGCTGTAGGCTGCTTTTATACAGGATTAGCCAAGTGTATTTGGACCCTTTGGACATCAGTCACAGAGGCCCCTGTCTACTCCACAACAACCATAGAGCATACAAACCAGACTGCCATGGGCCCTTGGGCTACAGTCTGTCATCAGAAGTGTCAAGGCCCAATGCAGACAAATTGTCATGGCCTTCTGTATTTCCATCCTTCATCTTGGACCCTATTGTCTACTTCTGGTGGATGTCTAAAGCAATTGCATACATTTATACTGGTGGTATAGGAGCCTGGAAGGGAAGATGCAGCAGAAGCCTAGATACTTATAATGGTCACAGTGGGGTATAGCCCAATGGCCTAGCTGTATGGCCCTATATTAAAGGGTTACTCCGGCGAAAGTGTTTTCTTTCATATAAACTGGCTTCAGAAAGTTATATAGATTTGTAATTTATTTCTATTTAAATTCTCAAGTTTCCCATACTTATCAGCTGCTGTATGCCCTGTAGAAGTGGTTGATTCTTTCCAGTCTGACAATAGTTCTCAGGAACTATCCACAGAGCGAAAGGTTTTCTATGAGGATTTGCTACTGCTCTGGACAGTTCCTGTCTCGGACAGAGATGTCAGTAAAGAGCACTGTGTCAGTGTCAGAAGCGCCGACGGTGTCCCTGATAATAATCAGCCCAGCTGGTTGCTAGATGCGTGTCGGCGGTTTCCCTAGTTACTATGCCGTGGCCAGGGCCGCACTGCTCCCTGGCCGGGCGTTCAGGTGTACAGGTGTGCCAGTCAGCTTTGAATTCTGCAGGAGGTTGTAGTCCCAGGCCCCAATCAGTCCTGGGGCTGGGACTTCACCTCCCAGATAAGCCTGTTTATTCCCCCATCCCCCGCCTGCGATACAGCCTCAGTTCCTCAGTGTTTTCTTGACCTAGCGTTCCTTCAGATTGTTATCCTGGTTCTTACATTTTGGCTTTGACTTTTGACTACGTTTTGGTACTGTGCTGACCGATTGTTGCTGACTTGGATTTCTGACCACGTATTATTATGTTTGTCTGTCAAACCTACTATGTTTTGTGTCACACCTGTGCAGGCGAGGGACTGACGCCCAGTCATCCGCTGCCGTTTAGGGCATTCAGGGTAAACAGGCAGGGTCAGCGGGTGTGTGCCAGTGCTAGAGCATTACCTGTCTCATGTCCTCCTGTACCCTGGACCTAACAGTCAGACTGGAAAGAATACACCACTTTCTGCAGGACATACAGTAGCTGATAAGTACTGTAGAAGACTAGAAGACTACAGATCAATAAAACTTTCTGATACCAGTTGATTTGAAAGAAATACGTTTTTGGCTGGCGTACCCCTTTAACGTATGCCCCTGGAAGCAAATACAATACAAACATTGCCCATAGCTATAAATCACAGAGATTTATAGAAAGCTGAACATTTATTGGCTGACAACCAGTAATCTTTACAAAAGGGAATGCAAGGAAGACACAGGTGGTTTCTCCCCTGCAAGCCTAACACGTGCCCCTGACAAAGGAATAGACATTACAACATCATATCGATGGCATATAGGTTCAGGATTTCAGGAATTCATATTCCAAATATCCTCCCTTATAATATATACATACTGGGGGACTAGAGATGAGCGAACCGGGTTCGGGTTCGAGTATTCGGTATTTGATTAGCTGGGGCTGCTGAACTTGGATAAAGCTCTAATGTTGTCTGGAAAACATGGATACAGCCAATGACTATATCCATGGTTTCCACATAGCCTTAGGGCTTTATCCAAGTACAGCAGCCACCGCTAAACAAATGCCGAAAGTTCGGGTTCGGATCGACTCGAGCATGCTCCAGGTTCGCTCATCTCTAAGGGGGACATTTTTGAAGTCCGGCGTTTTTTACACCGGGCTTACAAATGTCCCCGCAGCTCCGAAGCTCAGAGGATTTATGTAAAGGCGCGCTGCCTCTACATAAATCCCAATCGCACGGAGCCTCTTCGATCAAACATTTTAAACCTAGGTTTCAGTGTCCTTTTTCCACCAGAAAAAAATGATAAATGCAGCGCACGCAGAGACCGCGCCCCCTCTGCGTGCTGCCACACACCCCTCTCCGCCCCACCGACAAAGGTGGCGCAGATGGGGCAGATGCGAACAAAATATTCACAAAAATACCCTTTGCGAATATTTTTACGCCAATCTGCCCCATCTGCGCCAAAAAAGGCATTTTCGCCTTTTGATACATGTTCCCCACTGTCTCCAGTAGAAAACTAAAAGATAAGCAGATGCCTTGTACAATATAGTAGCAATGTTCTGATGATAATGGTCAGGTTGGCAGGAGATCCAGTCTGGGAATATTGCTGAGATGCGGCACGATGACAGCCGAGCATCTGATGCCTCACTCCCCGCTGAATGGAGCAGATGAGTTTATGATTTGTTTATTAGAAAAATCTCAAAGGCCTTAAAGGTCGGGGAAGAGCACAGATGATGCTGCCATTTGTATCAATAAATCATTCCACCATACAGCACACATAAATAACATTTCTATACTGTATACAAAGAAAACTCGACCCCCCCCCAAAAAAAAAAAAAAAATAAAAATAAAACAGTCCAGTAGTGTGTCCTTGTACACAACAGTGCACTCCCTCTCCATGAGCCATGCAGCAATATAATCTGATCTAGGGTAGAAAAGTGACGCTCCAAATCCCCTTTAAAAATGGTAAAATAAAGACTCCCTACAACCACCACTAGGGGGGGTTATAATAAAATAAAGATTCTGTTTGAATGAATCCATTCCACACCAGGTGTAAGTAGTGGTAGTACCTGTTCTTTATATAATCTAATTTGTCATCCACACCTGGTTATATTGTAGATTCAAAGGTGCCAGAAAAATTGCATATAAACTGCCCTGTGTAAGAGCAGCCTTCTTACTTCTGATCAATTGCTGTAAAATAATGGAATTTTTGCTGCACTTCTGCTGTATTTGCACATTTGCAGTCTTGTTGCATGTGTATTACATTACCAGGCTTCATCGGATTGTTTAGGACAAAAACACCAGTGATGAAGACTGGTAATGTTACTCATATGGCACAGCCCAGCCAGTCAACTTAAGGTCCCCAAACATCTTTAATAACTGAAGACAAGTGATCATTCAGCTGTCAGTTATCTCTCCTGTCCGTCCTCCTCACACACAGGAACGTTCGGCATAGCTGAGCGATCCTGTGTTCTCTATGGGGAGGATTAAGCCTCAGGCAGAACGCTCTCACTGCAGCTTATCTCTCCCACAACAAAGGGGTTTGGCAGTTATTTTCCATCACTCCCGACCCCGATCTCCATCATCTCCAACTCCAGCATCATCTGTTGATGGTCAGTCGTGAGAGCCTCATATACCTTATATTGACAGCCATGAGTGGTGGCTATAGCTGACTAAAGTCTAAGGTGTATGGGGACCTTTAGACTAGATAGCGGAGATCACATAAATTATTATGTTGAGAATGAAATTGTAGATGTGTGAACACAGGTTTATTGGGGTTGTGTCGTATAACGTACCGTACACCGTGTTTCCTTCACCAGGATAGGTTGCTTTTGGATACCAGCAAACAAAGGGGTTGATACAGAATGTAACTATTGTTATTATTATTATTTGCTGGAACCATAGTAATGGAGTTATTCCTCAGACCACACAGCCCACCAGCCTTCCTGTTTATTTCCCAGCAGGAGTTTCTTTGATGATATTCTTTCTGTTTTCATAGGAAGATAAAAGTCTCAGTGTGTTTTTTTAATTTACAGCATCAAAAAGCATTACTCGCCTTTTACAACAAAGACAATGCTCGCTTCCAATCTGTTACTTTCTGTGACGCTCCCCATCTTCCAGGAATTACATAGAGCTTCATTATAATTAACATCTCCTTCACACAGTTGAACTATTGGTGACATTGCAGCCTGTGTATTCACTAGACGCCGCTGGTCATTGGCTAAGGCTGCCTACACGTTTTAGGGTTTCTGCCAGCAGACTGCATCTGATGTGTATAGATGCCAGCAGACATTGCCAGCTGCCTATTCCTCGGACATCTTTTGCTTTTGCTTCAAAGAGGCCTATCTGTTTCTATGTGTATGTGGACTGCCTGCTCTTCCCGATATCTCACATCCTGGGAAACAAAGTTAGGTGAACTTTTTTTTTCAACGAATTAAATCCTATAGATTTTGAGGGATAAGCTGAACCAGATGTGTCTGCGGCCACTTATTGAACTTAAAAAAAATAATGGGTATGCCACATAACCATGGTTATGGTCCACTCCTGTAAATCTAAAACAAAATAAAAAAGCAACAACTTTGCAAATAGTCTTGCTTAAAAATATCCTAATGTTCTGTGCACACAACTCCTATACGGACATATGTGTCTCCGTGGTTACAGACAACAAACAAACCTTATAAGTAGTCTGATTCAGCAGAGTTGGATATTTCTTCCATCTCTACACTCTTTTACAGTCTATAGATCACTGTCACTTACAAAAAAACATGATATCAGTACTATTATCTACTACTATCAATAGATATGACTGTTAGAAGCAGTCAGCCACGCACTTCACTACCAAGCACACTGCATTGCTCCGATAGGCATTACTGACTTGATGGATAATGAAGCCCGCAAGTGTGATTGAGCATCGAGCTGGGAAATAGATTGCATAGCCGTGCGCTTCCTTTGGTTATATCTTGCAATTAGTAGCAGTCTCTGAGAACCTGACTGATTAAAACTTTTGACATATCTGTGTAACATAGAAAAGCAAAAATTTACAGCACCCCTATGCCTCTGTTCACACTGTAGGTTGCACGCTGCATGTGGCTTAAGTACAGACCAAAAAACAGAAATTGCAACAGTAACCTATAGGTGCAAGTGCTTACCGTACATATTACCCCTGGCATGCACACAATAAAAACCTGCCCTGTAGATATAAAAAAAATGAGGATCTTAGCAAACTAGTTGATCAGAAACCATGTCTCTGCGAACACCTTAATGTGATGACATGGTACACGCTCTTTGCTAAGATCCTCATTTTTTAATATCTATAGAGCAGGTTTTTATCATGTGTATGCCGGAGGAGTATGTAGGGTAAGCACTTGCACCTGTAGGTTGCTGTTGCACATTCTGTTTTTATATAACTGTGTAAAATGTCAAAAGTGTTCTTTAAGTAACAGTAAGACTTTTAGAATAAACAGAGGTCTGAGCAACTTTCCACTTGCAGGCAAATATGATTGTAAGTTTAGAATAAAATGGAACTCCACTGCTCTCTGTTATCAGCCATCAATGTGTACAAAGGCGGACTGTAGCATTGATCAATGATATCCTGTCACCCATGATCACCGCCTTATTTCCAGGGCTGGAAATCTTAAGTGTTTGTATGTTTTTTTGTAGGCAGACATTCATATACAGGCTGTAATCTTTCATATGGCAGCGTATTGATGGCACACGACAAGTGACAACACTAGTTGAGTTATATTATAAGCAGAACTGACATCTCTTTCAATACACAGAGATAACGTAATATTCACTGGAAGGAAGCCAGTCCCTTCCATTTCATCGCTCATACATCTCTCAAGAGGTAAACATAAAGCTTGCATGCCAAATTTTAGATAGATAGGAGATAGATAGATCGATAGCAGAAAGAGAAAAGCTGCACATCCAAAAGTGTGTGGCGGGTGCTGAATGAATTAAGTCCCCAGGCTAGGGATTCCCAAAGTATGTAGCAAAGAGTCCACAGCACACCAGCTCAGGTGGTAAAAAGTGTAAACTTACTCCAAAAAAGTGTACAAAAACAGGAAATGGTTTTGTGAGAAAATCGAAATGCCGCATCTCCTGTTTTTTGTACACTTTTTTGGAATAAATTTACACTTTTTTACTACCTGAGCTGGTGTGCCGTGGACTCTTCGCTACATAGATAGATAATCAAAGAATAATTCAGCAGCACTCCTTAGATGACGGTGGTGCCAGTGGATCTTGCCTTGACCAAAGGCTCAGGTAACTATATACAGGATAATCCACAGCACTTAAAGGTAATGCTTGAAAATGGCAAAGACTGTTCGCTGAAACGTTGCTCCAGTATCTTGTGTATGCTGCACCTTTGTTATTTGTATGGATTGACACGTTTTTTTCACATGGAATAAATTCACAATATTTTCATTGTTAGCTTTGAGTGCTGTGGATTATTCTTTATATAGATAGATAGATGCCCCCCAAGCAGTGCCAGACACAAATCCCTTATAACCGTGTTAACCACAGTTTCCTATACAGTATCAGACATAATGTCCCCCAAACTGAACTTTGTATAGGTGGCTGAGAGGATGAATGGGAAAGGGAAGTGACAACTGCTCTGAGCGCATTACTCAGAATCACCTTCCAAGACCAATCAGCCATAGCAAGCAAGTAGAACATTTCCCCTCCTCCAGCACCGCTGCTATAATACTACTCTCAGAGAAGTGCTAGTTGACTTATTGTATCTGGTTTAAATTGTCCTTTAAAAGGAATGTTTCATAAGAAAATGACCTATTGCTTATGCAAGAATTTTATTAAGAAGTTTTGCTAATTTTCCTTTCTTATTTCCATTTTACTATCTATATTATGGAATAATCCTGAAATTTAGCCGTTTTCTTTCTGACCACTAAACCTAAAACTAAGCTGACACTTTCTGTCCTGTATCATCACAGACAGTAGAACAATGAAAAGTGACACCTGTATACAGATAAGATGGCATCAGGCCATTCACATTGGGTGATGATCAGAGCTCCCCATCTCCCCATCCCCAATGCACAATGACCTCTGCACATGTCACAGAGAATGGATAAGAAACTCTTCCACAAAAATAAATAGGGTCCCCTCCAGTCTGCTGTGTCTATGCCCATAGGCCTTGCTGTAAAGCACATCCCTAAATGTCTCCAGCTTCGGTGTTTCGGTGTCTAACTCCTATTGGTAAAATACAAAAATCTTTTTTTTACTTTTTAAAATTAAACTTTTCAAAAGAATATATAACCACCCTCCCATACTGACAGCCTACCACTGAAAACCACAATAACCTGTATTATAGCAAAATAACTTATTGTTAGGAGCCTAGAATAAAGTGCCAGGTACCGCATAACCTTAATGAAGTTTGGGACCTGGACTTTTCTTTTTAAGCTCTGTTCCCGTTACCGTGAGCATAAGGGGGAAAATAATGGGATACGGATAATAGGGAACTGCACCTGGAATTTCCAGTGTTTAAAGTGTCCAGGTCCCGTCTGCAATTTAGAAATGCCAGTGCCAGCTACAGCCGCCAAGCTGTGTAAGAGTGCACCCAAGGTTGTGACCACTTGAGAAAGAAAGAAAATAAAAGTAGAAAGTCACTGGGTCCATAAAACTGTTTCTTGTAAGACAAAGTGGTTTGTCAGCCAAGATATGCACCACTACAAATCCTGTATGCCCTCCTAGTTGTCATCTTGGATTATCAGGACTCCATGTACCAGCCTTCTTAGCTAGTCTGAGCTCTAGTGTTTACAGGCTTCCTGTGACTGTATTAGAAGTTGTGGAATGCTTTGTCATTTAAAGTTATAGCTTACAGATTGTTTTTTGGGTCTCCTCTAGAGTTGGCAAAACTACAAGTATCAGTATGCAAGTATCAGCTGTGTCACCACACATTATTTTCTTTAATGGGAATTGAGCTGCAGTAACTCATCACAGCCACTATACTATGTATGGCGCTGTCTTCTTCCTGCTCACTGTGTATGTGGGTGTTGCAGCTTGGATTGGTGGAGGTGCCAGGTATCACTCTTTGGAAATTGTTGACCTAACCTTAAGATAGGTCATTAATGACAATGTCATGGAAAACCCTTTTAAATTATGACCCCGTTATGGTTGTTTGAAGCTGGCCTTAGTCAGTTTACGTGTAATGATGAGTAGCTCTGGTTGTACCAGATATGTCTTATTGCTGAGCTAAAGGTCACTGTCTGCACTGACAAAACAGGATATACAATGGAAACAACATCGCTGCTGTTGCCTATAAAGCAAGTGACTGCCCATCCCCCACACCATCCACTTTCATGCTTTAGCAATTATGACCCTTCCTCACCTGTTGAAAAATAATCTCATATAAGGACAAAGCTGCAAGTTCCTATACAAAATACTGGGATCTGAGGGCCAAATCTATCAGGTCTCACCTCAAACCTCTTCTGGAACAGGAATGTTCAGACCGCAATGGTCCTGTGGGTACCAGGATTATTGACAGCTTTATGTTAATGTGGGTTTCCATCACAGCAATGATAATAATCCTCCTTGTGTATATCCAGCAGCGGATCTAAACAATACATAATATATAGGATAATGTACTGGGGATTCTAAGATTACAAGTCCCCGGGACAATATAAAAGCTTGGAAGCCAAGGTGACCTCTATCACTATAATATATGGTAGGAGTTATATTATTGCTTGTAATACACACCCCAGCTGCTGCAGAACCTCTTTTTTGAAGAGGTAGCAGTATATTATATCATATTAGTCATTGAAAGAATAACTAGAATATTCTGGTTTATTGTTAAAAGAAGGTGTGCAGCAGCTTAGGCTAAAACTACTGTGTCAGCCATGATGCCTCAATAACAGTGCCATCCACTGATCCCCCATGACAGTGTCAGCCAGTTCCTCATACAGTGCCAGCCACAATGCATTAGAGTGCCCTATAACATAGCAAGTAACAATGGATCATGAAGGGTGAGCCATAATGCCTCTAGCACAGTCCCAAGCCCAATAAAACACCTGCCTCAATGCACCCTAACAATGTCCAGCCACAATGAGCCATATAGTGCCCGTCCTATATCGCAGTACCCAGACATCCTGCCTGCTTAATATACCACTAAAACTAGAATGGCCTGCATTATAATAAATGATGGCCTTGGCGATCTTACCACATGCAGAAATGTAAGAAAATAAAAGCAGAAGATCACTTAGTCCATGAGATTGTAAGTCCCATATGCCCTCCCAGTCAGTTCTATTGGGTACAGCCAAGGCACCCTGGACTGTCAGGACTACAAGTCTCAGCATTCTTACCTAGTCTGTGGTCTATAGAGTCACTTTCTGTGAGGTTGTAGAACTACAATTATCTGCACGCTTTGTTCTATCCATCATAGGTTTGTTTCCTATGACTCTGTGGAAGTTACAGAACTATAAGTATCAGCTATACTAGCCTCCATACTATAAAACAAAAGAAGGCCATTATTGACAGGAGGTAGTAGGACTACAAGTATCAGTAATCTTTGCTATCTGAGAATAACAAATCCCAGGTACGTTAACTGTAACCAGATGTGTGTAGATTAAAGGCATGTATCTGATGACCCACAAAGAACTACAAGTGTCAGCATGCGTAGTTAGCCAGATAAGTGTGGATTAGAAGCATGCATCCCACAACCCACAGAGATTGAAGAACTATAAGTGTCAGCAGCATGTGTAGTTAGCCAGATGTGTGTAGATTAAAGGCATGCATCTGATGACCCACAAAGACCGAAGAACTACAAATATCAGCATGCATAGTCAGCCAGATGTCTGTAGATAAAAGGCATGCACCCAACAACCCATAGAAATTGATGAACTATAAGTGTCAGCATGCTATAATAATGCAATTGTGGAACTACAATCATCAGCAAGCCACGGTCACCGATTTCCTATAAATCATATAAAGCATTGCTCTTACCAATCGGAACAAGCATAAAAGCTTTTATTCTATCTGGAACCATATACCACATTCACAACTAAGTCTCTGTGGGCATAATATGGGGGAACCAATGCCAGTTGTACAAAATCCAAAATGGTGCAAGAACCGTGCAACCCGTTACTTTCCTGGTGAATTCTCTCTGGTTGTGCTTATGGTGGACGCTCTATATTCCAGGAGTTGTGCAGATGCTCCTCAGCTTCTTTACGCTCATTGCTCTTATGTTGGGATTACATAAGCCTTCTCCTGTACCAGCTGCACCACACAGGGACTGGTAAGGTCCGGACATTGGCATTGCCCACCTCTACTCATACTCCCCTTAAGAAATGAAACAAGAAGCTCTTACCTTGAGTGATTCCTGTCCCCTGAGTGCCAGCACTTTGGAGATCACTTGGAAATGAAGAAGTTCTTTCCCCAGATGGGGGGCAGAGTCCTAGAGGATGGCTGGAGGGGCTGCTGCTATGGCTGTAGTGCTGATTCCATGGAGGGTGACAGGGAGATGAGACTCCATCCAGCATGTTGTGCCTCCGCTGCTTTTCACGTTTTATCTGACTCTCTGTTCCTCCTCCTTCCCCCACCTCTTTCTCTCGCTCTCTCTCGTTCTCTCCCGTCCCTGCCAGCCAAATGAAGAAGAAGACCGAAAACATTCTCCATAGAAAACTCCCACCGGATTAAATTCTATTATTTTTTTTTACTCACTTTGATATTTAAAGGGCATTTACCCCTTAAATAAAAAAGCAAATCCTGTTATATTGGAGCTTTGAGTCGCCTTTGGTTTATCAGTTTCTTGGTTACATCCGTCTCTGGGAAAGCTGGGTGACAAACACACATGCCATCATTAGACTGAGCGTTTCTGAACTCCTAACTGGCTAACCTCTGCTGCGTAACTGGATATGTTTGACATTCAGGTGCCTATGAAAGTTGGGTGACAACTAATATGTCCATCACTACGAGGCTTTTACTTAGCTTTCCCAGGACCCTGAATGGCAACCTGCCTAGTGATTCAGTAACATATAATACAAATGCAAAAATGCACCTGCATGCATGGGAAGCTGGCCTGTTGACGTTCAGGTGTCTGGAAAAGCTGAGTGACAACCTATTTTATGCTGTTCTTCCCCGGGGTAAATCTTTGAGACACAATGCATGATAATAATGACCTATTTCAGTTCTATTACTATGGTTACTGTCACCCAGCTTTCCCAGACTACTAAATAATGTACTTAGTTTTGCAGCAACAAAAATGCAGTACATTATATTATCATGTTACTAGACAATGATGCCAATCTCATACCTAGAAAAGGTGGGTACCATCCATTCGAAAGCCAGGCTGATTTTGCTGCTGATCGTCACCCAGCTTTCCTGGGAGACGATATATTGAAGAAGCTGATGACTGTGGTGGTCACTTGTGGTGACTGCAGGGATATAATACAGTCCTGTGACTAGTAATAAAAGTTTACTTACCCAGCACATTTATAGGAACGTGACGCTTACTCCACATTTAGAGGCTTAAAAAAACCAGACAAGGACACAGCAAGGAGAAATGTTTCCACGGATGCTAAACTTAAGACGGTCCCTGAGGGAAGCTGGAATTTACTCATTAACAATACAAGCCGTAAACTGAATCTCCTATAGAAGAAAACTTCCTCACCTCCCTTCTCTAAAACTTTAAGTCATCTTGGTCTTTTACACAAGTGACAACCTCCGATGGCAGCCATGAGTGGCCAAAGGGACACCGAGCTGTCACCTGGCATGACAGGTTGTAGCTATCTTGCAGCCATATTAGCTCTTCTATTAGGGTACTATTCCACGGAACGATAATCGTCCCTATCCGGTTATCGTTCCATGTAATAAACACAATGATCATCGTTGATATAGGTTCTGACCTATAATTGTCGGCCACTAACCGCGCACTGCTACGTGTAATAGCGGTGCTCGGCCGGCGGCTGGCGATTTGCAAAATAAATACATTACCTATCCATGGTCCAAGGCTCCTCTTGCTTCTCTTCTCCCCGAATTCAGCACGCTCCAGCTTCAGGGCGGCCTGTCTTAGCTGACAGGCTGCTCAGCCAATCACAGGCCGGGACCGCCATGGTCAGTGATTGGCTGAGCGGACTTTCAGCTAAGACAGGCCGCTCTGAAGCTGCAGCGCACTGGACCTGGGGAGAAGCGGACTGCAAGAGGAGCCCTGGACCCGGGATAGGTAATGTATGCCAGTTTAGCAAGGGCTGCAAGGACATTGGTAATGATGTCCATTCAGCCCTTGTTAAATGATTATCGGGCCGTGTAATAGGCCCAGTAAACGAGCGCCAATCTAGCAGATCGGCGCTCGTTTACTGCTATTATCGGGCCCCCATCAGCCCGTGTAATAGTACCCTTACTGTCACCTGGTCACCCACACAGCTCCCTGTCTCAGTTCTCCTTGCCAGCCATTCACTGCCTGCATCTCTCTTATGATGCAGAGGCAGGTTTTATGGCATCTGAAGCTGTAGGGCCTGTAACATGATTGGTGACCGAACAGTTATGGATCCATCTATCGGCAATGTGTCAGACTGACCAGAACCTTCTCACACATTTATAACATATACAGGGTTTATATTGTTTTAGAAACAATGGATGCTGGGAAGTAGAGTAGGTCAGATATCAGTGAGGCAGGAAGTAGCTAGCTTCTCCTCTAAATGTATGAGAAATCAAGTATAGCTGCCAACCTTGTCCACCACTGTAGGAAAAGTAATATATGTAAATTTAATTAACAAAGTATATAGGTGTATCTTAATGGGGATAAACACATAGTGATAGGACGTAAGCCAGAGACTTATACAACTCTTATTGTATTCAGTAGGATGTCTCATAGGCAGTAAGCTAATAAGCTCCCCCTAGTGGTGGCTGTAGCCAGGCAGAGTTTAACCCTTCATGTCCATGCAGGAGATCTAAAGGTCTGTATTAAGAAAATTCTCATGTGAAGCCAGGTTTACAATAGTGCTTATATAGACATTTCTCAAGTAACTGTGCTTACAGGAAATACATCTAAGGGGATTTGAACTTTGCACCTATCAGAGGAGCTATGCAGCTGTGTAGAACAGGTGCATGTCCCTTCAACTGCATCTTAAACTCTGCTAGACCGTGTGGGCCCTTCTGTGACCGGGGGCCCAGTATCATGTAGGGCCCTGGAATCACATGAGGATCCCCGTTCATCAGCTGTGCTCGTCTGCCCCAGCTCAGATGGCTATGGTGCAGGATCAGCAGCTTTTTAATACACAGTTTCCAGAACAGGTGTTCATATACATTTTGGAGTCTCCTGTAAATTAACTGATGACAGAAAACAATTAACAATGCAAAATTAAGGATCTGAGAGACCTCTGGAGTAGATGTACAATAGTTCCCCACCCCCCGCTTCATCTGGAGTTGTCACCTGATTACAGTAGAATCAGCATCCATCCTCTGCAATGCAGTCCGGTTATGAAGGTGCCACTAAATACAGTATTTATAGAGATGACTTGATGCCTGCAGTGCCGGCTCCTTACATCTTCAAGGCTCTGCAGCGAAACATACATTAACCCAGTGATGAAAAGATCCTGAACTATACAGAACCGAGTGTGACTGCAGATGTAAGATCCCCTATCCCAATTTGAGCACCACAGGGGTCTCAGGGTTATGGACCCTTTATTACCAATGGTAACATTTTTTCTTAATTTATGTAAAGATGGTCGTCTGAGCTCTATAGGCCAGGCTGCAAGAAGACTGCTACACAGTCACAGTCAAAGCCTTGGGACAACACAGCAATGAAAGCAAGGTGCAATGTTAATTTAACTCTTATTTTTCCAGCTACATGGCCATGTAAAGGCTTGTTTTTTTTCAGGAACAGGAGGACTTTGTGAAGGCGCCTTTCGATCTACTATAACATGTACTGTATGACGGAACCCCAAAATATAATTTATGGGGTGAAATTGTGGGGAAAATACAATTCTGCAAATTGTGTGGGGGTTCCCTGTTTACTTGATGCACTTTACAGTAAAACTGACATGATATATTTGTCTATAGGTCGGTCTGAATACAGGGATATGCATTTTATACAGCTTTTCTAATGTTTTACTATTTTTATTAACAGTAAAACTTTTTTTGCAAACAGGTGTGATTATAATGGCCCTTTTTTTACTCTTATAGCGCTTTTAGTTTTTCATGTACAGGGCTGTATGGGGCGTCATTTTTTGCGCCATGATCTCTAGTTTTTATTAATACCATATTTGTGTAGATGAAACATAATTGATAAATTTTTATTAATTTTATTTGAAATCCTGGCCCTTTTTTATCGCTTTTTGTTGACGCGGTTCATCGTGCAGGATTATATTATGCATAAATACAATCCTTATATTTTAAAAAAATGACTCCAAAGGTGTCAAATCTATAAAGGGAACCAAGGAATTAGGAGATCCATCCCTGCATGGTGTTTGGCTCTGGGCCCTTAGGCAGCGCTCCATTGTCTGAACGGGCAGAACGCCCCAGGATATCCCAAAATAGTCCTTATCATTAATGAATGAGGTAATGTAAGGTACATTGTGGAGCAGTCCCCATCAGTTACCAGCATCCATAATAGTACCATAGTGTTCCTTATAAATAACAAGCCAATGGGCCAGATAGTCTGTATTATTGTGTATGACATAAAACCTGATAATATAACAGTCATCACTGTGCAGACAGAGAAATGAGAAGCGACTAAATATATTTACAGCTATAGATTTAGTATATTGGTACACGCTGCCAATCAGATTCCAAGCCTAGCAATAAAACTGTCACCGCTTGGTACATAAATTATCTTTTTTCAGAACATTTAGCCCTGTGGCTCCCTCTGGTGGTCAACACTAGGATCTGTAAGTCAAGTGTCCAGCCATAAATAACACGGATTCTATGATGGCAATGGGGGGCTTATATTAGTCAGCGAGTGATTAGAGAGTAGATTTGCAGGCAAATATATGGATCTCATTAACATTAACAAGGGCCAAATTATGATGACTAAATAATGGGGGTCACAGCATCTCCAAAACAGCAGGTCTTCCCCTGTATGTTGTGGTTGGTACCAACCAAAAGCGTTCCAACTGGCAAACCAGCAAGAGGGTCATGGGTGCCCAAGGCTTATTGATGCACATGGCAATGCCACGGAAGGGTTACTGTAGCAAGATTTGCTGAAAATGCTACTGAAGGCTATGATAGAAAGGTGTACAGGGCAACAGCTGCGGATCGGTCAGAATATCCATGCTGAAAACCTTCAAATTTTGGACACACAAGGCCGGGTTCAAACTGCGTTTTTGACGTCCATATAATGGATCAGTTTTCAAATGGTTACTTTTAACGTACAGAAAAATGGAAAAACAGATTAAAGGGGTAGTTTGGCGGAGGGGCATTTTTTTCGTGACACCGGGCAGTAGGTGGCTGAGGGAAACAACGTCCACTTACCTCCCCGGTTCCAGTGGCGGGTCCCGCATCACGGCGCTCCGGTCCCCGGTTCCCAACTGCTTCCTGGTGTCTGACGTGGGCCCGAGAGGTGACGTCTCAGGTCCGCTCAGCCAGTCAGTGACGGAGGCGGAATCCGTTTCAAGTCCGCTCAGATCCTGCCTCTGTCACTGACTGGCTGAGCGGACCTGAGACGTATTGTCTCGGGTTTGCGTTAGACACTAGGAAGCGTCCGGGAACCGGAGCGCCACGATGCGGGACCCGCCGCTGGAACCGGGGAGGAGAGTGGACGTCGTTTCCCACAGCCATCTCCTCCCCGGTGTCAGGAAAAAAATGCCCCCCCCCGTCGGAGTACCCCTTTAAACTGATGTACACAATTTCATTGGCTTTATATCCACATAAAATGGATATGTTAAACGGACTGCATTGTGAACCCTGAAAGTGACGTGGTCTGATGAGTCTTTTTTTGTTTGTTTGTCTCTGATATGTATCACTTACCCAAACATTATGCACACCCAGTAATCCGCTGACCACCATGGATACATCTTCCATGGGCACAAAGACTAGCTTGTGAGGGTAAAAGCCCAAAAGAAGATGTAACCAGCTAATATAGATTCCAGTAAAAACATCTTGATTGTGAGTGCATTAAAATATACATACAGCCAATATGACAGCAAAAATGAAGATGTTCTATTCAGACACAAATATTGAGGTGGTGACCCTGAAATGCGTTAGCCATCTCCACTCTCAGTGTCATATTGGCTGTATGTATATCTTAATGCAGTGACATGAAATATTTACACTACTTTCTATTTGCGCTGGATAACTCTGTTTTCTACTCACCTAAACATCCTCAATGTTAAATTGGTGGGGGTCTGACTCCAGCAGCCCTTCCGATCAGCTGCTTACTTGCACTCATTCCAGTACTTTTTGTTTTTTATCACCCCACTGCTAATAGCATGGCGATAAGGTGCAGTGCTCACACAAAACAGCAGGTCAGTGGGGTGTAATCTGTAGGAACCTGGTATTTCATTCCCCTACTGCACCACTACAGGAAAGATTAAAGTGTCATTTTTTAGACTTGTGCTGGTTGAAAAAAAAAAAAGACTAAACCCAGGAATTCCGGCCAGCACAGAGAGTCACGGCTCAATATGTCCATCAGTCACATGACTGCCTTCTCTCTGTGAGCGCTCAGATGGCCTGAGATACACAGGTCGTCCTGTTTTCTGGCTATTTCCTGTTTTTTGAGAAAACAAAAATGTCAGAAAACAGGAAGTGCCGTGTTTTCCATGATAACAACTTAAAAAAAAAATAATGGACGTAAATTGCAAACTTGCTTTATATCACATCTACTGTTGATTTAGATTTTGAAAGTTATAACGACAGTGACACTTTAAGTATTACACAATTACACTATTGTCCATTAAATAATTTTTGTGTATAGACATACTGGGTCTTCCAGAGCAGGAGACACTCTTATTTGTTCCTGATGAGGGTTCTGAATGGGTAAAAATAATATTAGAAAATATATTTGATTATTTCTAAGATTTCTATTTCTAATGTTTTTATTTGAAATAAAGAAAAGTTTATAGGAGAAGTATGTCAACTTGTAAATATATATCCGGCATTTCTAAACATCATTCTATGCAATAACTATAGCTATACATTACACTGATATACACTGCACGCACGTCTTACACCAGCAGCTAAATGAATCCTACGGGTGACATTCACTCGATATTACGCCATTCATCATCCATGCTTTCTAATAGAAAGGCCCCGGGGACTTTCATAAGTCATATCCTTCATTACATCATGTGTGCCTCTTAACTCATGCTGATACTTAGCACTGAACATTGAAAAGTATTGAAAGGATGAGCTGTGCATGCTGGGATGTGTAGTGCAAAAAAAAAAAAAACAGCTGGAAAGATGAGCTAATTTCCAGCCAGGGACCACAGGGGATTACTCTCCCTGCCATTAGTGTATTACAGTCAGGCTGGCGATCAGTCATTAAAGCTTCTCTCTCTCTGATCCAGCTCGCTGTTCAGATTCAGGGACTATTGAAGCTGAGACGACTCCAGTCCATGGGGAACAAGATATGATTGAGAGGAGTAGTTTAAATTACATTTATCATAGAGGATACAGTATTGGATTGTAGCCTGCATAGTTATGAATGTTCATTGTGTAATCCTGTGGAACGTGATGTATTTTAGGAGATGACTGATTATGACCCCATCCCATGCTAAAGAGGAAAGGAGGATGCTGAGGTCTCCATAACCCGCTGATATATATATGTATATATATATATATATATATATATATATATATATATATATATAAAATGTTCTTTGTCCTAGCTAATTTAAGAAATCCAAATTAGATGGCCTTTTTACTATTACAAAAATCACAATTTCTTACTTACATATATGTGCAGCCAGAAAAAAAAAAAAAAAAAAAATCACAGCAGTACAGAGTATTTTAGGTGAGGTGTGTGTTAGTCATGGTTACTCAAGAACTAAAACTTTAGAGATCTCTCCTGCTTATAAGAGTCCCAGGCAGAGGAGCCCCCCAATGGTCATGTTCAGTATTACAGCCAATACCACAGTATTTGTTATGATTACCTAATACCTGGACATGATAACAGAACGACTTCTCCACCCTTTGGGTACATTCACAAAAGGAGGTAATGATAAAACTGAGTAAATGGAACACCCAAGGCCAAATTGTCTCTTTTATGGGCGGTTTCAAAGTACTAAAAAATTCAAGGCATATTGCAAATATACTGGTGGAGTAATGTGAGGGGTGCGGCAGCTACAGCCTGACAGTGTTTAGCCGGATACAGGACTGTGTAAGTAAATAAATTACTTCTGTGGTAGAAAAACACGAAAAACGCATCTGACCTCTGTCTCCTGGGCTGTAATTGAATACGAGAAATCTTTACAAAGTGGTGGCAGAGATAAATCTATAGCGCCAGCAGGAATGGATGTCACCGACAGCTGCAACCAGACTCAAACTAATCATGTGACCTTCTAAAGGTCTGATGGTCAGATATTGATTTCTTTTTATGTTTTTAGTTTTTTTTTTCTCCCTAATCCAACAGAAGATCCATAAATGACAGATAAAAGAAAGATCATTTGGGATCTAGTCCTGGTGTCTAGAAAATACCATTAGCTGTAGCAGTTCTATAGGAAGGACTCCTCAGTCTATGTGTCCTTCCTGTCACTCTTCCCTTTCATCTTTTCCTCACTCTGCAGCAATGAAGTACCAACGGGAGTGGAGTGTATTACTATCACCATGGCTCCTTTTACAGTAACACTCTAAAACCTTCAGTTTATATCCAGTTTTATTGATTTTTCTGACCTTTCTGTCAAAACAGTTTCTCTAAGTGCAGCGTCTATGCCTGAACACCATCTGCTCCGCCGCACGTTCATAAACAATAACAGCAGTGTAATCGAGGGGCGCAATAACTAAGGGATTGAGATTACCACCTTACTCTGACAGCAGAGACTCCAGATGGTAGAGACATATGAAATGTCCCCCCAAAACTGTCTGTAATGGCCAATGTGGTGAATTAGTAAACGTTATACTGTAAAATTCCTTTAAATCGCCAACAGGGGATTTGATTTTCGGAGTTGTAATGTGAAGATACAGGGCCCAAATGGGACCGCTGCCTCTACATCCCCACACATAGTTAAATAGTCAGGCCGTGGAAAGGATGATAAGATGTGAAAGAATAACCAATTTGCTATGTCTCCTCTATCTAGATGTAACCTAGTGCATTAGTCATATGCTGAGGGCAACTCTGCTGGCTGCAGCTGCTATGAGGAGGCTGAGCCCAGAGTGTAATGTTGCCCCCTTCTATAACAGTAAGGCATACAAGCCGCCAACTAGCACTTCCTAAAGTGTGAGATCTGTACTGCTTACACAAAGATACGCTTACAGACTGAATGCCCATTCTTATCCAGAGCTGCATAAGCAATTCTGCAGGCTGCTGAGCTCAAATCATCCTGCATTCCCTTTGACTCTATAATCTTGCTCTGTAGACTTGGACAGTCATTGGGTTCTGCATGAGAAGAGGGAAAGGAAGGGACAACACAGACATGATGGTTTTCGGATCTCCAACAATGCACTGATGGCAGGGAACCCATAGATAGTGCTTGTTTATTACATTGAGATCACCAAAGATTATATACAAACCACTGACAGAGGACATGGGGGAAAAAATATGATGTCTCTTTATTGACAGATACATTATTACGTATAGTGCAGACTCCGGGGATTGATAAGAACAGTACTTTCCTCATAACATCAAGTCAATTTTATGTCCAACTTTCTGTACAGATTAAATACTTCACATGTCTACATTACTTTCCAAGCTTTGTCTTTCTGATAAAAAGCAGCAAATCCCCTGCAGAGAGCTACTGTAAATTAATAAATTCCCTCTACCTTCAGTCACCGCTAGGGGGAGATTACTTCATACATTGTTATTATTGAGCTCAGTATATAAACAGTATGGGGGACATTTATTAAGGTAAAAAAGCGTATTTTTCGGCGGAAAGGGGCTAGATGCGAATACATTTATTCACAAATGGCCGTTTTGCAAATAAAATATTCACAAGGGGGGGGGGGGGGGGCGCAGACTCAGAGTCCGCTCTAGTCATCATTTGTTTCGCTTAAAAATAGTCAGGAAACCTACTCTATCTCTGAGCTGGCGTGGGTTCCCTGGCGTACGCACTGGTGCGCACAGGATTTATGTAAAGGCAGTGCGCCTCTACATAAATCTCCATACTGTCGGCACTGCGGGGACTTTTCAAGTCCGGAGCAGAAAACGCCGGACTTAATGTCCCCCTATGTGTTAAGCTCCTGCGAGTCATGTTTTATATATTTTATCATTTTATTTATGTCTATACAGGGAAAACGACGCTCAGAAGTCTTTTGGACAAGTGTACAGTATATAAGTAGCTAGATATGACATGTCCTGGACAGGACATAATTCATTAATATCGTAAGTGGTTGGTGATCACCGGAGACACCAATGTCATTTTCTCACATTTTCACAGAATTTCCCCTTTAGGATTTCTAGCTGACCGATGTATAGAACGTGTGACACAGTAACATAAAAGCAATAAGGATGATTAATAAAAATTGGCACAAAAGAAACTGGAGCCGCTACTTATGGCTATACTCATGGGCAGCAGCTCCACTTTCCTTTTGCGCTAATTTTCATAAATCTCTACTATGTCAGCTGTTAGTTTTCCAAAATTTTCACAGGGTCTGCAAAAAACAGTGATGATCTCTGAAGTACTTGAAGGGTATTCCAACTCTAATCCCTTATTCACAGTATAGGGAATCTCTATAGGGATCTTGGGGACGGGCAAATTAGTTGCACCTTAGAAGAAGCAGCAAGGCGTGCATATGCGTTGCATCATTTATTGTCTGCGGAGCTCCATTCTGAGGTGTGACTCAGGAACCGGTTCTTGAGATTGCAGGCAGTCCCAGGAGTTGGATACCCCCCTTCCTCCAGCGTTTTGTGGATAGGGGATAGGTGTTTTAACACTAGTAATGTTTTTATACTGTGGACCACATTTGGGTATTATTATCTTTAAAACTAACTCCAGGTCCCACTACAGCTTTATACATGGACAGAAACAGCATCCACCTAGCACAAGTTGTGGTGGTAAATACTTTTAAAGGTTGCCCAGTTAGGTAAAGCATATGTTGATCCCTCGCCCCCTCTCCCCCATGTTCAAAATGAGGCAAGGAGACAAAAAAGGTAATGACATGTACGGAATAAACTGTTAGTCTCCAGGAGAGGAGGGTGATTCAACATATATTTTACCTAATCGGATAACCCCTGTAAGGCAGCAGCCTTATTTAAATTTCAGCACTGGATATGCCTTCTACTAAGGTTAATAGACTTTTATTCAATACAGTCAGATCAGACACTTTTAATCACGTCATAATGTAAACTTAAAGGAAATCTGTCAGATACATCAAAAATTCAAACTGCTGACACAGTTATATAACTGCTTGATAAAGGAGACACCTGGCACCTTTCCTATATCCAGCTTTGCTTCCACAATGTAGAAAAATGCTTTCATTCTCCAGTCAGGGGGCGTAGCTACAGTGGTCGCAAGGGTCGCAGTTGCGACCTGGCCCACCAGTCAGAGGGGCCCGGCCGCCCCCCCTTGCTACTTCACAATCTAACCAACCTTGTGCAGCTGCTCGCATCCCACAAACCCACGGATGCAGGCTGCTGCCGCTGCACAGGAAGCGCTGGAGCCGATAGGGGGCCTGAGGCCCTCCCCCCTGTATGTCTGACAGTCTCCAGCGGCAGGCTGCAGAGCTGAGGACCCTCACCAGGACGAGTCAGGGATCGCACATCCCCCTCCTCTCTCCACTGAAGCAGGGGGCTGGTCATGTGCAGCACTCACCTCCTCATAAGCAGCTGTCGGGACTGGAGGGAAGAAGCATCACCAGAGTGAGTGGGTCGGGGGCTGGGGTGCTGTGTATCTGCTGTATCAGGCTGTCAGGTTTGTCTGGCTCCTGCACACTGTCCTTATCAGGCTTCCTCCCCCTGACTGGAGGGGACACACACAAGGGCAGGAGCTCTTAAGTGGGATTTATTGTGAGTTTCCTCAGTAGTAGCTACAAGTACTATACAGCTGCTAGTGAGTTCACAGAATGAATCCACTTTTTCCCTGTCCCCTCCAGTTCCCTCCCTGCTGCACACAATCTCCATGTAGCCCTAACTTATGATCTCTTATTCTCTATAAACAGCTGCATCGGGGGTTTATTGATCACCACTTGTCCAGCACCAGAAAACTTGGAGTTTCCTCTGTTCAATATTTCACACCACCTATACACAGCCAGGCAGGTGGAAGTCAGCCTTTAAAAAGTGTTTTCCTATCATACAAAATATTGCTAGGAAAGCAATCACTTTCTGGTTACTATGACTGGTTACTGGAGAGGACTTCTCACCCTGGCTCCTGAATATAAGGACAGGGCAGCAGTATACACTGACACTGCACACTGTAGCTGCCATACACATTATAGTAACAGTTCCCATCATAATAATTTGTATCTTTCATTACAATTTTTTCTTCTATGAGGTCTCTTTATTGTGGGAGAAATTATACTTTTTGCCCCCCGCCCTCTCAAAACTGCAGTGTGTGACAGAACTGTGTGTGGCAGCAGCCTAAAACAAAGACACAACTCTTTTGAAAGAAGAAATCACCTTACATCCCAATTCTCTGAGCCCTGTAAATGTTGTATTCTACTGTGGACTGAGCTGTGTGAGGTGCATTTGTCGTGTGCTCATCTGTACTTATCTGTACTATTTTAGAGTATGTTCACACAGCGTATGAGACCAGCCGTTCCGTGATCCGGCCGGGTCACGGAATGGCCGGTCTCTGCACAGATCATCCTCATAGCACACAAAGAAGCAAGCATCCGGAGCCGGTCACTTCATTGTGTGAACTGACAGGTCTTTCTGCGGCCGCAATTCACTGAATTTTGGCCACAGAAAACTGACATGTCAGTTGTTTGCAGCGCCGTACAGGATCCCGGCCAGAGCGTATACTATGTGTGTACACTCTGGCCGGGATCCCATAGAAAATAGGCAGTGTTCCACCCATACAAAGTACGACCGTTGTTGCCGATGGCAACAACGGCCATACTTTAACAGTGTGTGAACATAGCCTTAGGGTAAAGGGGACTTTTTTTTAGGGGGGCCCCAAGTTGACCTCTTGCACCTGGGCCCATGAGACATTAGCTACGCCCCTGTCTCCAGTGTAAAGTGTCAGAGAGGCTTTCCCAAGCTCCTGAAGTGCTGCAGGCTGGAATGCCTCCATGCTCTTTTTTTCAGCCCATCCCCTGCCTGACAGTCAGGACTCAGCTTCTAGCTGACTGTCAATTAAGTAGGGAGAAGGCTGGGAGGGGGGCAAGGAGGCATTCCAGCTCTTAACACTTCAGGGGCTGGGAAACGTCTTTTTAACACTTTAAACTGAAGAATAAAAGCATTTTCCATGCTCTGTAAGTACAGACAGATATATGAAGGGTGCTATGTGTCTCCTTATACTTACATAACAGCATCTAACAGTGTCCGCAGTTTTCACAGATTCACTTGGAAGTCAAATCATTTTTTTAACTCTTTGCTTCAAATTCATCAATCTGTGAAAAACAAAAACTTTAATTTGCCCATAGCTATCAATGGTAAAATGAAACGTGAGCTATGATTGGTTGCTATGGACTAACTACACCAGTTTTTGTTTTACACAGATTGATAAATCTGGGCCTCTGTTCTATTTTTTCAGCGTGGATTTCTATTTCTCTATTCGCATCCAGAGCAGTTTGAAAATTTCAGCTGGTTGTCCTTGGAAACCGACAACAATCTAGCTGCCACCTGCTGTCAGTCATGTGACCTTCTTACCTGTGCAACTGTCTGCAGAGCTCCCACAACAGACTTATCTTTTATAACCGGAAAATAGCAGAATTCTGAATTTATTTTTTTACATGAATAGAGAAGAAAACATCCTACACGATGAGTAACACAAAGTATTAAAAAGTGACTCAGCGTCAACTATTGCCAAAAGCCTGCAAAACACATGTATAATAAATATATATTCACTTATGAAGGAGTGCTGAATAACTGCAAAAACATTTATATAAATCTTAATATATGAACTCCCTGATACCTTTACAGTGCAAACTAAGAACAATTTCAGCTGTATATATGCACAGTAAAGTTACACTCAACTTGTAAAATACATCATAAATGTAAATGTAAATGTAAAACTCAATGTAACCAGCAAAACTCCCTGAGCAAACAGTACAAGTCCTGATTTTATTAAAGAAGCACTTTAGTTTTGTTTTTGTTTTTTGCCCATATAATGCTCACTCATTACAAGTGTGCCGCAGTGTCATCTATTGTATCCTAGCTCAGTTGCATCCAAACAATTTTTAATGCATCTGGGTCAGAAAATTACACGCTCTAAGGTGTATGTCTGACACAAGTGCTATGTCTTGTGTCAGCTGACTTCCTCTAAACTAAAGGATGGCATTATTACCTATCAGACCCCTCCTGGCAACCCAGACCCCACCCTCACCAACCAGCTCTACCTGTATGTCTCTCAATTAAAGTCAGATATAACTCCAAGGCTGAGAATCCAGGAACCCCCATAACATGGGTTTTAAGCACTCTTAACCTGACTGCTGCTGTCTACATGGCAGATGTCCCTACCAAAGGAACCAGAGAGACTAGTCTGAATAGCTAGCCTGGCTGTCTCGCTCATCACATCATGCCACCCCAACAGTCACATTCTGCTGCAGTCACGCTGTCAATCAATAGGAGCCTGTGTTGCCCATGTCTCACTATATTGTGCAAGAGTGTGCATTCAATGTGAACAACTATAGGAGGAAAGGATTCATTAGATAGAAACTAATCAGAGTCAATGTAAGCTGAGCTATGATTGGTTGCTTTGTGTTTGAGTTTTGTCTGGGCCAATGTGTTCATTACTCTTGGAGTTATAGTTGATTTTAAAAGGCATTAAGTGAATGGAACACCCTGTAAAATGCAAATGTTTCTAGCACTATGGGACCGGAAGAGCTGTGACATACCTGACGTACACTGATAAGCTGCTGACTGATCACACTGCATTCACAATGGGACATCGTGCAGCTCTGTCACATCTACTAAAATAAAGTAAAAACTCTTGTCTATACCTATTATTTAAAGGGCATTTCCAAGCAACAAAGAGTGATGGGCTATCCACCAGATAGGCCATCAGTCACTTATCAGTGGACACACATTGCACAGGGTACCCGGTCAGAAGTCATTAGCTAAGTTCACTGTGTAGCGGTGGCTATGCATAACTGCAGCTCAACTCCCGTTGAAGTAAATGGCAGCTGAGTTGCAGTATTCTTGTCTGGCCACTACACAATGAAGAAAGCCAAATGCCAAAACCCTATTCAATGTGTAGTGTGGCTGCTGAACAGACAATCGTCAGGAATGTAGGATGACAGCACCCCGCTTATCGGTGTCTGATTACCGATCCTGTGGATAGCTCATCAGTATGTTTTTCATGGAACCCCTTTAGTAACAGTCTATGCTGCATTATATAAGCAAAAAAATCCTTGAACGTTTCTCTAATTGTGTAAAAAAACCAAAGGCATTAAATAGCAGTTCTTAGTTTACTTATAAGAAAATAATTATAGCTTTAGCACCCTTCAAACCTAGAGCTCTTTAAGACCCTAATGAGGATAAACTAAAACCAATCATAAAGAACCAATAGATGTCAGAAAAACGGTAAGTGCTGTAGACTAACCAACAGAAAGTGGTAAAGGTCATTCCCATACTGGCCTTCGAGGGGGCAGATTAGTGGGTAACTACTCATATTCTCCAAAATTTACAGGGAATTAATCACCACCAAATAGTCTCTGCCCCTATGAATACAGTGTAATATTGCCTGTAGCATTGTTTGCAAACATATAAGAAATTGGTATCAGCGTTACACAAATCACCCGAAACTGAACTTTATAAATGCGAAGCAGTCATTTCTGTCAGGAAAAATCCTCGGTAATCACACCTCTCTGGGATCATTGGCGCTCAGGGCTGGCCACACTGTGACGCAGCAGGCTCCTACAGTGAGAATCATGCCCAGAGAGGCGTGATTACAAAGGATTTTTCCTGCCAGTGGTAACTGCTGGGGACCGCCCCGACCTAGATATGTATAATTTACATACGGCACAGGAGATTCACAATGTTCATTTTTGAAGGATTTGTGTAATGCTGATACCGATTACTTATGAGTTATCAAACAGTACTACAGGCTATATTACACTGTAGCTGTAGAGACTGTTTGGTGGTGATTGGTTCCCTTTAAATAAAACCTGTGTCTTATAAAGCATCTGTCACTTAAGTGACTCAAGTTTGGAAAAATAGTGGGTGCACAGGGCTCATGTGTGCTGAATGCTACTATGGCCATGTGAGCGCTGGACACACGTATTTGCACAGTATCAGTAATAATATTAGGGGTTATTATGTAGGTGCATGTGCAGCCAGTACCTTATCCTTCACAGGGCATCTAAAAATCTATATGGTGACTGATGCTTTATAATTTCACTTTATTCCACCTGAAAGCTTTGGAGATATTGTTCATAATTCTCTTCACAGACTCTGATGCAGTCCAGAAAATAATCCTTCTCAGAGATGGCCCTCAGGAGATTTGTCTGCACTAAGCAGATGTCGTACAGCTCTGACGTGAGCGCCTTTCTGGACTCCTTCCCCTTCTTCTTATCCAAAAGCACCTAGTGGAGACAAATGACAAATACTCTCTCCTTAGTATATCATAAATACCCAGCACAATAATCTTGCTCTTCTCTGATAATCCAGACTAATGGAAAGGGATCACAGTTTAATGTTCAAGATCACAGTTTCATGTTCAGGACTGAGTTATTCTTTCTGGCTTGTGGTACCACACTAAAAAGAAATCCTACCTCAATACTACTGGGCTTGGCTGCGCAAAATCAGAAGTTTACATTGTTACTGTTGTTTAAAAAAAATTCCAATGTCTATAATGAGGGGAAGAAGCGCTCAGATAATTCTCCTATCTCAGGCAGCAGGTAGATCTGCTATATAAGGAGACAGAGGCTTTTAGCTGTGAACTCTAAAAAATGCAGCCAGATCAAAGGTTTGCCAGGTCTCTTTAACATGGCAAAAGGTTTTTTTTATGACAGTAATGCTTAAAAGAATTATTAGCATTTTCTAAAGTATGGTATAGCCATAGAGCTAACCAAAGCCAGAAGCGCCATTGTAGGATACAGACTTAGGCCATGTTCACAGGGCCGGGACACGGAGCGGCCGGTCTCTGCAAAGATCATCCCTACCGGTACTACAGTACCGGCCGGATGATCTTTATGGCCGTAGAGTTCTGATGCAGGCGCATCAGCGTGCACCCGCTTCAGAACTCCCTATAGCACACTATGAAGCAAGCGGACAGAGCTGCTCGATTCATAGTGTGCACTGACATGGTTTTCTACGGCCAATGAATAGCGGCCGCAGAACACTGACATGTCATTGCAGCGCCGCTTGGGATCCCGGCCGGAGCGTATACTATGTGTATAGGCTCCGACTGGAATCCCATAGAAGAACATGCAGCGCGTCTTTTCGTACAAAGTACGGCCATTGTTGCAGATTTCAAAAACGGATGTACTTTTACGCTGTGTGCCTTACAAGGGAACAACACAGCCCTATACTAAACTAATGCTGTGCCCCTCTTCATTGTGAGGATCAATATGGGACTCAGAGTTTATACCCTGCCTAATCATTAAGTGATAGTATACAGAGGGGGTCCACTGCATACCAGATATCAACAGACCTTGCAGAGCTGGAGTCAGGCCATTCATGTATATATATTGTATATATACATTGTGTATATACTTAGGTGTTCATATGGCAGCAGCAAATGCTGCAAAAATAATCCCAATCAGACGTAATGAGGGGATTCTCAGTTGCTGAAATATGCGTAATAAATCTGCCACATGTAAATCTACTTTTACCCTGACACACGAACGCTAAACCCATGGTTTGGGGGGGAGCCAGTTAATTAGGTCCTATAGGCACATCCTAGCAATAGGCCATGAAGGCCACGAGCCGAAACGCCGCGTCCTTCTGTTTGTACCTGTACTATGTGATACCTCAATAAAAAAGAAAACTAAGAATTGGTGAGTGCTGGGATCATCCTTTTACCATCCTAGCAACAGGACCTGAAAGTTTCTAATATAGTACTCCATAAGCAATTCTATAAAATTACAGATACAAGTATTAATTCAGATCTCCAGGGAGATTCCCTCACAGATTTGCAGTTTTGGTTTTTAGCAGTCATTTTATCTGGTAAACAGTAGCTATGATTCACAGGAAATTAACTAGTATGACAGAAGGGATACAGTGAGTAATAGTTTTCACAATGATGACACGTAATCTATGACAGGTTATATATAAATGCTATCATTCTATTAACATACCCGGCTATTAACAATGGTGTCATGTTCACTTAGCCGGATGTTGTCATCTATGAAGATGTGCTGAGTATCGCAGTCAGTCGGGTCGATCCAGAACGGCTTTCCTCCTGAGGCTGTAAATCTATTTCTTGCCCACCTAATAGAGAATAAATGTAGTGAATTTCTCAATAATGATCAGGGCAGTAGTTAGGCTTTGTGTGAACCTGTCTCTGCTCTGATAAAACACTATAAGTCAGCCATCCATGAAATAGCTGTCAGAGGCGCTACCTCTCCAGACTCCCTCATAAGCAGGCATCTGTAGCCCCACCGGCCATGCGGCTCTTCATTTCAATTTACTTGTTCTCCCCTTTAATTTGTTCATTAAGTGATAAACAGTGGGAGAAGATCTTGAGTTTACCAGAATTAAATCTGTGTGTCAGTCACTACTAGATGTTGGATCTATGTACCATTAAAGACTGTCAGCAGTGCAATTACCTTTACACGCTAAACCAGTGCACATGCGGAGTCTTCCAGATGTAGGTGATGTGCAGCAGAGGAGGCAGCGTTTATAGCAGGGATCAAAAGATGCACAGTCTGTTCTTTGACAACAGCAATCTCAGATCTTTTCTTAAAGCGCACCTGTCACCTGCAAAGGCATTACGATACCAACAGTGTCACACAGGCCTTCATAAAAGAATACTAGTAATGCCTTCTTTTTTTCTGCCTGTTTCTTTAATCTCATCAAAAATAGTTTTTTTTATTCTGCATTAAAGCCTATTTGACACTTCAATGCATAATAAAAAATTTTTTTTCAAGATTATGGACTGCAAAAAAGAAGGTATTACTAGTATCTTTTTATGAAGACTTCTTTGACACTGTTGGCAGCTTGGTAATCATTTTGCAGGTGACAAATGCATTTTTAAAAAACCTTGCCAGGATGCCCCGGTGTCCCCTTCAAGTAGGCTAAAAACCATTGGGTTATGTCAGCACGGAACCAGAATTTGGCCACCTGGGAGTGAGCAAACCAGTATTAGGCTGGAGCCGCTTGCTTCATTGTGTAAACTGACAGGGTTTCCTACGGCCGCAATTCACTGAATTGTGGCCGCAGAAAACTGACATGTCAGTTCTTTGCGGCGCCGCACGGGATCCCGGCCGGAGCGTATACGCACCGTATACGCTCCGGCCGGGATCCCATAGAACAATAGGTATTGTTCCACAATGTGAAAAGCACGGCCGATGGCAACAACGGCTGTACTTTTACATAGTGTGAACATAGCCTCATAGTAGATCCCAGGACATGGGCCACTTTCTTCCAGAGAGAGCATGACTCTTGTCTCCAGTTCAGGTAGGGTTTGCAATTAAGCTCAATCACCCGCTCAACCTTTCCTAACTAAAACTTTTCTTATAGAGTATATAGAAATGACTCTCTAAACTTTTATTATGGCATGGCAGTAAAGGCTAAGCACCTCTATTTTCGGGCTGGGGGAAGCCAAGACAAAAAGTTTAAAATATCTACACTAAATTATATCTCATTAAGGTCCTTAAAGGGTAGATGCAAACCTCAAAACAGACTGAAAACAGTCCTTGCTGATTCCTGGCCAATTAACCAAAAAAAAAAAAAAAAAAAGAGACAAGCAGAAATCCTGCATCACCACCAGGACCAGCTGCTGGAGCCAATGGAAGATTACACGTGCCTAATGTGTGAAATCTCTAAACCTCTGACATAATGTAGTCATGTCTGTTTTATACCCTGCCTTTCCACTAGTAAAATGGCCTTACTTTCATCACCTCTTACCAATCAAAGTGGTCCTGAAAGCCTCCAATCCCATCCATACTGCTAAAATAGTGGTAAATATTCCTCTCCTTTGTTCTGGTAGATATGCGATCAGAGCCACGTGTCAGTACAACCTCCCTCTTACTGCAGCGTATTCTTCCTGGAATAAGATCCGTTATCAGCTGGGAATAAAAGATTATAATATGAATAAGACATGTCTTCTAATGACGGGAGAAGCTGCAGCAGATTCAGTGCCCTGATATCTGGGTCTTAGCACTCTATACATGAAGGGGCAGCAGTGACAGCCAATTACCAAGAAAGGCTGCAACCTGCACACAAGTCCTCAAACACTACACTGACTTATACAGCTCCCAATTAGCCCAATATGCCCATCTTCAGTAAGCTCCTAAATCCCCCCTGGGGTGCTATCAATGTTAGAGCTTTTTCTGCTATAACAATGATGGCGAGTGGTGAGCGGAGTTGTGGAACGGTTAGGGCAGCATCCAACTTCCACCGAGAATTAAATGCAGAGAGTTCAGGTTCAGAGAATGTTGCTGGACCAGAACAGTTCGGCAATTTCGCTCAACACTACTGAATGACCCATCCTTAGCATAGGCAATCTATGTAAACAGGAAGCCATCCATGTCCGCATGGCTCACTGACAATCCAAAGTTGTTAGGTACCTGAAAACACTGTAACTACAGATGAGCAAAGCGTTCTTTGTTATGATTCGTACTAAGTATCCATGTTCTCTAGGCGATCTTTGAGCTGTCTTCACCTTCTCCACGAAGCACTTAGACATCGGGGGTCTAATGCCAAGCGGTCTGCTTTGTACCAATTGCAACGAAGGTCGCTTCGCTTATCTCTAACTGGAACTTGTCATAACTTTCATGCTGTCTGAACCATGAGTTATTGGGACAGTCCTTGGTGGCTTCTACTTGCCCCACCGACCTCAAAGTGTACCTATCGTTATAATTAAAAAAAATCAAGAGACCATGGGCTTACTGACAATATTGTAATATACTTTTATAAAAAATTCTGGCCATAATGTATTTTAAAACTACTCTATATATTCCAACACCAGGGGGCGCGGTTTCCATTATTTTCTATGTAATTCTGTCTGTAATCTCGACTCTTTCTTCCAAAGAAAAGAGTCGACACACAGGAAGTCCCAGCCCTGTGCTCGCACCTGAGCAAGGCATTTGAATGACAGACTTGCCAGGCGTGGATCCCTCTCAATGTTTGTGAACTGCGCAGGTGCAGGGACAGGAGTATGGCTGGGCACTGAGGCACACAGAGGGGAAGGCTAGGCAGCGTGCAAATCTGGCGATTGGCCCCTCTCACTGTAGAAGCTGGTGTATGAGCTGGCGCTCCTGAGAGCTCTAAGTAGCCTTTTCAGCTTCCGCTGACAGGCTACGTCATTTGATGAGAAGAACTAACCCCCCCCAGCGTGAATGAATGGCAAGTTGGTGAGCCATGTTGCGGGTGATAGTCCACCCAGCCAATCACTGCCTGAAATGGGACAGCACCACAAGCAGGCTGTCACTGCAGAGAAGAGTCAGTATCGGAAGTAGGGGTGGGATCATTCAGCAGGAACCCTGGAGACTGGTAGGAGGACTCCAGTTGAGTGTGGAGAGATAACCATTTTATATATACCTATAACAATCTATATATAGTTTTCCCTAGCCCGATAACCTAGGTCCCAATAAGCATAGCCTCCATACCACAATGAGCAAGCTAATTTACCAAAACCATTTGAAAAAAATGAGAATATACCTGGGCTTGCTGTAGCTGAGGGAACTGCGGGTGTTTCCCCTGTAAAGCAGCATGGACAGACTGTAGCACAAGAGGAAGATCAACACCGAATGTCCGTAGTATGACACAGAACCGCCTTCCTTGTAGATACAGACTCTCCAGCATGTGGAAGAAGGAGGGAAGGATCCAGTTATAGCCCACTCCATCCTCACCCTGCTGTGTAAACATCTCATCGGCTTCCCCCTGCCACTCCAATAACTTCATGTGGTCAGTGAAGACTCCTTTGAAGCGTTGTCCTATTTTAGTGTCAATGAAGTTCCCATCCCGACCAAAGTGGGTGTAGTAGTTGACAGCGTCTTCACATGGAGGTTTTACTGAGGGTTCATCACTGACCCATTGCCACTCACCTAAAATGAAAACATATTTTAGCATACAGACACCAGAAAATCCACCACTGCCGAAATGGTGCGTCATCTGGTGCCTCTCATGGCCAATACAATACATTACTAGATCTGTTATACAATGGACATCACTGACTTATAATGGAGGTGATTGGGTTCCATCACTAATACTGCATGTAACGTCCTTCTTCCCATTATGAGACAGAAGTTGCAAGAGAACATCCAGTGTGAACAAGCCTTTGCAAGACCTGCCTGATAAGGCCTAAGGTAAAAGTGGCAAGGAATGGCTTGTCCTTGGACAACTTATGTATCAAACCAGGTAGAGACAGGTAGAGAAAGGAAGGTACTCACCAGTGTCACTTATGCGTCCCCAGGCAACAGTGCTCAGATAGGAATTAAGTGCAGCTCTGGGACCTTGACCTGTGGCCGCATCCGATACCAGAATGGTGTTATTCAAGTCCAGGTGAAGGATTAACTTCCTTTTCTTTGGTAACAGAATTGGGAGACATGGATGGATATCCTGGTCTCCTGCTTGCTTGTCTTTCTCTTCTCCTCCATTAGGGACCAGATGACAATTCATATTATCCATGGTAAAAATAGAAATATATAAATTGGCAATTTTCAATGGAAAAGACGATGACCTAGTTCTGGACGTGACCTTAAGATATGCAAAATAAAATATGGTAATTGTTAAACAGATTTAAATATGTAATTAAGATATATAAGTCTCCATACACCTTAGCAGCATGCATTACACAATTACATCCCTATATATTCTTAGTACACATTCCCTCTCCAGGGTGACTACTAGATTACTGGATAATGAAATATTAGAATTAATACAGAGGACAATGATTCATTTCAGATTTTCCATCACATTCTCAGTAGCTCAGAAGTTTACATACAGTTATTATTTGGTAGCATTGCCTTTACATTATCTAACGTCACATTTTCTGGCCTAACACTAGCTTCTCACATTGGGTTACTGGAATCATTGCCCATTTCCCATGATAGAACTGGTGTAACAGAGTCAGGTTTATCGGCACTCTGGCTCACTAGTGCTTTTTCAGTTCTGCCCATAAATTTTCTATGGGATTAAAGCCAGGGCTTTGTGAAAGCCACTTCATCACTTTCACTCTGCTATTCTTAGTGGGTTATCACACCATCACCTTATTATCCTGTATCCTGTGGATAGGGGATAACATGCTGAAACTGGAATACCCCTTTATGGTCCATTCACACATACAGTGTTTTCAGCTGACTGTTTTTGATGCTCCATGTTTTTTTGTCACTCCTGCTTGTATCTGGGCTTCAATGACCTCAAAAATCAAAACATGCAGCCACCCTTGTTCTTCATGGTTGGGATGGTGTTCTCTGGCCCACTTTACCCTTCATGGTCACTATGACTAAAGTGACCATGACTACGCAGTTGCAAAGTGTAACCTGTCTGTGGCTTACTCCTTGCTGAGCAGCCCTTTATGTCTGTTTACTGTTGACAGTTGTGTACCTCTTCCCCCAGAATCTTCATAGGGTACTCTGTTATTGTTCTTGGACTGATTAGTATTTTTCTCACCAAGTCCATGAACCTCTAAAAGACCTAACATGTCTCCTTCCTGATCTGTATGATGACTTCACAGCCCCATGGTGGTTAAATTATCATTTGTATAAAGATGGTACCTTGTGCTTCAAAATTATGTTTCAAAACTCGTTCCCAAGGAAGGATCAATAATTTTTTTTTTTATTTCTTGGTTGATCTATTTTGATTTATCAAGCTGTACTTTGTTCTGTGTAAACGTTTGTAGGAAATACTGTTTGTGGCATGTTCAAAGTCGATCGCTTAAAAAACTTCTTCAAACTATAGTTTGTTGATATGGGATCTTTGGTTGAAGAAAAATGAGTACTAATAAATTCCACCTAAGTGCATTGAAACCTAAGACTTCAATTTGAAAAAATTAATGTAAAAAAAAGAAGATATTACTAAAAATTAATGTGTACCTGTCCATAAAAAAAACTTTTGACATGTCCAAGCCACATAAACAGTTTTTATCAGTTAGGATTAGAGATGAGCGAACTTGCCGAAAGCTCGGGTGTGCACAAACCCGAAGAATTGGCAACCATGCTACTGTATACCTACCTCTCTTTCTGTCTATGACACCAGGATGGCCTGGTTGACTTACATTATGAATCTGTCCTGGTCATGTGACACAGAGCTGGGAGAGAATTGCATTAACTACACTCCTCTCGGTCAGGGTCTAAACACATAGACCCCCAACTGATAAAAACTAAGACATGATTTGTCTATAGAATATGAACATTTTCTTCATTACAGGTATGCTAGAAGTAAACTCAATTAAAAAAATCAAAGGGTTTAACCTGCAAGGTTTCAGAAGTTGAAATCCTTTTTACCCACAGATATTGTGTGGAGGAGATAATCTGGCTGAGCATTCATGAATGCGGCAGGGGAGCTGGCTGCCAGCCCGATACTATGACTACCATGTGTTTGCTCTGCCTCTTATGTGTTCTGTTCACTGTATGAGAGATTTTGGTTCTTAAATCTCTGAGCCTTTCAATTAGCTGAGAGCGATTCTTACAACAACACGCAGGCTGCAGATTAAGTTGGGGAATGAACATTATATGCTCAGCAAGAAGTAACCGCAGCTTTAAGGTAACTTTCACCATTTCTTTCATCTGTAAAAAAAAAACAGAGAAATTAGCAGTCAGGTTGCAAAGGAATTCTCAAGATGCTCATAAATATTAAAGTTTGAAAAACCTATGAATGGCCAACTATCTATTGGAATTGCTTTAACTCTCCCCTAATGGCAGAAGTTAGGGGAAACAAGGCTAGGAGAATAGTGGATTCAACAAGTCCGCTGCCTTGTTCCCACGGGTAATAAGCTGCTGTCGGTGCTGTCTCCAGTTTGGAGAAATGGTTGTCCGTTAAAGGAGAATTCTGGAGAAAATAAGAATTTGCAAGCAGGGGGGGAACATAATAAACAAGCATTACTTACCTCTTTCCGTGCCCCAGAAATACCGTGCCTTAGGCTCTGGGACCCCTGCCGGAACTTATTTTTATCTGAGTTCTGGTGTTGTCACGACTTTAGGAAAGTTGCCCAACATGGCTGATGGATTGCCTCAACAGCCAATGAGTGACTGGAGAAGCTTCTGGCCCATCAGATGAGCAGGCAATACATTAGCCGGCGGGGGTCCCGAAGCAGTGAGACAGCGATACTGAGCCACGAGGAGAGGTAAGTATGGCTTATTTATTATGTTCCTCCCTGCACCTGCCTGAAGAATTTTATTTCCTTCGAACTTCTCCTTTAAAGGGAACCTGTGACCAAGACAATGGTATCTAATCTATCACCATCATGTTATAAAACAGAAAGAACTGGGCAGATTGATATATATCTTTGTGGGGGAAAATATTGTATATCAATCATCTGCTCTATAACATGATGCTGATAGCTAATGTAGCATTTTCATGGTGGCAAGTTCCCCTTAAGTAATGGTTCAGATCGTGTTTGTACCATTCGTGGCATGTGTGTATGCAAGAGAAACCCCCAAGTATGATGCCGAAGACAACCACAGACCCACAGGCTTTAATAGCCTGAACATAGTCGGCTAGTGACTAAATTCTCGTCTTTTATCAAATGCATACATGTGTAGACTCAGACCCAAAAGCATGGCTATTACCATCTGAAAATGACCTGGGTGTACTGGATTAGGGAATGCTGTATGTTAATTTTTGACTTTAAAAGAGAACAGGTCATAAATGAAAGATTGATATTTCTCCTTTTTTCAAAACCATTTCTGGCTTTAGCTTCCAAATTCTGTCAGATAATCTGTGTGTATAAAAGGACCCTTAGTCTGGATTTGGGTGTAGGCTGTCACCTGCTTGTTGATCTGCTCTAGGGCTGTGTTCACACATGCATTTTCTTTGAGTTACTGCATCACTTAACTACAGTAATGAATGATTTAATTTCTGTCCTCCATTGCGTTACTGCAATGAAACTCCAAACATCGAGGCACAAATACAGCTGATTAAACGGTATGTGTAAACATAGCCTGGATCTCCACTGACTGATGACGTCACAGCTGTTAAAGGGCTACTCCAGCTATATTTCATCATCACTGTACTGGGCTTGATAGTCTTGGTGACCTCCACACCATGTAAGCTCCTCCTAGCTGCATTCTGTTACTGACAGAAACTAGTCACTGGGTGGAGGTCTCAGCGGTCAGACCCTATAGATCTAGCCGATATGTCTTATCCAGTGGTGATGACTGTGTATAACCTCAATTCCATGTAATTCATACAATCCACAGCAACTGTAGCCAGATAAAAAGGTGTCTGGAGACAACATAAGGGCCTCTAAATCTTTAAAGTGACTGTACCACCAGGCCCAGGCTGAAGCACTGGAGGCAGCCGACCCTCCCTTACTGAGGGGAAACCCCACAGTCCCTCCATGATAAGGTTCCATTGATTCTAATGGAGTCACGTAATGGAGGGGCTGGGGTTTCCTCCCTCTGGGGGTGGGTCGGCCTGCCTCCAGTGCTTGGGCCTGGTGGTACTGTTACTTTAAGGGCAACTCCAGTAACAGAAGTCTGACCTCTATGAGCTGCTTCTTATAAGGCAGTGTTTCCCTGCCTGGGCTCTTCATGTACAACTTCAAACATGAAAGCTGATAGGGCATGATGGGAGTTGTAGTTGTACAACAGCCGGAGAGTCTTAGATTACAGAACCCTGATCCTGGAAGAGCTGCTGCACCTGGAGGTCCCAGGCTGTGGTACATGACAGACTGTAAAGGAGACACGGCTCTGTCAGCCATACTAAACCTACGGTCTCTCCACTGTCTGCGATGACAGACAACAGGGAACAATAAACGGTAATCAAAAGAGCGCGGCAAACATCGAGACTTTGGGTACACTGTCCCTTTAAGGGCCGATCGCTATAAATAGAGGAGAGCAGCTCTACGCAGTAATGAAGGGGTTAATGCAGTCCCCTTGCCTGCTGCCCTGTACAGACACGACGCGGCGGTAACCTCCGCTTTATTCCCCAGGATGAGGTAACTAGCCCTGTCCCGTGCACCTGCGAAACACGGAGAAGCCGGCTCCTCACTTCCGCTTTCTGCTTTCTCATAACCAAGCGATCACCGGAAGTGCCGGAGCTACTGCTTCTTTTTTCTTCAAAAAAACTTTATTGAGACGTCATATGAAAACATTTAAAGACACAGAGACGATTTTGTTAGAATTTGCGACTGTACCTCAAGTGAATATACAGCGGTAGATTGTGATGTCAAAAAGTATTAACCACCTGCACACGGTATTGGTATAAGTCATAATTGTCTCCAATATAGCATAGACTGCTACAGTGCCCCCATAGCAGTACCATCCACCCCCATATCAGTGGCGGCCATAGTGTCCAGCTCAGTTAAACTATTTATAGTCATCCATTCCTTTGACATAGTGTATATATGACCTAGCATTACATAATTTTCTAACAAAAAATACATTTGCCAGGTGGCCTGCATACTCACCTCTCCCTGTTCCTGCTTTTCCCACAGTTCCCAGGTGCTGATACCCTGCCAGACATCAGGGCATTATGTGTAGCACTGCAGGGGACCTTCAGGAAGGTTGTTTGGAGGCTATTCTGGGCTCTATAAATTGGAGAGATGAGGGGTCTGATCTGTATGTATGTCTGTGGTCCAAGGTCTGTATTTTTTAAGCAGCTGGCATCTCATTTTAAGTCCATATTTATTTACAGGGTCCAGTCTAGGATCTATAGTTACTTATAGGGTCTGGTCTGGAGTCAGAATTTATTGAACCTTTTTGGAAGGAGGGGGGGGGGGTGTCTGGTCTGGTCTGGGGTCTGTAGTCTAAGGTGACCTGGTCAGGGATATATGATTTTAGCGGGTCTTGTGTCTTTTTTTAGGCTCTCTACTATGTGGCCTGTATTTGTTTAAAGGAACTTTTAGGAGGGGTCTGGTCTGGAGTCTGACATTTTTAGGCAGCCTGGTATGTGTGTGTTGTGGGGGGGTATATTATTTAGGGAGTCAGGTGTGTGTATTTAAGGGGTCTGGTCAGAAGTGTATATTTAGGCCTTTTTAGGGGCTCTGCTATGGGTTCCCTATTAGTTTAGGGGTCAGTGAGAATCAGCAAGAATCTGTATGTATCTGTTTTGGTGGTCCGATCTCAGGTCTGTAAATGTGTAAGGGCTCTATTCAGGTTGTGCTGTGCTAAGGTGATACATACTATTTGTGAATCCATGTGTGCCATATGTTGGGGATTTGAACTATAAAAATGAGTCGCACTAAATATGTGCAGGAAATGGCCTGAGCGTAGTCACTACTTTACTACGATGAACCAAGGAGAAGTCCTGCGAAAATTTTTATTAAACTATTGTATTGCCCCCAAAAGTTATACAAATCACCAATATACACTTATTACGGGAAATGCGAATAAAGTGCTTTTTTCCCTGTACTTACTACTGTATCAAGGCTTCACTTCCTGGATAACATGGTGATGTCACGACCCGACTCCCAGAGCTGTGCGGGCTGTGGCTGCTGGAGAGGATGATGACAGGGATGCTTAGTGTCCCTCAGTGTCTCTTGGCCATCATCCTCTCCAGCAGCCACAGCCCACACAGCTCTGGGAGTCATGTTGTGACATCCCCATGTTATCCAGGAAGTGAGGCCTTGATGCAGTAGTAAGTGCAGGGAAAAAAGCACTTTATAAGCATTTCCTGTAATAAGTGTATATTGGGGATTTGTATGACTTTTGGGGGGCAATACTATACTCAAATAAAAAATTTTGCCGGACTTCTCCTTTAGGCTGGGTTCATACTACGTATATTCCAGTCAGTATTGTGGTCCTCATATTGCTACCAAAACCAGGAGTGGATTAAAAACACAGAAAGGATCTGTTCACACAATGTTGAAATTGAGTGGATGGCCGCCATATAACAGTAAATAACCGCCATTATTTCAACATACCTCCCAACTTTTGCAAAGAGCAAAGAGGGACACGTGTGCCGCGGTCCCCATTGCCACGCCCCCATAGCAACCCTCCATAGCCACGCCCCCCACAGTCACCACATGCTGCTGACTGAATAGTGCCCCACATAGTATCCAATCCCCCCAAAAATGCCCTATATAGTATCCAATCCCCCATTATAGTGCCCCACATAGTATCCAATCTCCATATAGTGCCCCACATAGTATCCAATCCCCAACCTAGTGCCCCACATAGTATCCAATCCCCCACATAGTGCCCCACATAGTATCCAATGCCCCATATAGTGCCCCACATAGTAGCCAATGCCGCCATATAGTGCCCCACATAGTAGCCTATGCCCCCATATAGTGCCCCACATAGTAGCCAATCCCCATATAGTGCCCCACATAGTAGCCAATCCCCCCATATAGTGCCCCACATAGTAGCCAATGCCCCCATATAGTGCCCCACATAGTAGCCTATGCCCCCATATAGTGCCCCACATAGTAGCCAATCCCCATACAGTGCCCCACATAGTAGCCAATCCCCATATAGTACCCCACATAGTAGCCAATCCCCCATATAGTGCCCCACATAGTAGCCAATCCCCATATAGTGCCCCACATAGTAGCCAATCCCCATATAGTACCCCACATAGTAGCCAATCCCCCCATATAGTGCCCCACATAGTAGCCAATCCCCATATAGTGCCCCACATAGTAGCCAATCCCCCCATATAGTGCCCCACATAGTAGCCAATCCCCATATAGTACCCCACATAGTAGCCAAACCCCCCATATAGTGCCCCACATAGTATCCAATCCCCCACATAGTGCCCCACATAGTATCCAATGCCCCATATAGTGCCCCACATAGTAGCCAATGCCCCCATATAGTGCCCCACATATTATCCAATCCCCATATAGTGCCCTCCATAGTAGCCAATCCCCCATATAGTGCCTCCCATTGTAGCCAATGCCCCCATATATGCCCCACAGAGTAGCCAATCCCCCCATATAGCGCCCCACAGAGTAGCCAATCCCCCATTATAGTGCCCCACATAGTATCCAATCTCCATATAGTGCCCCACATAGTATCCAATCCCCAACATAGTGCCCCACATAGTATCCAATCCCCCACATAGTGCCCCACATAGTATCCAATGCCCCATATAGTGCCCCACATAGTAGCCAATGCCGCCATATAGTGCCCCACATAGTAGCCTATGCCCCCATATAGTGCCCCACATAGTAGCCAATCCCCATATAGTGCCCCACATAGTAGCCAATCCCCCCATATAGTGCCCCACATAGTAGCCAATGCCCCCATATAGTGCCCCACATAGTAGCCTATGCCCCCATATAGTGCCCCACATAGTAGCCAATCCCCATACAGTGCCCCACATAGTAGCCAATCCCCATATAGTACCCCACATAGTAGCCAATCCCCCATATAGTGCCCCACATAGTAGCCAATCCCCATATAGTGCCCCACATAGTAGCCAATCCCCATATAGTACCCCACATAGTAGCCAATCCCCCCATATAGTGCCCCACATAGTAGCCAATCCCCATATAGTGCCCCACATAGTAGCCAATCCCCCCATATAGTGCCCCACATAGTAGCCAATCCCCATATAGTACCCCACATAGTAGCCAAACCCCCCATATAGTGCCCCACATAGTATCCAATCCCCCACATAGTGCCCCACATAGTATCCAATGCCCCATATAGTGCCCCACATAGTAGCCAATGCCCCCATATAGTGCCCCACATATTATCCAATCCCCATATAGTGCCCTCCATAGTAGCCAATCCCCCATATAGTGCCTCCCATTGTAGCCAATGCCCCCATATATGCCCCACAGAGTAGCCAATCCCCCCATATAGCGCCCCACAGAGTAGCCAATCCCCCATATAGTGTGGCCCCAGCTAAAAAAAACAATAAACCAGTAACTCACCTGTCCGTCGGCCCCAGCAGCTCCTCTCCCGGCAGAGCGCGCACTCCCGTCATCCTCCGGGGCGGGCAGCGGGGTACAGAGTCACTGATTTATGATAGAGGCTGCAGGTCACTTCCGGCACAGTCAGTGTCTGTATACCCCGCTGCCCGCCCCGGAGGATGACGGGAGTGCGCGCTCTGCCGGGAGAGGAGCTGCTGGGGCCGGCGGACAGGTGAGTTACTGGTTTATTGTTTTTTTCGCTGGGGCCACATATAATGCGGGACACGGGGGCTGTTCCGGGACCGCGGGACAGCACCCCGAAAACAGGACTGTCCCGCGGAATCCGGGACAGTTGGGAGGTATGATTTCAATACAATAGCCATTGTTTTAAAATAACAGCAAATATTTGCCATTAAATGGCGGCCATCCACTCAATTTCAACATTGTGTGAACAGAGCCTTTCTGTGTTTTTAATCCACTCCTGGTTTTGGTTGCAATATGAGGACCACAATACTGACAGAAATATACGTAGTGTGAACCCAGCCTCAAAGCGTAACTGTAAAGGTAGGTGGGAAATTATATAGATACTGTAGTGCATAAAATATAGTGCAGCCCTGTTCACAATAATCATTTTTCTAATTTCCTTTCAAGTTCAGCTTGTAAAGGACAAGAAGTCGACATAGTAGTGTATTTTAAAGGGGTTTTTTTGGAGAAAAAAAATCAACTGGTTTCAGAAAGTTGTACAGATTTGTACATTATTTTTATAAAAAAAAACTAAAGTCTTTTAGTACTTAGAAGCTGCTGTATGTCCTGCAGGAAGTACACCTGGTGCCACCTCTGTTCCTGACAGGAATCGTGCAGAGCAGTAGTAAATTCACATAGAAAGCATCTCCTGCTTTGCACAGTTCCTAACATGGACGGAGGTGGCAGCAGAGAGCACTGTGTCAGGCTGAAAAAAAAGCACCACTTCCTGTAGGACATGCAGCAGCTGATAAGTCCTGGAAGACTTAAGATTTTTAAGTAAAAGTAATCTACAAATCTATATAACTTTTTTTTAGACCAGCTGATTTAAAAAATATTTTTTTCTCCGGAGTACACCTTTAGGCTATGTTCACACTACGTAAAAGTACGGCCGTTGTTGCCATCGGCAACAACGGCCATACTTTATGCAGCGTGGAACATTGCCTACTCCTTTATGGGTTCCCGGCTGGAGCTTATACACATCGTATACGCTCCGCCCGGGATCCCGCGCTGGGCCACAAAGAACTGACATGTAAGTTCTCCGAGGCCGCAATTCAGTGAATTGCGGCCATAGAATACCCTGTCAGTTCACACAATGAAGCTAGCGGCTCCAGACGCTTGCTTTATTGTGTCCTATGGGAAGTTCTGATGAGGGTGCGCGCTGATGTGCCCGCATCAGAACACTACGGCCATAAAGATCATCTGGCCGGTACAAAGTGTGAACATAGCCTTAAACTAAATGTAGATTGAAGGAACACCTCAGGCAAAACTGATACAATGTGCCCTTCCTGGTGCAGGACCTAGGGTGGTGTTTGTGGTGGGTTATGACAATGAGATTCTCGCCTTTAAAATTGTGAATTTCCTGTATTATTCTTTAGCCCCACAAAAGATATAGTGCCGTATAAATGTGTTCATTTATATTTATATCGAATTTGTGAAGTGTTCAGAGATGGACGCTCCTTTTAAGAATTGCTTAAGGGAGTTGGAGGACTTTTCGGTTTGCACATTATGTTGTGAAATACTTGCTGGATGAATCAATATTCTTGTCTGCTCCTTTCCCATGTATCGCATTATGAGTTCATTTGCCCTGGGGTTCGATGGTGCGCTGATGTATTTATGCATTGTGCCCAGCAATGATTTCTCTATTATAAGGCAATAAAACTAACAATTGTGCTTTATTACATCAATAAATAGCTGAAAATCAGGCAGAGGAAGAATAAGAATAATATACCCATGAACATAGCTAAAGACCAATACAGTAAAGTGAAGCTCTACCATAAGGGTCTATGCATACAGCATTGTTGTGTACATGAACTCTGCATGACATGGAGTCCTTGTCTGTCCACTGTTTGTGCCGCCATGTAAAAGGGAGTAGCTATAGGCAGTGCAGAAGCAGTTACTCCTTAGGGGGTCCAAAGACCAGTATTATAAGCGGCCCATGGTAGGTAGAGCAGTGCACCAGTCTGTAGCTAAAGACTATTGGAGTATGTTGCAACAAATCTAAGGGGTGAAGGACTTGATGTGGAGGCACAATATTGAAAAAGTTGTAAAACTTTTGTGCAAAATGGTACAGGCAAAACTTGGGTACACAGCTTTGTAACCTCCACCTATATAGTTACATAATAACACTTATCCTTCCTGCAGTCACCAATAGGGGGAGCCTGTATGCTTACTGTATACTGCGCTATTATTGAGTTTAATGTGTGAACAGTATACAGTGAGCTTCCCCCAGCAGTGACTGTGAGCAGCCTGAATTGTATCAAGAAAGTTGCGTGAGAGGATCAGAGGTGACCTAGTCACTGCTCATATGACTTTATTTATAAAGTGACTTTATTGTTTAGTTTTATTATGCTGTAAGCTCAGTAAGGAACCGCTTGGCTTCTCACAGACTGCTATATTGTCACTGCATTCCTTCCTCCTTCCAAGGCAGGGAATAAAGCTGTACAGTGCTGAAATCACCTGTGTATTCTGGGCCACGCTGAGCAGCGGTCATTGTACAGGGAACGCCTCTGTTTGCACAATTTATCCCTGTTTGCAGTTCCTTTTGCATAAAAGTTACTCTACAAATGTGAAAGCAGCAGGTTGGATGGACTGAAGGGCAATCCCTTGAAGCAGGCAGGAACCATCCCCGGGTAGTAGATACAGTTGCTGTGTTGTTTTGTTCTTAGATCCTGAGACAAAAGGGCCCGTCGGTGATCGTCCATCCCTGGAGACTGGAAACAGAGGAGAGCTGTTCCAGCTGGAGGTATAAGGAGACGGTGTAAGGAAGGCTGGCAGAATGCTGGAGATTTATGAAGGACAAGGATTATAAAGGTAGGTACTAAGTACTGACAAGGGTCTTTGTATTTCCTTACATATGTAGAGTACCTTCATATTAAGGTGGAAACTATAACCTATAACGTCTTCCTTTGCGCCATTACCATACCTTTTATTATGATGTATACTCTGCATAATTTAAGATGTACCCTTGTATAGACATCTAGACCTTTATACAGGGTCCACACTATAGGGCTAATCCCTTGGACATGTATGCACAATTTATTTATTATGCCCCAGTTTCCTCTATGACTCTATGAACTCCTGACTCGGACGCAGGTTACTTATCAAAACTTCAGACCTTTGGAACGTTTCATGGACAATATGCAAATAACTCAAGTCCTTTAGAGTCTCACAGGCCCAAGACTGATATCATTGGCTGATACTTGTGCCTATGACGGATTTGGGTTTTAACTCATTCAAGACCTGCAGCAGATTACAAATCCAGGTACCAAGAGAAAAGAGTGCACAAGCTTTTCAACACCTTATTGTTTTAGGATTTAATGGGAACTTTAGTATAACTTGTGTTATCTATATGTTGTGAATAGTTGGGAAGCCCATTCTACTGAATATTGTGTGTAATGAAATTACCCTCAAATAGGCTGCGAGGGTGCTGAGAGTAGATCATACGCTATGTCCACCTGGACCAGTGAAGCAATCAATAATTATATGAGCCGTGATTCAATAAACTGGGTGCGTTTCTTTATATATAATTATATACATACAGCTATTGTAGCTGGTAAGACCCTCCTTGTATGTCGAGATAATGATCATATAGATATGTATAGCTGGTATAATATATACAGTACAATATATAAACTGAGCATCTTCTGTATATAATATACATGTACAGCTGGTATATTACATGTCTTCTTGTATATAGGGGTATGAAACATGCTGGTATAACCTATTATATCACCTGGTCTATAATTATATATGTACAGCTGATATAAGTAATTCTATGTTTACAACTAGTCTAAGTTACATGTCTTATATATAAAAGGGATATAGACAGCAGTGGTATAACCTGGTCTATAACTCTATATGTAAAGTTAGTATATGTTCTACATGTTCTTTTATATATTTATATGGACAATGCAGGTATAACTTGGTACCTTCTGGTATATAATGATAGATGCACAGCAGGTATACAGGAAGTTATATATCCTCTTGCAAACAGTGATATGCACCATGCTGGTAAAGTGGTAAACTTTCTGTATATTACACATGTACAGCTAGTATAGGTTATAGATCTTCTAGTATTGGATGATATGAACCATGATGGAATAACCTGGTCTTCTACAATATGTTATGCCAATATAAGATGAGCACATTTATTAATCTGGAAACATGTTATTTAGAACAAGTAAGGAGCCGGGATCCAATTGGATTATTAGGTTGTTGGCTGCCTATCTCTGAGCACCTTCTTATACACAGTGATCAGGGCACTCCAGGCATAAGTCTGAATCCACTATGGTCTTTATTGAACATAATAAGGGTGGAAAAGCTATTTCTTTTTAATTATATGATGACAGAGCAGGCAGCGTGTAGCTGGATGTCATAAAAGGAATCAAAAACTATTGAATACAAGCAGTTAAGTAAAACCAGGCTTCTTTATTGAGAACAGTTACACAAGAATCACAAAAGTACTGACTCCAATATGTACCAGGCCATTGTAGCCCTAAGGCTGCATTTACACATCCCGTAAAATTGTCCGCGACCAAGTTAATGTAGCCATTCACATGATCCGTGCTGAGACCCGCACCACGAAAAAAATAGGACATGTCCTAGTTCGGATCGCAGCCCCCCCCCCCCAGTCGCCCAGCAGCAGAGATGACAGGAGAGTATGATGTGCACTTCTACTACTCACCTACTCCCCCGTGCTGACCGGCTTACATGTTCACCAGAAGTGGCCTGGACTATGCTGCCTTTCTCTTACAGCAGCGTAGTCCAGACCACTTTAGGTGAGCGTGTGTGGCCGGCCTGCACGGGGGAATAGGTGAGTAGTAGATGCGATGACAGGAGAGCATGATGTATGCTCCTATCATCTCTGCTGGGGAGGAGGGGGGATCTGTGTCGGGAGGCGGGGGCTCCTGCTAGGGCATCCATGCCGCAATCCTCCTCCAGACCGCGGCACGGATCGTGTGAATAAGGCCTTAGTCAGAGTTCAAACAAAAAAACTATTAACCAGTTGCAGTCTACAGAATGCAGAGATGAATAGCAAGAGCGCACAATCCCACGCACGGCAGCCCCTTCGTTCTAGCTTTCGACATGGTTCTCAGCAGCCAGACCCGACCGATATATACTTCTGACATGTCACTATTACATGTCAGAAATCTTTCAAAATGGCAGTTACACTTTAAGTTACCCAAAGTGTTTTCCTATGTTTTTTGGTGCATTATAATAATTAATGCCAAAGACAGCAAGTATTGTTAACACACTATTGAAACTGAGTTGATGGCCACCATATAATGACAAATAATTGCCGTTATTTTAAATCAATGGCCGTTGTTTTGAAATAACGACCATTATTTGCTGTTAAATATGAAATATGTGAACATAGCCTTTCTGTGTGTTCAATCCAGTCCTGATTTTGGTTGCAAAATATTGACCAAAATACTGTGTGAGAACCTAGCCTGAGAGTGTGTCAAATTTATAACAGTAGCTTATGCTGCGTTTACACGGAACGATTATCGTGCGAATTTGCACAATAACGATCGAATTCGAACGATAATTGTACGTGTAAACGCAGCGAACAATCAAACGAGCGAGAAATCGTTTGTTTTGATCTCTGAACATGTTCTCAAATTGTCGTTGGTCGTTCGCAAAAAATTAGCAGATCTTTCCGTGTAAACGTCGTTCACCGATTTAACCTATGTGCGAGATAGGCTTAAGCGATCGCAAAACGATTTTTCTGTACAATATATCGTTCTGTCTAAACACTGATCGTTATAAAGAAAAATCGTTCCTTCGAAATCGTTAATTCGGCCGAAATATCGCTCCGTGTAAACCCAGCAATAGGCAGTTTTATGTGTTTGGTGCATCTTTAGACGTCTAGTCTAAGTTTACACCACCTATCAGTTTGCTTAGTTTGTTCTAGTACTTTGCACCAGAATTCTGGCAGAATTTAGAGGCACAGGATCACAATTTAAGCGATGCCCTCTGTTGCCAAAGCTATTCCCCATGTCGGGAAAAAAAAAAATATCTAAACCACCAATAAATGTGGTACATGCGATGCACACTAGATCGGAGATTTATCAAACTGGTGTAAAGTAGAATTGTCTTAGTTGCCCCTAGCAACCAATCAGATTTCCTCTCACCTTCTTTGAGAAATGAAAGGTGCAATCTGATTGGTTGCTAGGGGCAACTAAGACAATTCTACTTTACACCAGTTTGATAAATCTCCACCTAGGTTTTTGGTGCAAATTGTGCCAGAATTGTGGCACAATTCCAATGGTAAATACCTCCCCCTGCACTTATTATTTAAAGTGACCTTTCTGCATCTGTCCTGCTCAGCTCTATTATCTATTAGCACTGGATATAAATAAAGTATTGCACAATGAAGTTCTGTTAATTCTTTATCCCTTTCCTCTTTTCCTGGCATCAGTGTTTGTACTTTGGCACAGTAGTGACAGGTCTACCTGCTGTTTACCTTCATATTTGCTCTTTATTTCGCCCTGGTATGTAGACCTAGTGGCTCCTAGAATACATACTAAAAGGTTTCCTATCACAAAGGATTAAAGGGTACCCAAGCTTTAAAAAAAAAAAAAAAAAACTTCTGACCTTTTATAGCAACACATGAGAGGGTTCTTGGTGCTGAGATTCCTACAATCCCAATAAAAGAATTTACAGCAGAGCTCAATGAAGTGCTGTTCCTGGTCATTTCTGCTCATCAGCACTTCATTCTGCTCCCCCCCTTCCAACATACACAGGTCACAGAGCATTCCCTCAACACTTTCCTATAGAGGTCAAACTTCAGATTACAAATTCCTATGGCTTCTGTGGCTGCTGTAAAGCATATCTCTGAATGCTTACAACCAGAAAATAAAAAATATTTAGAAAATAGATTGGAAGTCAGTAAAATGTATAGTTAATATCTTATTCCAGATAAAAAAAAAAAAAACTACTTAGATTGTAAAAGCAATAAACTATGTACACTGAGGGTGTTTCTAGTTTAAAGCTAGTAACGCTGAAAGAGTCACTCCAGGCAGAAATTTAATTGTACAATAAAACGTTTTGCAACTTCTAAGCTTTTTGTTTAAATTGTTACATTCTTAAAGTGGTAATGCCATTTACATGGCAAAAGTTTTGATCGCACCGGTCACTAGCCATAAGACATTGTTTAACCAAAAAAATCTGGTGAATTCAGCAGTAAGCAGCAGATTTGGTTTAATTATTACTGACATAAAATTAAAGGGAACCAATCACCAGAAGATGGTATATTAAGTACAAAATACAGTCCAATAAAGCTTCCAGCAAACATACTATATATCTAATCCTTATCACCTTTACTTGTACCCCACTCCCCTCTGAAAAAGCACTTTGTTCAATTCCTGCGCTTTTTACATTCTGGGCATGATTCAGAATGCAGGTGCCTTCAGCGGATGACCCATATTTTTCTGTGAGCTCTGACATCTTCACTGGACCGGGCCAGGGGCGGAATAACTTTACCCTAGGCCCCGGGCTGTTCGCCAAGCCTGGGCCCCTCCACCCCACTGTAACTGTGGCAGCAATAGTGTAGTGTTCATAGTACAGGATACATAATGTCATGATGCCCTGATTTATGCAAATCATGCAAATCATGGAAAAACTGTAGCCAGGAGACAAAACACCAGTAAAAGTCATTTTGGGTGGCTATGGGCCCCCAGGAACTCAGGGCCCCGGGCTGCCGCCTGAAACGGACCTATTATAATCCGCTACTGGCCCGGGCCTCTGTGGCGCTGCAGGCTCCTGCATCATGAATCACGCCCAGAGAGGCATCATTACAGGTGATTCTTCCTGCCGGCCTTGACTACTTTATTGCACAGACTAAAAAGTAATAAAAAGCAATAGCACGCTGCAAATGCCAACACATATGTTAATACATATGTATATTTTGTTATTTGTTACCCGTGGATTATTTAAATAAAATAAGGATTTTAAGGAAGCTTTGCTGGAACCATTTCTTTACATTGGATTTGCCTCCACTCTGAGGAGAATTTAAAACTAATTTGCAACATTTTCACTACTTTTCTAGCTTGCACTTTTTTCCTTAAAGGGGAGCCATCAACAGGTTAGACGAATCTAACCTGCTGATATGTCCCTACTACACAGGAGATGCCGCGGAGGGATGTACTGTATGTCTCTTACCTTCCTCCTCTGTGCTGTTCTGGTGAGACTTTTAGGAGCACTGCCTGCCCCCATAAAGCCAGGGGCGATCTGGAGCGGCACTATGGGGGCAGGCAGCGCTCCTAACAGGTGCCCCAGTACTCCTAATGATCTAACCGGACCATGGAGCACCCGACTAAAACTGCACCGGAACAGCAACAAGGACAAAGGCAAGAGACATACCTTCCTCCTCGGTGTCTCCTTTGCAACAGGGACATATCAGCAGGTTAAAATTGTCTAACTTAATAAATGTGGAAAATGTAGAATGTTGTTAATAATGTATGATGAATCTGGTACACTTTTCAAGCCACATTTTTGCCTTGTTTAAGGGGAATGAGATTTCCCCAAAACTTTGTGACTTCAGTGACTTAAAAAAGTAACAAAATGTATGTAAAACAGACTACAGATAAGTGGTATAAATGCATAATAAATATGACAAAGCGTATATGGCCTTAAAAAATTGCACAAATTACACCAAACTAGAGTGTAAGAGCAATGACTCTGCCTGAAGTCCTCAAGTCCAGGGGGGGGGGGGTCCATACCACCAATGAGAAAAGAATAAAAGGTTTCTTACACATTGGTTGGGTCAAAAGGTTTGCAGCATAGAGGTTCCACTACCTTGGTGAGATCCATAACAAAACAGCAGGCATACTATATGATAAGTTTTGGCAAAGGATAGGAATCCGGACATAGAGCTTTAGATTCCCAGACATTGTATAGCATCTCCATTACAAGCTGCCTAGGTGAATCACTCAAGACTAGAACAATCATTGTCCATTATGCTGTGCAGGTTGCGTGAATGCCGGTTGCAGATACCAGGATTGAGATTCCCTGAGACGTCCATTAGCCGCTCTGTAAAGGTCAGCCAAGTACAAGGCGGAGATTGGCTACTAAATAACCCAGTGTTTGATCGATCAGTTCAGGTCCTGGGAAATTACTTCTGCTCATCTTTTATTGTTTGTCTGCTGTTATTTTTAGCTACTGTAGAGAAGTCACCTGTGAGTGAACTTCTGCCACTTCTCCAATATCCTTCTTCAGCAAGAACACTAGGGCCATTGTGTCTTTGTTGATCAAGTAGGTGTAGACAAAGATAAGGACTCAGCTCAACGTGCCCATCTGGCAATATACATTATACAAGCGCAGTAAAATGCCTTTAATCCAGTATTAATTGGGTCTAATTCTGAATGATCAGTATTCTGGATTATCAGAAAGGCACCTTCCCTCTAGGAAGATGGACTAGATTTGTTCTGTCTGTACAATACTGTACTTTTAGTTTTTACTGGTGTTGAGTGAACTTAAGAAAAGTGTCCAGGTTCAGCCACATGGCAGAACCCAAACACTTGCCATTCAACTCCGAAAAAACCAGGAGTTGAATGCCGAGTGTTTGGGTTCGGACACATGGCCGAACTGGATGCTTTTCTGAAGTTCACTTAACACTAGTCTTTACTTTATTCTAAGCAGAAAAGTAAAAAGGGTCCATAGCTTCAGTATGTTTAAAACTTCCAATTTTACTGAGGCATCTTAAAAACATTCAGTAATAGCATGGATTTCCAGGGTAGCTTACATTGTTATCTCTCCCAACTTTCCCATACACTTGAATTTTCTGCATGGGGGAAAGGTTATGCCACAGTCAGGCAGCTCTGGCGGTGGTTTATTTCACCCAGAACAAAAGGGTCAGCTGTTAAAAGTCCAACACACACCACCATACACCTTAAACAGTAAGCCACACCTGCCAGTGGGTTTAAAAAGCTTTAGCTTAAAAAACGTTGGACCTTAAGGGCCCAAGTATTTATTGTATCACCCAAGTGCACAAAAGATGCAATGTGCGACACAATAGGTGCACAAGGATGCAGTCTATCACAGACCACTCTAAAAAGGGATGGGCGCCCACACACCTTTCCCTTTTTATCCCACAAGAGGGAGAGAAAAAGCAGAAGCACTCACCAATTCAGCGTGTAAAAACTTCCTTATTCAAGCGGCCATAACATCGAGTGGACATGGTGGGAGCTTTTCACAATAACACACGTTTCGTGCTAGACAGCATGTTGCTGTGAAGCGCTCAAGATGTTGTGGACGCTACTACACATTGAATTGGCGCTCTTGCTTTTTCTCTCCCTCCTTGTGGGATGACGGATATTGTACTGTTATTTGAGGGCACCACGGTCACCACCTTCAGCGTAACCTGTCCGAAGTTTTGTGCTGTGCTGCCTTTGCCTGCTGGGTTCGGTAGTGCCGAGTCCATTTTTATTTTTTTTTATGCCATTCCCTTTTTAGGGTGGGTTCACATTGAGGAATTCTCACGGATAAACTCTGCAGAATTCCGCCGGCTGTTTGCGCTCACGGACGCGCACCTTTCCGCCGGCTCCATATACACCATTCTATGGGCCGGCTGATTCCGCATTCCGCTGAAAGAACTGACATGTCAATTCTTTTGGCGGAATGCAGAATCAGCCGACCCATAGAATGGTGTCTATGGAGCCGGCGGAAAGCGTGCGTACAGCCGGCGGAATTCCGCGGAGTTTATTCCGCGAGAATTCCTCAATGTCAAGACACCCTTAAGTCCAATGTCCACCAAGCAGCTGGAAGGCAGAGGTTGCAGGGAGGTGAGGAACCTGATGTCACACATCTAGACCTCCAGGAAGGACATTCCAAAAAGGCATAGCATCCTGACAAACAAATGTGAAAAGTGAGGATACAGTGACAGAAATAACATGAATCAGACAAGTAAGGCCCAGGTATCTGGTTTGATCTACTGTATTCAATTTTCTCATAATCACCTATCCAGAAAGCCAGGCAAAAAGAGGTGAAAGTGAAATGCCTTATATATCCTTATATACCCAATCTTTTGGAGCATGATCAGTCCAGATCAGTCCCTGAAGTTTTCTAGGCAACAAGCTGTTGGATGAGATTACTAAGCAGATAATAAGTGATTTCCCTAGTGGACTATATAACATCAGGAGTATAGGATATACCATGCAAATCATATCATCTGATCCGTCACAATGGTGCATTGTCTGTACTTTGTTCTCTTTTCCTATTTCTAGTTGTGTGTACACTGCTGAAGCTACAGACTGGAGCAGAATCAGACAATACGTATCACACACAGGAGACCTACAGCATCATGTGTATACAGTGCAACACGTGATCCCGTCACTGTAAACACAGCTACTATTATCATACAAGACAGCAGGATCCCTGAATGTGCCATTGTCCCCTGCTCCATCATATAGGCCAGGCAATAGGAAATCCAAAGCCTCAGATGTGTCATGTGTCTACATAGAGTGCTTTGTGTTTCCTGCAGGTGTTTCTAACAGTTCATAGAGAGGACAAGAGACGGGGTTTTCACCAGGAAGGTCTTTGCTACGATCCCAGCAAGATGGATGTGCCAAATGAAAAGACGGAATCTTTGGATGATGAGAGTAATCTAGAGGTAAGACGGAGACACCATGAAATACAGGCCAGGAATTTCTTTATTACTTGTCCTGATTGTAGCAATAATGTCCAGTGACCAATGAAAGCAGGCACTGTTCACACTGGCATCAGGGTGGTTTGAATAGCACAACCAATCCTGATAGATCCCATTGGCTGTGGTCCTTTGTGAGTCCAGTATTTTATATAGAGCCATTGAGTTGTATGGGCCGGACTATGTTAGAACAGGTTTTGGACACTGCATTTTAATGGCTGCATGAATGAAACAGCAATCGTTTGTGCGGTCCAGCTGCACGATTGTTCGTGTCTTGTTACACAGGGATGATTATCTGCAGAATCAGTGTAATAAAGACAACAATCAGCCGAAGAGCGAACAATCATTCACTTGATGACTGATCGTTGTCTGCTAACAAGTTTAAAAATCATTGATTGGAGACGCGCATCACTTTGTGTAATAGGTGATGCGCAGCCGACGGCTGATTAAATGAGTACATCAGTATATAGAAAATAAAAAAGACACTATGCATATCTGTCCATGCTCTTCCGGTGTCCTCGTACCATGTCTCTGCGCCACCCGCAGATTGTAGCCGCTAAGGACATTTCCAAACCCATCTCTACAGTGACAGCGCTGCTTTAAAGTGGTGTAGAGTACCCCTTTAAAGCAAGGGCTGCATGAACATCGCTTATGATGTGTGTGCATCCCTGGCCCCACGATTATCGAGCTGTGTAAGTAAGCACCGATCTAGCATATCAGCACTCACTTACCCTGTGCATCGGGCCGTGTAATACAGGCCCTTACTGTATTGTCTGTACTGGTCAGCTCTTCCTGCTGACGCCAAGTGCACTGCGTGCACTATGTACAGTACTGTACTGTAGTGATTGTACATTACTCAAACATACAGGCACAGTAGTTACCTATTGACGTTGGGACCTATTGAACACATTTAACTGCTCAGTACTCAACCAGCCTTCCAGAACAGATTGTTGTTTAGTACAGAGTTGACGTCAAAGGTGATGAACTCAAGCATTCATGTGAATGTGCTTTCTGAAATGTTAGTGTTGACTAAACCTAAATCAGCCCTTCTGACAAGCAAAGTGTCCCACCAACAGGCAGCCATGTTATTTACCTATAGTATACCAACTAGTTATATTAAAAATTAGTGGTTACAAATAGCTACCAGTAGGGGGGCTTGGGAGATTTCTGCATACTGTTTCACAATTAAGTTTAATTTCTATGTTGTATGCAGTAAGATCTGAGCTCAGATATTTCCTGTATAATTACTAGTTGGTTGTTATTGCATTAACCTAGCTCTCTATAGTATACAAAGTCATCAGCCACAGGACGCAGGATTTTCTTGCATTAACCACTTCCATGTGCTATTTTGGTGCCTGGCAGAAATTTGAATGTCTTATTTACCTAGGATAAATTCAGAGGAATCTTAGACAAAGCAAAGGATATTAGACAGAGGATTTGCATATAGATAGTGTTCTTACATGTAAAAACACAAGAGATTAAAAATAAACAGGATTTGAAAGAATACAAAGCTGCCATGTTTCCATATCATGCATATTATGGGGCTAGCTATATTCATACTCTGTTTTCATAGCATTTCTACCTATGCAGTAATTTCACCCTTGCATCCCTATGGCTGCAAAAGTGGCAAAAAGACAATTAATGGGCTGGGGGTGGGTGGATTGCAGAGGGTTATGGACCAATTTAGGGACTCCCATAGATTTTGGTGAAGAAAGCCATGTACGAGTAACTGGATGTGACAGCAGCATTATCTGGTGGAATAGGAGTTAGGAGATCCACGTCCTGATGGGTGGGGCTTCCATCGGACACATATTTTGAAGATATTCCATATATGTTTACAATGAGAACATGGTTAATTCTTAAACTACCTATAATTTTTAACCTTTGTGTCAAAATATCTCTGTGCTGCTGTTGTTACCTGAGAATCCCCTTTACATCTAAATAGGCACAAAAAAATCCATCTAGTGTATAAGATAAAATAAGAAGCAGAAGACAGGATGTAGGGGATGTGGTTCCACATGGAGTCCAACATGGAATCCATATTAGAACCCATAGGAAATTTCCACTGTGTGAACAAGCCCTTAGAGAGCACAGAGACAGCTTTTGTGTCACACTCCATTCACTGAAATGGTAGGTAGAACACAACTTTTATTACATACAATTCTAAAATATAAAACAAAGATAAAAAAAGTGCGAAATATAGGGGGTAACTGTACCCATACATGATCAATCACCTACTGTACTGTAGTATAACGTAGCAAACTGTACTGTGGTTGGTGATTCATCAGATCTGAGTATATTTGCCCCCAAAGTTTGGTTTATGAGCCACCCACCTTCGTGGCCCAAATGACCCTCCTGTCAGCTTATGGGGAGTGGGGGAATTTATTAAACCATTTGGCTTAGGTATATCTCAAACGCAGCGTGAAAACAAGAGATTATACATTGCACTATTTTTTCTGCAGTACTGTAAAACATTATTACTGCAAAGTGTGAATACAGTTTGGTCCAGTAAAGTTCTTATCTTCTTAGGGTGAAGATTTCCTCTGTCGGCTCACCGATGAAGAGAAGGAATGTCTGCAGTATTTACTGGAGACCATTGATTCATTAGAACAGGATGAAGATGAAAATGCAAATAATGACCCAGGTAATGCATGTAATGCAATAGCTGTGTTCACACGTGAAGATTTTTATTTGCAATTATTGAATACAAAGCCAGGGATGGATCTGAGGAGAGGAGAAGTCTCAGTCCTTAAGTTATAATCTATTCCTGGGCTTGAATGCAATAATTGCGATTAAAACCTTGATCGTGTGAACACACCCTTATAGTAATAGGGGTGTTTCTAAATCAGAGGTAACAATAGTTGAGGCACACCCTTATATTGAGTGGATATATCCGGCCAATTGAATGCTGCAGATACAGGAATCAGGTTACTGTCTGGAGTCATTAACTATTCATATGAAACTTGGCCTCTGATCAACAGTTTTACAATATACCATATTCTTTCCCTGAATGTACAATAATGTGGGTCCAATTTTTGCAGTTTTTTGGAGACTTGTAATGTTCTTAAAGTAATACTCCAAGGAAAACTTTTTTTTCACTCCCTGACAGTACCATTTTGACGATCCATACCCCATTCTTAACAGGTGGCTTAGTTTCCCAGTTTTCCCTAACCCTCACACACTATTTTTGCACTAGGTTTTTTGGGGGACTGAAAGACATTGGAAAAACTGCTTTTTTTCTAGTGTTTTCTCATTTTAGTATAAAGTACTAAATGTGTAATAATGGAGAATGCAGGCCGTACTCTGATTTAAAAAAAACAACAACACCATAGCAAAAAACGTCACGCTTGCTCCTTGTCCCCCTGCCCACTGCCGGCGCTATTGCACGTGCCGACAGCAAAGAGCCTGGGAGCTGCAGGGGCTGCCCGGGCAATCATCAGATCATCCGGGCAGCCCATAGGAGACAGGGGCAGTCTGTTGCCGCTGCTCCTATTATGCGGACCGACTGCAGCAAATCGGTGCCAGGCTTATTGTTGCCGTTTCAGGATTATCAGCCATAACGGCTGATAACGACCGAACACGGCTGATAAATGCTTAGTGTAATAGGGCCTTAACTGGTGTCACACTGGAGGAGCAGAGCATGGTGGCTCTTTACGGTCCATTTACACAGAAAGATTATCTGACAGATTATCTGCCAAAGTTTTGAAGCCAAAGCCAGGAATGGATTTGAAAAGAGGAGAAATCTCTCGCTTTCCTTTATGACCTGATGTCTGTTTATAGTCTGTTTCTGGCCTTGGCTTCAAATCTTTGGCAGATAATCTGTCAGATAATCTTTCTGTGTAAATGGACCCTTCGCCTCACAGTGGTAATGCTAGGAAGTAAAAACATTTTTTTTCAGCTGTCAATTGCTACAACCTGGATTTTTCAACAAATGCAAGAAAGAATCCCCAAAAATTCCTTTACCTACCCAGCCCCAGGGGCGGTCTTGGCATTTCTGGGGCCCCAAGTGAAGTTATGCCTGGGCCCCCCCCCCCTCGACACGCACTCCACAACAATAGACCGCTGTGTGCTGCCCCCAGTAGTATATACCCCTTGTGCGCAGCCACCAGTAGTATATACCCCTTGTGTGCTTCCCCTCAGTAGTATATACCCCTTGTGTGCTTCCCCCAAAAGTATATAGACCCCCTGTGTGCTGTCCCAGTTGTATATAAACCCCCTGTGTGCTGCCCCCAGTCGTATATACCCCGTGTGCTGCCCCCAGTTACATATACCCCCTTTGTGCTCCTCCACTAGTATATAGACCCCCTGTGTGCTCCCCCACTTGTATATAGCTCCCCTGTGTCCTCCCTCAGGTGTATATAGCCCCCTTGTGTGCTCCCCCACTTGGATATAGACCTCCTGTGTGCTCCCCCACTTGGATATAGACCCTGTGTGCTCCTCCAGTAGTATATAAACCCCCTGTGTGGTTCCCCCAGTAGTATATAGACCCCCTGTGTGCTCCACCAGTATTATATAGATCCCTGTGTTCTCCCCCAGTAGTATATAGACCACTGTGTGCTCCTCCAGCAGTATATAGACCCCTTGTGTGCTGCCCCATTATATATAGACCCCCTGTGTGCTCCCCCAGTTATACATAGATGCCCTGTGTGCTCTGCGTTATATATAGACCCCCTGTGTGCTGCCCCCAGTAGTATATAGAACCCCTGTGTGCCACACCAGTAGTATATAGACCCTCTGTGTTCCCCCAGTAGTATATAGACCCCCTGTGTGCCCCACCAGTAGTATATAGACCTCTGTGTGCTCCTCCAGTAGTATATAGACCCCCTGTGTGCCCCACCAGTAGTATATAGACATCTGTGTGCTCCTCCAGTAGTATATAGGCCCCCTGTGTGCTGCCCCAGTAGTATATAGACCTCTGTGTGCCCCCCGTTATATATAGACACCCTGTGTGCTGCCTCAGCAGTATATAGACCCCCTGTGTGCCACACCAGTAGTATATAGACCCCTGTGTGTTCTCCCAGTAGTATATAGACCCACTGTGTGCCCCACCAGTAGTATATAGACCCCTGTGTGCTACCCCACTAGTATATAGACCCCCTGTGTGCTACCCCACTAGTATATAGCCCCCTTATGTGTTCCCCAAGTAGTATATAGCCCCCTGTGTGCTCCCCCACTTGGATATAGACCTCCTGTGTGCTCCCTCAGTTATATATAGACCCTATTCTGTTGCCCCAAGTAGTATATAGACCCCCTGTGTGCTGACCCAAGTAGTGTATAGACCCCTCTGTGAAGCCCCAGTAGTCTATAGCCCCCCTGTGTGCTCCCCGTTATATATAGCCCCCCTGTGTCTTCCCCGTTATATAGCCCCACTGTGTGCTCCCCCCATTTATATAGACCCCCGCTGTGTGCTCCCCCAGTTACATAGGCCCCTGTGTGCTCCCCCTCCCATATAGTATATAACACAATAAAACAAACACTTACACTCATCTGGGTCCGGGCGTCTCCTCTTCTCTTCACTCTTGTGGCCGCAAGGGTTTTCCCTGCGATCACAAGAGGCTGCGCTCCCCTTGTCCTGGCGCCGATGCTCCAGTGATGTCACTGGAGCACCGACACCACAAGGACAGAGCGGCCACTTGTGACCGCAGGGAAAACACTTCCTGCGGCCACAAGAGTGACTGACAGGAAGGGAGCCAATGGCTCCTGCCCTGTCAGTGCTTCTGCTGCATGTAACTGTGAGCGCTCATTACGAGTGCTCATAGTTACAGTTCAGTTTACAGCAGCGAGCGGGGCAGCGGCCTTGTCTGGGGTCTTGAGCACAAGAGAAAAGCGGCCGTGGGGGCCCCCCTGGATGTTGGGGGCCCCAAGCGATTGCTTGGGGTGCTTGGTGCCAAAGACCGCTACTGCCCTGCCCTTATTACAAAGGAGAGCGCATGTATGACAAAAGTGGTTCAGCAGTGTGCTGGTGTCTGGTTCAGGACAGTAGGAGACATTTACCCAGTGCAGTCTGCTGTGATTTCCTATACAGTTAAAAAAAAAAGTCTATATATATCAGCCTGTCTGAAGCCAAAGGATGCTCCTCTATCCTCAGCAAAGTGTCTAGGGCCCTGTGAATATGTGTGCCATATACGCCGAGAGCATTACTGGCACAGAGAGCAGACATAAACATTAAACTTAATGTGAACAGAGCCATAACGGTAATAATAAAACGGCACTAAATCCGCCTACAGCGACGGTAATGATAAATCTTTCTCAAGCACTGCCGCTATTGTCCAAGCCTGCAATAGCCTTGGCTCCTCAGTATATTTTTCAAGCAGTCTCTCAGGTTTTTCCTTGGTGTAACATGAGCCGCTCATCTCCTGGCAGCAGATGTTGTGGGTATTATTTGACAATTTGAATGCTCCTGTGGAATATTTTTAGGGCAGAAGACAATTAACCCAGTGCTCTCATCCACTCTCGCTGCTTTTGTGTTTTCATCTTTTCTATGTAAGAGGCAGCTGCATAACGTAGAGTGCAGAGACACATCCGCAGCCCCAGCCATAGACAGAGAGGCCAGGTAGTCTCCAAATGGTCTCTGCACGAAGATCAGAACATCACAGATGTAAAACAATGATGGATTTAAATCTAGAAATAAAAAATATACACGTAAAAGCTGTTCATGTGTTCAGCAGCTAGAAAGGGTTTGCTGCCATCATTGGAGAAGGGCGGTACTGCATTTTTAGTAATACTGCTATACCCACATCTGGAGATTTATGACAGATTTTAGTTAGTTTTTTCTTTTCTTTTGTCATTACTCAATAGTACAGTTTCATACAGTATCATTGTCTTATCTGTTCATATTACATTGTAGCAGATTTTCCATACATTTTGTATTTTTACAACCACAGCTTCATTTTTTTTCCTTGGTGGGTAATTGTCTTGTTACCTGGGATTAAAAAGAATGTAACAATTATCATTGCCTGGGTCCCCTGGGGTCTTTTCCTACCTTCCTCAGCCCCTCTGTGCACTGTGCTTCATTATCTACTGCCCCCCACCTTCCTTGTGTGTACTTCTTTCTAGCCTCACTAAACAAACCTTACCTGACTCTTTTATGGCTGAAAGCATACAGGCAGTTCTTGATAAAGAGGTGAATTTAAAAGAAATGGCAAAAATAAAATAAGGCATTTTACCTCTTCCTACTGCATCCAGGTCTGACTTTAGCAAAAAAAAAAAAACAACAACAAAAAAAAAAACTGACACCTATAATTTACCTTCCAAACTGGAGGTCAAGGAGTCACATGGTACCTTTCATACAGTGGGGAAAATAAGTATTTGATACAATGCTGATTTTGCACATTTTTTTATCGTAGGTACACTTCAACTGTGAGACAGAATCAATTTTTTTAAAAAATCAGAAAATATCCGTTAGATTTTTAAATAATTATTTTACATTTTATTGCATGAAATATGGATTTGATAGAATAGAAAAACTGAACTTAATACTCGTCCAGAAACTTTTGTTTGCGATTACAAACATTAAGACATTTCTTGCAGTTCTTAAGCAAGCTTGCACATATTGCAGCAGAGATTCTGTCGCACTCCTTCATACAGATTGTATGGGTGCCATCCAGCGGCAATCTGTTACCGGATGGTGCTCCTATCCACTTCTCTGCTGTGCTCCATGCTGATCCTGGGCCTGCTCTCTCTCTTATGTCTTCTGGCATCTTCTTCCTCTTTCTTGTCCCTGCTGCAATGACACCTCTGGCCACATGTGCTGCATTTATAGAGGCAGCAAGGGTCCACCTGCTGGTGCCTTCCAGCAATCCAGAGCCACATGCACTTAGTTAAGATAGCTCCACCTGCTCTCCCCTGCCTGAGTGTTGTTGCTTTTGTGCATTCTGAGTGAATGTGCATTTCTGTGATCCTGCTGATTCTTTGTTTCTTTCTTTGTCACTAACACACTACCCCAAAACCCCTCCCCCAATAAAAGTTGAAATCACCCCCCTTTCCCATTATATGAATAAAACATATAAAAATAAATAAATAAAGCGGCATTGCGAACGGTAAATGGCGTACACGAAAAGAGGGAAAAAGTGCGCGGATTACCGATTTTATGTTACATTATATATAAAAAAAATTTATAAAAAGTGATCAAAACTTCCGATCTTCACAAATATGGTATTAATAAAAAATAGAGATCATGGCGGAAAAAATTACGCCCCAGAAGTAAAAAAATAAAACTGTTATAAGCGTCACAAAAGGCCCATTTTATTAATAATTAATTGCAAAAAAAAAAGGATTTCATTAAAAAATATATATATATAACAGAGAACCTGTGTAAACCTGCATATGGGTGTGTTCGGACTGACCTATAGAGTAATAGTATCATCTCACTTCTACCATATAGTGCATTGCGTAGACACAGGAACCCCCCAAACGTTACCATATTGCATTCTTTTTTACAATTTCACCTATTTATGTCTTCATAAATAATATATTTGGGATTCCGTCATACATGTTATGGTAAAATAAAAGATGCCATTACAAAGTACAACTATTCCTGTAACAAACAAGCCATTACACGGCCTTGTAGATAGAAAACTGAAAGTGCTAGAGCTCTTAGAAGGGGAGGAGGGAAAAACGAAAGCAAAGATCAAAATTTGCGCGGTCCACTGGGTCATTTTGGGCCTGATCCTCAAAGGGTTAAACAATAATTGTTCTTTGTAATTGCAGGCAATGATCGAAAAATCGTTTGTATGTTGTTGATCGTTGATTTAGATCTGAACCTAAAATTATCGTTAATCGTTCTCGTTTGCGATCCCTCAGTGTAATAGGAAACTAACATTCAGTTTCATCTTATTGAGTTTCATCTGGGCAACATTGAGTTTTATTTTCTATTGGGCTTTTCTAGAGTTTTATTTTCTAGAGACGAGCTAGGCCACTCCAAGACCTTAAAATGCTTCTTACGGAGCAACACTTTAATTGCCCTTGCTGTGTTTTTTGGGTCATTCTGCTGAACGACCTAGCCATTTTCAATGCTCTCACTGAGGAAAAGAGGTTCTTTCCCAAAATCTTGCAATACACTTGGAGGAAAAGCTCCCCCATATTTCCACCCCATGCTTCATGGTTGGGACTGTGTCCTTAGGGTTGTACTCGTTCTTCTTCCTCTAAATACGGTGAGTATAGTTCATACCAAAACGTTCTATTTCACTGTAAAGTTCTCTTCACTGTAACACCACCACCAAATGCAACAGTGGCTGATTTGGCTCGCTGACCTCTCCAACGTTGGCAGCAGCCATCAATTCTGCTTAGCATAATCTGACTTTCATCAGTTAACAGAGCTGAAGCCCACTGGTCCCTTGTCCAGCTTAGCTGCTTCCAGGCCCATGCAGGATAATGAGCCTTTAGTGGTGGTGTCACAGCGTGGGCAGTTTTTAGTCAATACAGAACAGTCCTACACTTTGTGCACGGTACAGTGACAAACCCATACCACTTAAAAACCATCATTAATCCACTCATTGTGCCTCTGCATGAACAACACATTGTCTTCATGGACGACAATGCTCTAGCTTATCGAGGTCACATCATTAGGGAATAGCGTTTGGAGACTGGGGTACCTCAAATGCCTGCACTTTCTTCAGACCTGAATCCCATAGAAAATCTATGGGATCAGCTGAATCACCATGTAGAGGCTCGTAACTCCGTAACCCAGAATCCCAATGACCTGGGAGCCACCCTTCACTAGAAGAGGGGGATGCCATGCCTCAGCAGACAAGAGTCGACTTGTGAACATCTTGAAACATTGTTGTCAAGCTGTAATTGATGCTCAAGGGCACATGACAAGCTATTGAGACAATGACATTGTTTTTGGGGTATACCCACCACCGGTGTTAGTTTTTGTTTCAATAAATAGTTTGAGATGAGGAAATCACGATTTCTGCTTCTACTTAAATGCCGTACTTTTATGATATATTATCATTGTAACGTGAACTTTTTACACTTTCCTTAAATTTCTCTCACAAGCCAAATATTCCTAACTTTTTTAAAATAGTGTATATAGACAGTAAACCGATACCCCTGTGTTAGGGGTGTTAGAGTAACTGCATGTAAAGAAACTATAAACACTTTTATATCTATGTAACAGCACTATATACTGTATTCATAAACTAAGACATTTTGGACCTTGGGGTAAGAAAAAAATGACTTTTTCTTTGTGTTTACAATGCTGTATGTGTTAAAATAGCTGTGTTTACTGCATAGGTGGGTTTTATTTCATTTGTTTTTTATGCGTCTTGACATAGTCTCTTCACCCACATGACACTCTAAGAATAAAAAAAAGTATACTGTATAGTAAAGTAATAAAGTATATTGGGGGACATTTACAAAGCGTCCGCCCGAGGTGTACACCAAGGAGAAGGTGCAGATTTGCCCCTTCTCCCTGGCGTACAGCTTCCGTACGCCTCGCTCGCCTGATGGACGGGCTGGGGAAGCTTGGGGGGCGTGATAAGGCGGGTAGGAGGCGTGGCCTCCTCCCGCGCCTCATTTATCATGATTTACTCATGCTCGCAGGCGTAAATCATGATCAAAATCTACACCTGCTGGAAGCAGATGTAGATTTAGTATGCTGGGTGCAGGTTCGGGTGCCCGGCCGGCCGGATACACTAAGTGTGCCTCTTGGTGAATCCTGCCAGGAAAAATATAAGACCGGCGTACTTGTACACCAGTGTTCTTAAATCCCCCCCATTGTGTTTACAATAGAAATGGTGGAAAAGTGGTGAAATAGTATAGACTGTTTTATAGAAAATAATAGTCAGCTTAATATCTAATACCTGGACTTGATCTATAAAATCTGATCATAACATTTAATGACTGATCTTTATTTCTCTTCAGAAACCAATGAACACTTGAGGAATTCTGCAGGACTTCAAGATCTTGATAGAAACCAGAAAGGTTTGACCGAAAGTGTAAATCAGTCAGATAAAACAGAGCATGATCCATCGCCTTCTAAAATGAAGATTGTTAAATCTTTTTCTGAAGACGGTCCAGGATTATCCATCACTGTGTCCCCAGACACAGGGCACAAGTCCACCAGCTCTCACCCAAGCCATCTGAGAAAGTTTGACACCATAATGAGGTCAGGTGTAAATGTCCAGGAGCTAAGAGCTCGATTTATCCGTCAGCAAGGCAATTCTTCTTTTGAAGATGCTTCCAAGGGAACAGAACTTTCTTCGGCTTCCAAACAGCTTCCCCATTTGACCCATAATCGGATGTCTCCAAGACAAGAGGCCTTACAAAAGTTGGGTTTGCTACAAATTAATCAAAACAGCACAAACACCTTTGAAGAACTTTCTGGTACGGACCAAAACACAACTGTAAAGAACTATGAGATAAATCAAAACCACTCAAAAGCAGGGTCCAACAATTTACCTCAGCCTTTTGAAAGGAAACCAGGAGCTTTTGACAAAGTTTGGCCCCCTTAATCCTTATAGTAGTACTTCTTTTTCCGCAAAGACTTTGACTAATGGATTTGCCATAGGCTGTATCACTAATGTGAAGTATACAGCTGAATTTTATACCAATTTTAACTGTGTATTAGGAAAAAATAATGGGGGGGGGGGGGCGGGGCAAAAAATTTTTGGTTTATAATATTGTTACTTGGAACCAGATGTACAGGTCTAGGTGATACCAGCAACAGCATCATAGTCAAGCTGAAAATTTGCCTTTGACCTAACAGAACAATTCTACTGACCCGCAGCACTGGTCTACATAATGGGTAGTGGATGGGTCGCAGTGAAATGCAATGATTCAATACAAAAAATTGCTCTTATTGATGTCAGTAGTTAGGTCAGATACATTAATATACCATCAACTAAATGGCTGCTTTCTTCTGAAAATGGCAGCACAGCTGACCGCAGGTTGTGTTCAGTATTGCAGCTCAGTTTGTTCATTTCAGTGGGACTGAGCTACAGTACAAGACACAACCCATAAATTGGTGCCGTGAATTTGCTTGAAAAATGGGTTATGTTTTTATGTATGAGCTCCGTCATTGTTTTTCCAGGCCTAGGTTAGAGAACTCATATACTCTGATAGCAAGTTTTAGATTTCTCAGGATAAACTCAGTTGCACTTTAACCCCATTACCAGTTACAGACGCCCTTATGCTTTTCCGGCATACAAAAGTGTAAAGTAGTGGATTATTGTTACAAAGAATTGATATATATTTTTTTTTTTTACAAACCCTTGATAATGGTGAATATTTGCAATGCCAGGTAACAAATTAATGAGCTGATCTCACATCTGATGTATAAATTGATGTACAAAATATTATTTGATCATTAAAAGTGTCACTCATTTTCAATTATTCCTACATGTTTTGTATATTTAGGTTTTTTTATGACCTTTGGTTAGCTGGTTGGTTGAGAGTGAACCAAGAAAACCATACATTAGGTTTTTAAAGTGACTAAGTTAATACTTCCACCCATGTGTGAAGCACAGTACTACCCATAACACCAACGTGGGGTATCATAAAAAAAAGGTTAGGTTGTTGGACATTAGCCACTCTGTGCTATTTATTGGGAGGACATTGTTTAACCTCATCTGTTGCCAGCATTGCTGATATAGATAAGTGAGATCTAGAACTTCCAGTTCTTTGATCCATGTACTGTGCCAAGTCTCATGTTGATGAATCATCTCGTATGTACAGTGTAAGTTTAACCCAGGGGTGGACAATAAAGTGTACTTTTAGGAGTCACTTAGATTAATGCAAGGGCCAACCAGTTTTTGTTGTTTTTAGTTTTTGCAATGAGAACGTCCATAGACATCAACAGAAAAAAAATAAAATGGGACATTAGGTAACTGATGACCTATGTAATCTGATAGGAGTATGGGGCAAGCCAGCTGTTCACCAACACCAACACCATCACCAACAAGTAATGTATGTCAGTCCTTTGCGTCCCCAAAAAAACCCTGTAAAGGGATTATCCAGGGACAGAAAAACATGGCTGCTTTCTTCCAGAATCTGCACCTTTCATGTCCTCAGTTTGGGTGTGTTTTTAAAGCTCAGTTCCATTGAAGTTAATTTAACATAAGGGTCTTTTACACAGGCCGATTATCGGCCAGGAGCTTTGCTAGAAACACTCCTGCGGCCAATAGTCAGCCCCTGTAAAAGTGACACTGATGGGGAAAGCTTCCAATTCTTGGCTGATCGGGTCTTTAGAGCAGGCTGTAAAACTTATTGCACGTAATCTGTGATAACAGGACTATGTGTGGCCGATATTGATAAAAGAAAACCGACAGCACAAATATGTATATATCTGTGCTGTTAGCCTAAAGATCACAAGCAGCAGTGCATACTTATATCCATTGTTAGTTGTGATCTGTGATCCAAGTTTCCGAGCCACCAGCTCTAACTTCAGGCCAGCCTCCTCCCAAATGATTGACAGTCAGAGGAGGTGGGGTCTAAAGATTTGCTGATTCGATGGCGACGTTTTTGTTAGAAAGTCGCTGGGTTTTTCCTTATCCTAGATTTATCCTAGATATCTCCTAAAAGTGCCCTGACAGAGGTGTCTATATATAATAAACATGATTTGAAGATACAAACCTTTCTCTTTATGTGGACATACTGTAATTGCTGGTCAATCAGAAGAAACTGCAGCTCCTATAATAAAAAGTGTACGCAAAGTTACCATATACATAAATTCAGAGGCAAGAAAATAAACACCATAGTGGTAGCTGGTATAGGGTCTCTCGACAAGGGGGGCCACAAGCATCCTTTATGGTGAGCACTTCTCCACAGCTATGGGAATCTCGGTACATAAAGTTCTCTCCCAGGTAGTGAGTTTTAATCTTTGTTTTGGGGCCTCCTCATCTCTACACTTTTATTTTCGGTTGCAGTACTCTCTGTGGGTGCACAGTGTAGAGAAGATGGAGTTACATTTCATCAGCTATATAGAGTACAGAAGTTGTAACAAGAAACTGGTGCATGGTCGAAAAATAGCAGCACGCTTGTCCATTTGTTTATGTGTGTTGCATCTAAGGCCTAGTCATTTAAATGGTACTGCGGTAACTAGTGGATTAGCTATCAATTGCATTGCTTGAGTCTACAAATATTAGCACCACTTTTTTAAGTGCTCCAGTTTTTGGAAAAGGTGAATACAGTTCTAGAAGACATCAGGCTGTCATCCTGGACCAGACAAGCAAAGCACTTTTAAATCACTACTCATTTTTGCAGACTAAAGCATTTGACCGCTGATCCATTAGTACTGGTTTCAGATGCAGTTACCGTAGTTTCTCTTACCTGCACATAACCTGTGGGAATATATCTTTTTGGAAGAAATATTCTAATCCTGTGGAAAAGCTCTGGCTAATAAAATCCCCTTTGTCGCATACACAAATATCTTTTTCAGCGTGCAAGATAACAGAAATTACACTTCAACGGCAGCAAAATAAAACTGCCAGAGACGGGCAAAACCCTCCATTAATTGGTATTTCAGAGGAAAGAAAGGTGATAATCACGCCTGAGAAACAACTGGGAAAACAACAGCTTGGGATGGCCCAAAGCCATTAAATTATAGGATAGTCGCTGGCACTGCTGATTAGTCATTTCCTCTTCAGGCACCACTGGGAACTCTCCAAGACGATTAACCCTCTTCTTTCAAGGTGAACAAACTAACACGCTTACAGATATGCAGTCATTTCTAGCCCGGGCCCAATCATTCTAACCACAGAATGTCAACATCCAGGGATTAAAGCTCGTACACAACCCTCAGCATGTGCGTTTTGTTGAGGGATCACTGGAGGACAAGTAAAGCCTGATTAAACAGAATAAGCTATTTTTGGCTGATATTCAGAGGAAGCATCTCACACAGTTCGCTTGCTCGCAGCCTTGGCCTCTGCTACATGATCTCTTCTTACCGGTGGGAAGTCTCATTGGTCCTTTACTACAGAACAAATCTTGATTGATTTTGGACAGTTGCATTTTATCACCTCTCCAGGAGTTAAAGTTGTCATAGGGTAGACATAAACACGAGTTATAGTAGAGAAGTTGCAAATAGGCCGGCACTCCCAGGGCAAGAGGGATGAAATTAAAACATAACTTTTAATAGTAAAAATTAGTTAAAACCAACGCGTTTCGCGCTGTCGCGCTTAATCATGGTTGTATGCAAAGATAGAGGAAAACTAGTGAGGTTAAAAGCTATTGTAAACCAATCCGCCCAGCATACGTCACAGCCTGCAAAATAAATCAATCAAATTGGTTGGGCCGGTGTGGAATTCACGTGACGATATGTTCGTATGCATACGGGGCGGTAACTCAAACCCATATGATAATAAATGATATACCAGTGAAGGTAAGTATACACTGTGCACTCCTGTGAATATAAATAAATAAGATAATCATTATACATATAGGTGAGTATCTAACAAATGAAAAGAAAAAATTGAAAAATTAATGGAAAAATTAAATTAATGCATGCAAAATATACCGCACATATTAGGTTGAACCCAGTTCACACGAGAATACCCATGAGCTCATCTATAATGGTAAAGCAAGTCATTTTTATAATTTAGACCATGTGGTACTCTCGTGTTCAACTTAAAAATGAATTCCGCCTCTTTATGTAGAAGTCTTTTCCTCCAATCACCCCCTCGTTGTGGTTTATGGACTTTTTTAATGCCGTAGCAGGAAAAGGAGGAGGTGTTTCTGCCATGATGTTCAATGAAGTGTTTTGCAGCTCCCGATGAGCTGAGTCCCATACTTTTGCTGATGTTGAGGAGATGTTCTCCAATACGAGTTTTCAGTGGTCTGATAGTACAGCCTACATATTTCAAATGGCATAATGTACACTCGATTACATATATTACATGGTGGGAGTTGCAGTTGATGAAATCCTGGATTTTATATGAGTTTTTATTGCTGCTGTCCGTGTAAACATTACAGGTATTGATGTATTTACAAATTTGACACCTGTTGGTACCGCACATATAGTTTCCTATATTGCGGCACTTAGTGATCTGAATGTTATCCTGTAGCATGCTTGGTGATAGCAGATCCCTGAGGGAGCGACCCTTGCGTGCCACACAGCGGTGTCCCTGTTCCAGAATTTCAGCGAGTATAGGGTCCTGTCTGAGAATGGGTAAGTTTCTGTTCAGTATTTTAGTAATTTCCTGGTACTCTACTGAATACTGAGTGGAGAAGGTGAGAGGGTTATCACCCCTGTTAGTAGTTGTAGTAAGTTTTGTTTTTTCCTTTAATAGTGTCTGTCTTTCTTTTTGTTGTGTGATGTTAATGGCTCTATTGATTATAGACATTTTGTAGCCTCTTTGTTTTAGGCGTTTAGACACCTGTTTGCATTGTGTTTCGTATTCCTCCGGATCTGAACAAGAACGTTTAGTACGAGTTAGTTCTCCAACAGGGATAGATCTAATAGTGTGGTATGGGTGATTACTGCTGGCATGTAAGATTGTATTGCCAGCAGTGGGCTTCCTGTACAAAGAAGTTGTGATACAGCCAGTTGTCGTTGAGGAATGCAAATTAAGATCCAAAAAAGCAATTGATTCACTTTGTACATTTGCTGTAAACACAAGGTTGTTATTGTTGTTGTTGATGTACTCTAGAAACTTGTTGATGGTTTCTCGGTCGCCCTGCCACACAATCAGGACGTCATCTATAAAACGGCCGTACCATCAAACACAAGAGCTACGCTTGTGGTGGGATTATAACACATTAAATACATACCTAGAGAAAAAAATGATACCAAGGGGTCTACGTATTTACAAAAACCCCACAACAGCTATATCAGATGATTTTACAGCAGAGTGGGAAGAAGCCATTGTAGACTTCTCATTTCGTCTAATCAACATTATTATAAAACATGAAGGAATAAAACTAACTGAAATAAAAACTCAATTAGAAGAAATGAAACATTCCATTACCCCTCTGCTAAATCAAACGGAATATGACGATCTCAACAAAAAAACGAAACAAAAAATACAAGAACTAGAAGAACAAATTGTAGCAACCAAAAAGAGCAAATTTCAGAGGGACAACCAGGACTATGTTTTAAACCAGGTCTACACCTGGAAAAGAAATCGCAGTCGCAACCCACGCCCTATCTTAAAAAAAGGTAACAACAGTAAAGGACATGTTAGCTTCTCACTGACGGACCAGGAATCATTGGAAACATCAGATCCTGACACAGATGCCAGCCAGGACTCCCCCGCTAGGAGCAATTCACACTACACCAAAAGGATTAATAAAAATAATTCGCAATCTACACAGGGGGGTGCACAGTCCAATGCTAATCATCCCAATTTGAGAAACACCACATGGAATTCAGGAAGTCGCAAGCCCCAACCAAAAAACGGATCAGGCGTGCGGGGAGAAAACACAAATCAGGAAAATCCCCACGATATGCAAGGGAGATACTGTTAGGGCCACGGCGGCGTCCCGTGCTCCGGACCGCCGCCGCACCCTCTCTCCTGCCCCTGCAGCAGCCGGTGTCCGCAAGCAGGGACCCGGCGCTGCTGTTACTTCGGCCCCGGGGGGCGCCTCACCTCACCACGCTCCTGTCCGTCACTGTGCCGGCCGGCGCGCGCGTCCCCGCCTCCTAGGGCGCGCGCGCGCCGGCTGTCTCAGATTTAAAGGGCCAGTCCGCCCTTAATTGGTAGTTGCACCAACCACTCCCTATAAGTTCCAGCCATGCCCCCTTCCAGGTGTTGGAGCCTCTACATGCTTCCCATAGCGTTTGGCCCAGCTCCCTGTTGTTCCTGATACCTGTCCGCTACCTGGTCCCTAGTCCTTGTTCTTGATACCTGTCCGCTACCTGGTCCCTAGTCCTTGTTCCTGATTCCTGTCCGCTACCCGGTCCCTACTCCTAGTCCCTGGTTCCTGCTTCCCGTCTCTCTGCTGTTCCTGTGCTCAGCCTGTCACCTGCGGTACGCTTACACGCCACTGTCAGTACCTGCTCCTGTCACGCCTCGCCTGCCGTCACCAGCAACCAAGCCAGGGGTAGCGACCTGGGGGTCGCCTGCCGCAGCAAGTCCATCCCGCCTTGCGGCGGGCTCTGGTGAAAACCAGCGGCCCCTTAGACTCCGCTCCCTGGTGAGGTTTGTGCCATCGCTGGTGCCGGTCCAGTGGATCCACTACTCCGGGCGTTACAGTAGGCTCCAACCATGGATCCCGGCGAGGTGCCTGATATCCGCGACGTCGCCAGAGTAGTCGCTCAACAGGCTCAACAGATCCAGCAGCAGTCGCAGCTAATCCAGCAATTGACTGCCGCCCTACAGCAGCATACTACAGGCCAGCACCCACCACCACCTGCAACCTCTTCGGGACTCCGATTGGCCCTCCCGAATAAATATGGAGGTGATCCCAAGTTGTGCAGGGGATTCCTGACTCAATGCACAATGCATATTGAACTGTTAAGTAGTCAGTTTCCTACCGAGCGCTCTAAAGTGGCCTTTATCATCAGCCTATTGGAGGGTAGAGCTCTGGCCTGGGCCACACCACTGTGGGACCGTGATGATCCTGTTGCTGCCAATCTCCGTACCTTCCTGGCCGAGTTCCGCTCTGTCTTTGAGGAACCTGCCCGTGCGTCTTCGGCTGAGACTGCTCTCCTCAATCTCTCCCAGGGGACTTCCTCCGTTGGTGATTACGCCATCCAGTTCCGCACCCTGGCCGCAGAACTAGACTGGAATGAGGCCGCTCTAATTGCCACCTTTAAAAAGGGCCTGTCCAGTCAGGTGAAGGATGTGCTCGCTGCCCGAGATCTGCCTACCTCCTTGAATGAACTCATTCTACTGGCTACCAGAGTCTACACCAGGTTTTCCGAGAGGGAGGAGGAGGTTCGACAAGAACGGCGTCTGATCCTGCCCCGTCGCCATCCTCGACTGGCACCGGTGTTCCAGAATCCCGTTGCTCCTACGCCCCAGTCGTCTCCAGAGGTCCCCATGCAGGTGGAACGAGCTCGCCTGACGTCTGATGAGAGGGCCCGTCGACTGGAGCTGAATCTCTGCCTTTATTGCGGTGGCGCTGATCACTATCGGCAGAGATGTCCCCAACGTCCTCAGCGTCCGGGAAACGCTCGCACCTAGGTCCGGTAGGAGAGGCCTCCCTAGGTGTGAATGCCACCTCTCCAAGGTTGACCATGCCAGTCTCCATCCAGACACCCTCTGGGCAGCTTCTCCAGACCACTGCCCTCATCGACTCTGGCGCTGCTGGCAGTTTCATTTCTGCTTCTTTGGTCCAAAGATGGCGGCTACCCGTGATCCAGCTAGCCCAACCCCGGTCTATCTCTTCGGTTACGGGGGAGATTCTGACCGAGGCAGTGCACTGCCAGACCGCACCCCTAGTTCTCCATGTGGGCGCCTTACATCAGGAGAGGATCTCCTTCTACGTCTTGCGCCATTCCTCTTCCAACATCCTGCTGGGCCTTCCTTGGCTGCAATTGCATGCCCCTAAGCTGGACTGGAGAACTGGAGAGGTTCTCAGCTGGGGTCAGGACTGTCATAATAGGTGTCTGAGGTCTCCCCAACCCAAGTGCTCTACGAGGTCACCGGTTTACGCCAAGCCTCTCACTGGACTACCGGAGGATTACCAAGACTTCGTAGATGTCTTCTCGGCTAAGGAGGCGGACTCTCTACCACCTCATCGGCCCTATGATTGCCCTATAGACCTGCTTCCAGGAACTTCTCCTCCACGTGGCCGAGTATACCCTCTCTCTGTGCCCGAGACTGAAGCCATGTCCTCCTACATCCGGGAGAACTTACAGAAGGGTTTCATCCGTAAATCCACGTCTCCCGCTGGCGCTGGATTTTTCTTTGTTCAAAAGAAGGACGGTTCCCTCCGCCCATGCATAGACTACCGGGGCTTAAATAAGGTGACTGTCAAGAACCGATACCCTCTTCCGCTAATTCCCGAACTGTTCGACCGTCTTCGTGGAGCTAGGATCTTCTCCAAACTGGATCTCAGGGGAGCGTATAATTTGATCCGTATTCGTGAAGGAGACGAATGGAAGACCGCTTTCAACACCAGAGATGGGCACTACGAATATCTGGTCATGCCATTCGGCCTATGCAATGCCCCCGCGGTCTTCCAGGAATTCGTGAACGATATCTTCCGAGACCTCCTCTATGTCTGCGTCATAGTTTATCTGGACGACATTTTGGTCTTCTCTCCTGACCAGCAGACTCATGTGGCCCAAGTGCGTCAGGTTCTACGAAGACTACGGGCCAACAATCTATACGCCAAGCTAGAGAAGTGCGTTTTCCATCAGCGCAAGCTTCCGTTTCTTGGGTATATCGTCTCCGACCAGGGTCTACAAATGGATCCGGCCAAGCTCTCAGCTGTCCTCCAGTGGCCACGTCCTGTGGGACTTCGAGCTATCCAACGTTTTCTTGGATTCGCCAACTATTATCGGCAATTCATCCCTCACTTCTCTACCCTGGTCGCACCTATAGTGGCTCTCACGAAGAAGAAGGCGGATCCCAGACGTTGGCCTCCAGAGGCCGAACAAGCCTTCAACAGCCTAAAGTCGGCCTTTGCCTCTGCTCCTGCTTTAGTCCGCCCGGATGTCTCCAGGCCGTTTTCTCTAGAAGTCGATGCATCTTCCGTGGGCGCAGGAGCTGTCCTCTCGCAAAGGGACACATCTGGCAAGACCAGAACCTGCGGGTTCTTTTCCAGGACTTTCTCCCCGGCCGAGAGGAACTATACAATTGGGGACCGTGAACTCCTGGCTATTAAGTTGGCACTGGAGGAGTGGCGTCATCTTTTAGAGGGGGCTAAACATCCCGTTAACATTTATACGGATCACAAGAACCTCCTCTACCTCCAATCGGCTCAACGCCTCAATCCCCGGCAGGCCAGGTGGTCCCTCTTCTTCTCTCGGTTCGACTTTACCATCCATTTCCGTCCAGCCGAGAGGAATGTAAAGGCCGATGCATTGTCCAGAGCATCCGATGTCATGGGGCAAGAGGAATCTCCTCGTCACATTATACCTCCTGACCGCCTAGTACCAGTTGCCACTTCTGCTCTGCAAAGACTGCCTCCCGGTAAGACTTATGTGCGCCCCGCACTCCGGAAGCGGATCTTGAAGTGGGGGCATTCCTCTTTGGTGGCCGGGCATCCAGGAGCACAAAAGACCGGGCAATTGATCTCCCGTCACTACTGGTGGCCTAATCTCCTCCAAGATGTCAAGGACTTCGTGGCTTCCTGTGCAGTCTGTGCCAGGAATAAGTCTCCCCGTCAAAGGCCTGCCGGCCTACTTTTGCCTCTGCCAGTCCCGGACCATCCCTGGCATCACATTGGGATGGATTTCATCACAGATCTACCTCCATCTGCGGGCAATACAGTCATTTGGGTGGTGACGGATCGCTTCTCAAAAATGGCTCACTTTGTGGCTCTTCCTGGCCTACCCTCTGCTCCTCGCCTGGCTCAGTTGTTCTTCAGACACATCTTCCGCCTGCATGGACTTCCTCTTCACATTGTGTCCGACCGAGGCTCTCAATTTGTCTCAAAGTTCTGGCGTGCCCTATGCTCGCAACTCCAAGTGAAGCTGGACTTCTCATCGGCCTATCATCCTCAGACCAACGGGCAAGTGGAGAGAGTCAATCAGATTCTAGGTAATTACCTACGTCATTTTGTTTCCAGCCGCCAAGACAACTGGTCCGATCTACTTCCATGGGCGGAGTTCTCATATAACCATCTGGACTCGACTTCCACAGGCAAGTCTCCGTTCTTTGTGGTCTACGGGCATCACCCTCGTCCTCCTCTGCCTCTCTCTCCGTCCTCCGAGGTCCCAGCCGTGGAAGAGTTGTTATCTGACCTGCAGTCTATCTGGGAACAGACTCGACAGTCCTTACTCAAAGCCTCTGAACGCATGAAGGACCAGGCCAATAAGAGGAGGAGACCTGCCACGAATTTTCTCCCAGGTGACAAAGTCTGGCTCTCGGCCAAATATGTTCGTCTCAAGATTCCCAGCTACAAGTTGGGTCCTCGATTCCTTGGTCCTTTCTCGGTGCTTAAACGCATCAACCCTGTCACCTACAAACTCCGTCTACCCCCTACTATGCGGATTCCTAACGCCTTCCATGTCTCCCTCTTGAAGCCAGTGGTCCTCAACCGATTCTCCAGTAAAGCTTCTTCCTCCTCTCCACAAGCTGTTTCTGATGACGTATACATTGTTGAAGACATCTTAGCGATGAAAACTGTCAGAGGAAGACGTTTCTTCCTGGTGGACTGGAGAGGTTTTGGTCCTGAGGAGAGATCCTGGGAACCCGAATCTAATATCCTGGATCGGGACCTTATCAAAGAATTCCTGCAGACCAGAAAGAGGGGGAGGCCAAAGGGGGGGGGTACTGTTAGGGCCACGGCGGCGTCCCGTGCTCCGGACCGCCGCCGCACCCTCTCTCCTGCCCCTGCAGCAGCCGGTGTCCGCAAGCAGGGACCCGGCGCTGCTGTTACTTCGGCCCCGGGGGGCGCCTCACCTCACCACGCTCCTGTCCGTCACTGTGCCGGCCGGCGCGCGCGTCCCCGCCTCCTAGGGCGCGCGCGCGCCGGCTGTCTCAGATTTAAAGGGCCAGTCCGCCCTTAATTGGTAGTTGCACCAACCACTCCCTATAAGTTCCAGCCATGCCCCCTTCCAGGTGTTGGAGCCTCTACATGCTTCCCATAGCGTTTGGCCCAGCTCCCTGTTGTTCCTGATACCTGTCCGCTACCTGGTCCCTAGTCCTTGTTCTTGATACCTGTCCGCTACCTGGTCCCTAGTCCTTGTTCCTGATTCCTGTCCGCTACCCGGTCCCTACTCCTAGTCCCTGGTTCCTGCTTCCCGTCTCTCTGCTGTTCCTGTGCTCAGCCTGTCACCTGCGGTACGCTTACACGCCACTGTCAGTACCTGCTCCTGTCACGCCTCGCCTGCCGTCACCAGCAACCAAGCCAGGGGTAGCGACCTGGGGGTCGCCTGCCGCAGCAAGTCCATCCCGCCTTGCGGCGGGCTCTGGTGAAAACCAGCGGCCCCTTAGACTCCGCTCCCTGGTGAGGTTTGTGCCATCGCTGGTGCCGGTCCAGTGGATCCACTACTCCGGGCGTTACAGATACCCCGCACGCAAGAACCGCAAATACTACCGGTCGTAACACGGAATGTGAACAGCACCCAGATAGAAACACAAGACTGTGTAGACAATCTACTACCTGATCATATGTCTACATCTAATATCGTTGATTTATCATCTTTCTCCTTGAATGCAGACCACATAAGTGTACTAACCAAAGGCCTCACATTTGTGCCAACCCAACATTTCGATCTATTCGAGACATTAATGGATATTAACAAATTTTCTAGATTATTAACGGTACGTCGCCATTTCTTTCAAACCAACAGGGATAGTGATCCGCATGTGAACAGGTCAGAGCATCAGGAATGTCAACCCAATGAATTTGCCAACTTACCTTTTCATAACCAAATGGAGTTGCAATTACTCACGGATCTTGCATATGAGGGAAGAGACACCCCTCGGGGCACAATTCATAGTACCCATGTCATACACTCTAACCCCTCCTATTATCCAATGAAGGCACGCGTAGAGGCACTCGACATTTTTCAACATACCATGGAGCGCGATCTTAGAAAGCTCAAAGACACCATGCAACACAAACCTAAAACCTCCAATATAACCCCCAGAGAAAAAACTGCCATCAAAGACCTACAAAACAATTCCAACATAGTGATCAGAATGGCGGATAAAGGGGGTAAAATTGTCGTTCTGGATCGAGACATGTATTGCCAAATGGCACAGAAAATTCTGAATGACCAAACAACATATAGAAAACTTACGGAGGACCCCACTCAACATTTCAGGAATCTTTTGGAAAAACTAATTCTGGAGGGTGTATCCTTGGGGATCTTGGAAGATAAACAAATTAATGATCTTCTGCCCGCACATCCCACGACTCCGATTTTTTACGGGCTTCCCAAGATACATAAAGGGGAATCCCCTCCCCCCCTTCGCCCCATCATCTCGGGTGTAGGCTGCCTAAATGAAAAAATTTGTGCTTGGGTGGATGGACTATTACAACATCTAGTCCAAAGAGTCCCTGGATACCTTAAGGACAGTAGTACAGTTCTTAGGGCTTTAGAGAACTTTACATGGCATACCAACAACACATGGTTAAGCTGTGACATCACAGCACTCTATTCCTCTATTCCGCATGAACAAGCTATAACTGCATTAGCACATCATTTATACAAATATAGTGAATACAGCTGTGAATTATGCGAATATATTATAGAGGTCACCATGTTTCTCCTCAAACATAATTTTTTCATTTTTGACCATGTGTTCTATTTACAAGTCCAAGGAGCCCCGATGGGTGCTAAGTTCTCCCCTACTTTGGCCGGTCTTTATGTTGCGTGGTGGGAAGAATGCTACATCTTTAATTCCTGTAATCCATTCACCACCAACATAAGATGGTACGGCCGTTTTATAGATGACGTCCTGATTGTGTGGCAGGGCGACCGAGAAACCATCAACAAGTTTCTAGAGTACATCAACAACAACAATAACAACCTTGTGTTTACAGCAAATGTACAAAGTGAATCAATTGCTTTTTTGGATCTTAATTTGCATTCCTCAACGACAACTGGCTGTATCACAACTTCTTTGTACAGGAAGCCCACTGCTGGCAATACAATCTTACATGCCAGCAGTAATCACCCATACCACACTATTAGATCTATCCCTGTTGGAGAACTAACTCGTACTAAACGTTCTTGTTCAGATCCGGAGGAATACGAAACACAATGCAAACAGGTGTCTAAACGCCTAAAACAAAGAGGCTACAAAATGTCTATAATCAATAGAGCCATTAACATCACACAACAAAAAGAAAGACAGACACTATTAAAGGAAAAAACAAAACTTACTACAACTACTAACAGGGGTGATAACCCTCTCACCTTCTCCACTCAGTATTCAGTAGAGTACCAGGAAATTACTAAAATACTGAACAGAAACTTACCCATTCTCAGACAGGACCCTATACTCGCTGAAATTCTGGAACAGGGACACCGCTGTGTGGCACGCAAGGGTCGCTCCCTCAGGGATCTGCTATCACCAAGCATGCTACAGGATAACATTCAGATCACTAAGTGCCGCAATATAGGAAACTATATGTGCGGTACCAACAGGTGTCAAATTTGTAAATACATCAATACCTGTAATGTTTACACGGACAGCAGCAATAAAAACTCATATAAAATCCAGGATTTCATCAACTGCAACTCCCACCATGTAATATATGTAATCGAGTGTACATTATGCCATTTGAAATATGTAGGCTGTACTATCAGACCACTGAAAACTCGTATTGGAGAACATCTCCTCAACATCAGCAAAAGTATGGGACTCAGCTCATCGGGAGCTGCAAAACACTTCATTGAACATCATGGCAGAAACACCTCCTCCTTTTCCTGCTACGGCATTAAAAAAGTCCATAAACCACAACGAGGGGGTGATTGGAGGAAAAGACTTCTACATAAAGAGGCGGAATTCATTTTTAAGTTGAACACGAGAGTACCACATGGTCTAAATTATAAAAATGACTTGCTTTACCATTATAGATGAGCTCATGGGTATTCTCGTGTGAACTGGGTTCAACCTAATATGTGCGGTATATTTTGCATGCATTAATTTAATTTTTCCATTAATTTTTCCATTTTTTCTTTTCATTTGTTAGATACTCACCTATATGTATAATGATTATCTTATTTATTTATATTCACAGGAGTGCACAGTGTATACTTACCTTCACTGGTATATCATTTATTATCATATGGGTTTGAGTTACCGCCCCGTATGCATACGAACATATCGTCACGTGAATTCCACACCGGCCCAACCAATTTGATTGATTTATTTTGCAGGCTGTGACGTATGCTGGGCGGATTGGTTTACAATAGCTTTTAACCTCACTAGTTTTCCTCTATCTTTGCATACAACCATGATTAAGCGCGACAGCGCGAAACGCGTTGGTTTTAACTAATTTTTACTATTAAAAGTTATGTTTTAATTTCATCCCTCTTGCCCTGGGAGTGCCGGCCTATTTGCAACTTCTCTACTATTCCTTTGAATCCAGCGTCTAGCACACGCCAGGACTCGTGCACCCCGCCTAGCACTCTTCATTCACCTGGAGCAACTCGGCAACTTCGCTTGGGTGAGCTGATCCATATCTCCATAAACACGAGTTATTATTTGGATTTTGTTCGATCGCACTGTAGTTGTTTTGCTTTCCTGGAAATACTTGTATTTACAAGAAATGAATAGAGATGAGTGCAACTCGGGCATGCCATGTTTTCCAGAACTCCTTAGGGTTGCATCCAATTTCTCCAGCCACCGGTATTCAAATGCCGATCGGACTCGAGCATGCTTGAATTGCGCTCATCTAGAAATGTACATTGTTCCTAACAATAGTTATCAAGAATAGCCACAGCAGTGCTGAATATGTGATTCATTAAGTTATCATCTGTCACACAAAGGCTACTACTAATTTTGCTCAAGAATATCTACTTGCTGAATAAGAAATTGGTGCCAAACTTCTTCCTTATTTCACCTGTCCAAAGGTATGTCTGTCAGGTGTCAAGATGATGGGTGCCATTTTGCACTGTTAGCACTCTCCCCTATTCCTATTGCGCAGCTGAAAGTAGGGGTAATTGTCACCTGGGAAAACCTTGCCTATGAGATAACCGTCCTACAGATACTCAAGACAATCCATCTACCAAGGATTGATCCAGAGTGGAGCAAAGTGCCTAAGCTGACAAACTCCATTCATTCCTTTTCAACCTATTCAGGGAACCTTGAGGGGTTAGCTACACCCAGTTGTTCAACCCTGGGACTCGTACTACTACACCTGACACTCTGTTGGCTCTTCTAGCAAAAGGTGGTCTTTTTCTTCTTTCTTCTCAGTCCTATCAATGAGTACTAGATTCGTCACTACAAGTCACACACTACAAGTGTCACGACCAGTCACACCAAACACACAGAGACAGTGAGCCCTGAGCTCAGCCCCTCCCACTGTCCCTACCTAATTGCCGCAATCTGCCCTAAAATGGCAGCGGACAACTTGGCGGCGATCCCTGGCCTGGATACGTGATACAATAGACAAGACAAAACGAACAAACACAATAAGAATGGTCAGCAATCTGGGTCACAACAGTCTGTCAGCAAAGGTACAAAATCAGGATCCAAAAGAGTAATCAGAAAACAGGCAATAAGGTCGGGGGCAGGCAGCAAGCAAGCGAGGTCAAAAGAAACTAAGCAGGAGTCAGGAGAAAACAGAACACACAAGCAGGCAGAGACAAGTCAATAACCGGCAAGGCACAGGCAGAAGCTGAAATCATAAATAGGACACCAGGAACCAAGTCCAGAAGATGATTGGAGGGACCAGCTGTCAATCACTGAGGCAAAGGCAGGTTAACCGTTACATGACCAGGGAAGCTTAGAAGCACAGACATGGGTGGGGCAGGGAAAACAATTAGCAGACCAGAAGGAATAAGACACAGTTCAGACAGGGCAAAAACAAGGCAAACTAAACACAGAATAAATGGAAGATTATGGACAAAATCGCAGTTTTTGGCGCAGAGGTCTAATCTTCACAGCAGAGGGTGGCACTGATGCCTTTTCAGGCGCGATCATGACAACAAGTTCTCCCAACAGAGTTATGCACTACTAGGCAAGGCCCCAAGACAGCCCCTTACTACACCTAAGTAACACCTACTACCTACTATTTACTACCTACACTACAAGCACCTAAACTAAGCACTCTGTGTTGTCCATCAGGAGAAAAGACATTGTTGTATGCCCATTTATGTGACTATCTTTTGCACATTTTCGCCTTCTACTGTATTGCACTAAAGATTCTAAGTAAAATGTCAACCTGGTTAAGTGCTGGACTCTGTTCTCATTTTGCACCTGCACCCATACACCTAGTGCTACCTTTACAAAGCCTAGTGTTACTTGTAGTATACCCGGGGGTCGGCATCACCACTCCTGGCCACCATGACAAGTGCCCAGTCAAAACACCACCACCTAAACCACTGCTAATGCGATGCCCTGGCCCCTGGGGGCCACTTCCGCAGTGCTGGTGTTATGAGCGGGCAATGACCGGGGCAGCTGCAGGGGTTATACTTGTCACGGTATAGGCCTGAGGGCGGCACAGCTGTAGGGCCGGTCTGTGGAATCTGCGGGTGATGATGGGCATGCGATTCTTCGCTGCACTTAGTCAGGGCGCCAGTTAGTGGACACCAATGCCAGGGTTCAGTAACAGCGGTTTTATTATAGATGAGGTAACTAGTAGCAACAGTTCTGTCCGGATGCAACCGGGTATATAGCAGGCTTTGACAAATAAGGCAGGAGTGGTGCTGCATAGGCTGTGAGAATACGTGCCGGATGATGGGAGTAGGAGTATGAGAGAAATAGCATTGCTGGGTGGATTAGCTTGAGAATAATACTTGCTGTGAATCCTTGCAGCGATGAGGAGAGATAACGGAATGACACCCAGATGAGAGAGGAGACTCCGGACACTTGAGCAGGCAGATACAGCCAAAGACTTGAATATAGCAGAGCACCTGATCCACACTTCTAGTGGTGAAGTGGGAGCTGCAGAGAAGAAGCCCAACTCCTCTGAGGCAGGAGAGGGACGACACACATCCTCCTTGCTTGGAAGCAGGGGGAAGACTAACTTGTCAGGAGGAAGCGGGAGGTCACATGGTTGCTCCTGGCCAGAGCTAGTCGGCCATTGGAGGAACCATGGTTACAGGTCACGTGATCGACAGCCTTGCATACCACTGTACAATGCAATAATACACAGGAATACATGAGAATACACATGAGAATGCACATTACCAGAGAATACTAGGGGAAAACCAGCAGCAGTTGCAGTGCAAACACTTACCAGAACAGGCATTGACACAGCAAGAGAAATGGCCATAACAGGAGCAGTAGTCTGCATGTTCTGGGACACTGCATACCTCCCTAGCAAATTTGAGCCGACCTCGGCGAATCTAGAAGGCAGCAAACATGAATAGACTGGACAATCAAACAACAGGAATGAATGATGAGAGTGAGTGTGATGAAGTGTGTGTTTCCCACGCCCAAGGCACAGGTGAGAAGAGAGAGAGGATGAGAAACCCTAGTGGCAGGACTTCATCTAGGGGTGCCTGACGTACTCCGGCGACCAGGTAGCTAGTGCGTGAACCATCTGACGTGTAAGCCAGGACAACTTAACTGCTGGCGGGTGACCCTCCATATTCCAGCCAGTTAGACAGTAGGTTTTCTGTTAAATGTGTTACCCTACTGGAAAAGAGAACTGTGAAGACCTGTGTACTACCTTGGCGTGTCTGAGTAGTGTCTTGGATACCTGGAAGAGAAAAGAACAAAATAATAAAAGCAAACATACATGGGGAGCTCCCTTTCATACCACTCAATCACACACACAAGCACTCCACAGGCCAAACACACGAAAAGGTATCCAAGGTGCGATATGTATGGACAAGTGTGAAGGTTAGGTATGACTATGTGTGATAACTACTGTGTTGGGACAAGACAGAGGTGAACAAATACTGGAAACAAAAAGGAAGGGAAACACAAAAGACAACAAATACTGCAAGGTCTTGAGGAGAACTGGCTCACATGAATCTGAATGAAACCTGAGAGAAATCTGAATGAAAATCTGAGGAAAATCTGCATACGAACTGGCTCAACTAAATCTTTCCAGCTATAGATATGATAATAATACACAATAATGAGACTGGATGAGAAAATACACTCCTACATAAACTGGACTTTCTCTGAGGTATATGTAAACTGACTTCTCTTACTCAGAGGAGGAGCTATCTGACTTAGACACTGGAAAATATACTGTTTTACAAAAGAGGCGCTCTACTCTGAGGCAATCTATGTAACCTTGTGCTTACTCAGAGGAGGAAATACAAAGACTTCGATAACACTGGAATACAATAGTACAATAAGTGCAATAATACCCTGTGTGGAACACACAATCACAGGAAAGTGCATTAAGAAGGAATGGATTAAGTGTCTCTGTTATGTAGAGTCTCTTTTAGGTAATTAGACATCGTCCATGTAAAAGGCTCTGGGACAGGCACTAGAGAACCTTTTGTTATTGTAAGTGTCCATCAGCTCATGGCTGGTTAGTACAGGGAACTTGGTCAGGAGAACCAGGCACGAACCTTGAACGTTGCAGGAACTGGAACAAAACAGTTAGACAACAAAACAGTTTAAGGGCTCTGGTCTCTGTAGCGGATACTTAGCAGAAATGTCCTGGAGGACCCTGAGCAGGCTTCTTCTTTTTCTTCTTCCACGGATAGCGATAGCGTGAAGGGCCTGGAGCAGAAGCATCATTGGATGTCGTAGTGACTACAATGCTGGGCGTCACCGTGGTGATAGGAGAGATGATGGGGGCCACATGATAGGTGACGGTCGTGGTAGAAGAGGCAGCCTTAGCCACAGCAGTGGGGGCAGTAGAGGGGTCTGCGGTAGTAGACGGGCCCGCTGTAGTGGAAGCTGCAGGAGTAGCGCTAGGCATAGTGGTGGCAGCTGTAGTGGCAGGCGACATGCCAGCAAGGGCCTGCTGAATGTCCTCGATCAGCTGCATAATCTTAGGCCCCGGCCCGAGCATCCATTGCGGCAGGGGCGGCGAATCACGCCCTGGAGGTTGCCACAGACCCGGGGATATGAAGGCCTTAGCAGAGTTCTCCCGTTTAGGGCCAGGGACTGAGGACAACAGAGTCGGTCCACTTACAATCTGTTCGCTGTCCGGTGATGAGGACCCTCCGGTACAAGAAGCGAGGTCAGCGGTGCTGGAGTGACCGGGTCCCAGAGAAATGCTGGTCTCAGGTATGGGCCCCTCATTCTGATCAGCAGAGGCCGGGATGAAGGCCCGGCAAAGACTTCCGTCGTCCGGCGGGGCAGCGGCCCAGCTGGTGTCGCTGTAGGATGGGAGCGGTGCTAGCAGGCAGGCAGGATTGCTCTCCGGCAGCTCCGGCATCACTGGTGCTGCGGCTGCAGGCAAACGTTTCTCGGGGGCCGCCATCTTGTCACACTCTGGACGGAACTTGTAGCAGGAAGGGGAGGAGCGCCAGGCTGGAGGATCAGGTTCCAGAATCTGCCCAGCAACAGTGACGTCATCCGGCCCAGGCAGCCAATCAGGAGCAGCCAATGGAAAGTCTATGGCGCCGGACGATTCCCGCGCTTTGGCAGCATGGCTGTCAACCCCCTCCTCTCCGGGGTATGGCGCAGCCAGAAATTGAAGAAGACGGCGGCCATCTTGTGTACTGTTTAGGGCCCGAAACACCTCAATCACCCCATAGTAATCGGCAAAGTCTCTGGGGGGGGTAGCAGTACAGTTCTGGGGACACTGACAGTTGGCACAACACAGTGTGTATCCTGTTCGTGACGCCAAAAATGCGATGCCCTGGCCCCTGGGGGCCACTTCCGCAGTGCTGGTGTTATGAGCGGGCAATGACCGGGGCAGCTGCAGGGGTTATACTTATCACGGTATAGGCCTGAGGGCGGCACAGCTGTAGGGCCGGTCTGTGGAATCTGCGGGTGATGATGGGCACGCGATTCTTCGCTGCACTTAGTCAGGGCACCAGTTCGTGGACACCAATGCCAGGGTTCAGTAACAGTGGTTTTATTATAGATGAGGTAACTAGTAGCAACAGTTCTGTCCGGATGCAACCGGGTATATAGCAGGCTTTGACAAATAAAGCAGGAGTGGTGCTGCATAGGCTGTGAGAATACGGTGCCGGATGATGGGAGTAGGAGTATGAGAGAAATAGCGTTGCTGGGTGGATTAGCTTGAGAATAATACTTGCTGTGAATCCTTGTAGCGATGAGGAGAGATAACGGAATGACACCCAGATGAGAGAGAAGACTCCGGACACTTGAGCAGGCAGATACAGCCGAAGACTTGAATATAGCAGAGCACCGGATCCACACTTCTAGTGGTGAAGTGGGAGCTGCAGAGAAGAAGCCCAACTCCTCTGAGGCAGGAGAGGGACGACACACATCCTCCTTGCTTGGAAGCAGGGGGAAGACTCACTTGTTAGGAGGAAGTGGGAGGTCACATGGTTGCTCCTGGCCAGAGCTAGTCGGCCATTGGAGGAACCATGGTTACAGGTCACGTGATCAACAGCCTTGCATACCACTATACAATGCAATAATACACAGGAATACATGAGAATACACATGAGAATGCACATTACCAGAGAATACTAGGGGAAAACCAGCAGCAGTTGCAGTGCAAACACTTACCAGAACAGGCATTGACACAGCAAGAGAAATGGCCATAACAGGAGCAGTAGTCTGCATGTTCTGGGACACTGCACTAATAACATCTAACACCCAAAGGTTGCTGCAGGTTCATCTGCGGAAGCTGTGGCTGCAGTCGGTGGGGGACCCAGAGACATGGCAGGAGGACATAGGGGGAATGTGGAGAGGTAAGCAAAACATCTTTATTATTTTTTACAGTTACTGTTGACAAGCCGATAACAATGATTTATTGGCCACACAAAAGATCCAGTCAGCCATGGGCCCTTTTACATTGGCCAATCAGCGGGAATTCTCATTCACCCTAAAATCCAACTGTATAAACATCCTTTAAACAGATCGTCCTTCAACATGCTAGACAGAGATTGTCCCAGGGAGCAGGTGTTCTATTATCTTGCAATACCTCTAGAGAAGGAATGAAGCATTACATACTATAGGCCTATGGCTTTATCTAGTTTTTCTAGGCAGCGATAGGCCTGCATCACACTTCTTCAGCCACCGGTAATCAAATGCAGCGACTTCCAGATTCTTTCCGAATCTAGAAGTCCCGGCGTGCTTGAGTTGCGCTCATCTCTATGTCCAATACTGTATGACATGAAAATGATTCTTCACTGGACTTTGGGTAAAATATGTTTATTGAACAAATAGGTCCTCACTACTAGTATTTCTGCAGTGTCATTTGCTTTATCCCAGTTCAGCAGCATCCATACATTTCTTTATTGTATCTGGGTCATGTGATCACCATCTCACATGTTGGGTGAAAGTAAACTAATCTGTAATTCCCCTTTAAATGTAAATCTGAATGTTTTGATCTGATTGTCATGTTCACATGCATGCTTAGATCCATTAATCTAATCAGATATGGGTAATCCGTGGGTACCTTACCAAGGCTGTCACTACATCTTTATCTAGCATAGTGCATTTACATGTTACATTACATGTCCTGTTCCAGTCTTATCTTATTAGTACGCTGATTAAAGTGTCTCTCCATGAGCAGCGTCACATTCCCCAGAGATCAGTTTTACATGTTTAGCGCTTCCCAGTTTGCTGTTTAATGCCTTCTGTCTTCCTTATTAAGACTTAACTCGATACAAACTACTATTACAAGCTGTTATCAAGTCGTGCGGAATTGCTCAGCGCGCAGGAAGATGAGAGGCCAATTAATTGCCTACATCTATAAAGACTCCTGGATTACAGAATGGGCCACTGGGATCAAATGTCATCAAAAATCTTAGCAAGTGCTGTACCATTAGAGGTATGGGCGGCAAACCAGAGGAGGAGCAGATGACACCGGGGCGAAAGATGTAGGATGTAGGATGGCTTGGGCTTGGACAATAATGTATGTGTGTGGTATAGGTGTGTGGAGTGCCAGTGATGGTGTAGTGATGTGCACACCACACACCTATGCCACACTCTTTAATAACATGAACCAGGCACATTTTTACTGTAGATCACAGAAATATTCCACAAATGGAAACACTGCCTTTTAATACAAACCGTGGTGATAACTGGAGCAAGTGTAATTCACAAAGTTCTAGGTATATTTCAGGGTACCTGAAGTTTGCAGTCCTTACTCTGGCCCATGGTCACCCAAAAAGACTTATAATTTCAGTGGTGTATTGTCTCCGGGCTTCAGTTCTGCCATGATTTACAAAAAATTGCAGCTTTTATAACGCAATTTTTCACAATTCAGGACATCATGACATTATCTGTCCTGTACTGAGCACTACGCTAGTGCTACCATAATAACTGTGGGGTTGGGGGGCCCAGGCTTGGTGAACAGCCCGGGGCCTATGGTAAAGTTAATCCGCCCCTGCTGGTAACTCTTGTGTAATGGGTTCTCTGGCTGTATGTTAGACAACCCACTATAGTGTGTCTATTCAGAGTCACACTATTTTTGGACTCCCAGCAAGCTGACACTGTCATGATGGACAAGTTTCTTTCCAGCTGGCCTACCTATGCTCCCTAATGAACAATCCCACTCTGACCTCCATTTCGATCAAGCATCTTTGACAAAAAGCTCACCCCCCCCCCCCCCCCCCCAACCTAACAACTTTTCACAATCTAACTGCAGGACTGCTTGACACCACACATGCATCTATGCTCTGGTCTTGGGCAAGTACACACATGTCGCCTGTCCTATCAGCAGCTTAGCAGCAGAAAAATGCAAAGGTCTATTTCAGGCTCTTCCTGGGCACCCCTTCCTGCCTGTCAACAGCTGTAAAACTAACCATTCTAGCTGCCAGCTGTTATAACAGTACATGGCAGCACCTTGCCAGTTAAGCAATCCAGGAACCCTAAATCACATGTACATTGCTTTTTATGTGCACTGTAAATACAGTCTTAGTGAACAATAAAACACTAGACACCAGACAACTAAATACCCTTTTAAATGAAAACATATTGCCTCTTTTCCTGAAAGGGAGGAAATTTAAGTCTACCTGCCTTAAGGTCCCCATACATCTTATGCTTTTGCCTTCGGGTTCGGCCATCAGTATAAAGGCCCTATTCCACAGAATGATTATCGGCCGTATTATTTGGCCGTATACCCGGGCAGCCCCCCCCCCCCCCCGCAGCTCCCTCCGGACTCACCCGCTCACTGCCTGCCGCGTGTAGTAGCGGCAGCAGCAAGCGGGGAACGAGGAGCTCCTCATTTTTGGCCCGTGGAATAGGGCCTTAAGATGTATGGGGCTCTCCCATCCGACCATAGATAGATGATGTTCTGGGAGCGATAAGTCAAAGCCAGAGCGCTCTGGCTGCGGCTTAACCACCCCCCATTGAGAACAAAGGATCGCTTTGCCGTGCCGAATGTTCCTGTGTATGGAAAGGACAGGCACGAGACAGGAAATATGCTGGGGACCAGGAATGACATAAGGAGCCATGCTGAGGACAAGGAATAAGATAAGGAGCCATGCTGGGGAACATAAATAAGATCAGGAACCATGCTTGGGAACAGGAATAAGATAAGGAGCCATGCTGAAGACCGGAAATGAGATGTGGGGTCATGATGATGACCAGGGATGAGATGAGGAACAATGCTGGGGAACAGGAATGAGATAAGGAGCCATGCTGATGACCAGAAATGAGATGTGGGGCCATGATGAGGAACAGGGATGAGATGTAGAGCCATGTTTAGGGCCAGGGATGAGATGGGGAACAATGCTAGGGAACAGGAATGAGATAAGGAGCCATGCTGGTGACCAGGAATGAGATGTGGGGCCATGCTGAGGACCAGGGATGAGATGGGGGAACAGGAATAAGATAAGGAGCCATGTTGGGGACTAGGAATGAGATGTAGACCCTTGCTGAGAAACAGGAATGAGATAAGTAGCCATGCTGGGGAACAGGAATGAGTTAAGGAGCCATGCTAGGGAACAGGAATGACATATAAAACCATGCTGGGGACAAGAAATTAGATGAGGAGTCATGCTGGTGACCAGAAATGAGATGTGGGGCCATGATGAGGAACAGGGATGAGATGTAGAGCCATGTTGAGGGCCAGGGATGAGATGGGGAACAATGCTAGGGAACAGGAATTAGATAAGGAGCCATGCTGGTGACCAGGAATGAGATGTGGGGCCATGCTGAGGACCAGGGATGAGATGGGGGAACAGGAATAAGATAAGGAGCCATGTTGGGGACTAGGAATGAGATGTAGACCCTTGCTGAGAAACAGGAATGAGATAAGTAGCCATGCTGGGGAACAGGAATGAGTTAAGGAGCCATGCTAGGGAACAGGAATGACATATAAAACCATGCTGGGGACAAGAAATTAGATGAGGAGTCATGCTGGGGACCAGGAATGAGATGTAGAACCATGCTGGGGATTGGGAATGACATTGTGAGCCAGGTTTGGGAACAGGAATGAGAATGCTAGCATTACTCTGAGACTAGAAATCAGATTGTAACAAGGAATGAGAAGGGAGTTGTGCTGAGGACCAGTAAAACACATGGTAAAAGAATGAGGCAGTATTATGTGGTTGTTACCTAAGTTAGGGCCCTCACTCTATCCAAGATCAGCACTTGCTTGCAGAGCTTTTACAAGGCTCCATTAATTGGGCAGCCAGGATAGGGATCATTCCAGTTTACACAGGAAGATGAGCGGCCAACTAGCGATGATTTTATTGGTTGCGCAAGAAATGTATTAGGCGAAGATTAAGTAATTTGTCGACTGATTTCTGACCCTTTTACACAGACTGATCAGAAGTGAGTGTTCCTGTTAGCAGATAATGAGCCCCTGTAAAATGACCTGTAGATAGGCACGTCTACATATACATTGGCTTAAAGCGTATGGAAACTATGAGGCAACTTCTGAAATAGTGCTCATTATGATATCCTACCATTTAGCTTTTCAGAGAAGAAAGGTCTCAGACTTATTTCCAGATAGTAGCGGGAGGGAAAGAATCCTTGGACAGCAGCTACTGTAGAAGCGAGAAATCCTGTCATCATAGACCGTCATCATATGGAGAGAATTCAGGTGTGTTTGAAATGTTCTGCTGATAGTTGGAATAAAGCTCATCCGTCCATGAGAAAATGCTCTCAGACGGCTCCCAGAAAGATCCTTGTCCTTCATATGATGCCACTGATAGTATATGGCCAGTCTGCACTAATGGCCAATATGGATTATAATATGGGGGTCTGTGTCTGCAAAATGATTGCTCTCCAGACGATAATTTGTCCTACAACTGGTCAACTATCAACCTATTGCTTCGTAATGTGTATGGATCAAACAATATGTGGTTATAGTTATAGGCTATGTTCACACTACGTGAACGACTAGCTGTTCCATGACCCGGCCGGGTCACGGAACGGCCGGTCTCTGCCAAGATCATCCTGGCCGGTACTGCAGAACCAGCCAGATGATCTTTCCGGCCACAGTGTTCTGATGCGGGTGCATCAGCGCGCCCCCGTATCAGAACCTCCCACAGCACACAATGAAGCCAGCGGCCGGAGCCACTGGCTTCATTGTGTGAACCGACATAGGTTGTTGCGGCTGCAATTCACTGAATTGCGGCCGCAGAAAACTGTCATGTCAGTTATTTGCGGGTCCGCATGGGATCCCAGCCGGAGTGTATACAATGTGTATACGCTCCGCCCGGGATCCCATAGAAATGTAGGCAGTGTTCACAGGTGTAGAAAGTACGGATGTTGTTGCCGATGGCAACAACGGCCATACTTTTACGTAGTGTGAACATAGCCATAGCCAGCGAGATGGGAATGCTATCTGTCTGTATTTCCCTGTACACATAAAGTAAAGGTGTGCCATATGACAACTAACCATGTGCTCTTTATATCTACATCCTTTCCATTGAGAGATTACGCTTATTTTCCTGGATTAGCCTTGCAGTATTCTGGTAATTACAGCTCTGGTCGCTTATGTTTGGAAAACAACCAATTTGGCTCAGTATCAAAGATACTTTAGATATAAAGGATGTGATTTAATTACAGGTAACCAAGTTACATATCCAAGTGGTGGAGCTCCCACAGGGGTGCATCTCCCTTCTACTGTGGTCTGACACAGTGCTTTCTGCTGCCACCTTTGTGCGTGTCAGGAACTGTCCAGAGCAGAAGCAAATCCCCATAGAAAACCTCTCCTGCTCTGGACAGTTCCTGTCACGGACAAAGGTGGCAGCAGAGAGCACTGTGTCATACTAAAAAGAAAACGCCACTTTCTGCAGGACATACAGTAGTGGCTAAGTACTGGAAGACTGGAAATTTTTTAAATAGTAATTTACAAATATGAATAACTTTTTCTTTATTTTTTCTCTATCCAGAGTACCCCTTTAAGAAGGTGTTTTGAAAAGATCTCCATTTTTATCTAGAGGTGATAGCAAAATGAGAAAGGAGAACACCAAGGGAGACATTTATGAAGCGTACGCCTGAGGCGTACGCCACGGAGAAAGGGGCGTACGCCTGCCGTACGCCCCGCTTGCCGGATGGGCGGGCTGGGGGAGCTTTGGGGGGCGGGGAGGAGGCGTGGCCTCCTCACACGGCTCATTTATCACGATTTACACCTGCTCGCAGGCGTAAATCTTGATCCAAATCTACATCTGCTGGAAGCCGGTGTAAATTTCGTACACCGGGCACAGGTTCAGGCGCCCGGCTTGTACTTGTACGCCAGTCTTCATAAATCCCCCCCCCCCAAGTGTCTTATACTTTCCGTGCCTGCATAAACTAGTAGCTGAAGACTCCCAAAGTAGCTGAAGGTCCCAAACATTTCTCACACAGCTGAGGATTTGTTACAGTGTTTTAAGCTGGGCAATCCTGTGTGACGTATATCCTCTATAATAGACTGTTACCTACTTGTCTACAACAACAACCTGAACAAACGTCGCCTGTGTAAGATAGGGATTAGGTCTGTAGGACTGTTCAGCCTATGTGTACACTATATAGTGTATACAGCAAGCAAATATATGGGAAGTGATGTGTATTTGAATCTGAAGTATATTAGAAGTGGAAGAACTTTTGAATTTCACATGATTAAATCGAGTTTCTAAATGACTGGAGGAGCCCTCTAAACTAAAGCTGTCCATACACTACACATTACATAAACATTTGTTTACTGGACCCTCCCAACCATTTAATGTGTGTGGTAGCCCCCTGACTCTCCCCCGATAACAAATGTCAGGAGAAAGAAGGGAATTTACACTGCCAGATATCCCACCATTACAGGTGTCTGGCAGCGGCTTACTGCCCTTTTTCATTAGAAACATATGCATGACTGGCTGAGGGTGCATGTATATGCAGCAATTTACCTGACAGTCATCTGATATGTATAACCATTAGCCAGCTTAATACTGGTATCTTATAACTATGCAGCGATATTAAAGAAAAGGCTAATATCAGCCACACACACTGATGTAATGTAAATGTATACAGTCATTTACAAAACTGGAAATATGTGACATAAAAAAGTCACCATGGGAGACAGGGACTTTCCTGAACTCGCTAATACTCATCTCTAAAGTCTACTCCTGACGTGGCTGATAACAGAGAACAATAAACAGCAAGCAAAAAAAAGAATGAGTTCATGTCCCTTCACAGATACTGTTAGATTTCTGTGTAGACTGGTATGTAGGTTTCGGCCTACAATCCATGATGACAACCTCTTTGGTCACCTCTAACGTCCTTGGATTGCTGCAGTCATATACCTTTAGTAACCCATATCCTCTAATCTTACATCACTGTAAGACCATGAGGCCTGGTCTATCCATTCTTTGTACTGCTGTGAGCAATGCAAAATTTAGGCCATTGTTTAGGGGTCGATTAGGTATCGGGGTGCAAATTACAGTAGATCAACCAGAAAGGGTTACTCTATGTGGCTAATGTCTTTCTGCAGAAGCAGATGTTCAGCTAATCCACCAGCTGTGTCCACAAAGGAAAAAACACTCTCAGCTCTCCGAAGGTCCATGCAGATTTTTTTTCTTGTTTTTAGATTTATTTTTTTCAAATGTCCCTGAGAAATGAAAGAGTGTGATGAAAGGAAAGAGCCAACCACCAATCCACAGCACATAATGCAAAGCCTGCTCCAGGCGGTGGAGACACAGCTCACTGTGTGTGGGGGAGGAGGAGGAGAACTGCAGTATGCAGTGGGGGAGGGGAAGAAGTATTATCCGTGTTCACCGGAAACCCCGTGGCTGTGCCTTTGATACATTCCCTAACTGACAGCACATTAGCATTCAGCAATTGTGCCCTTCGCCCTGCCGGAAAGAAGAAGAGGTATGATTGAGAATTTCACATATCCCAGGGGTATCAATGGGCTTTTTGCATTAGAGGCATCTGTCATGCATAAAAAAAGGACATCCTCTAAGACTGTGGATGGAGGGGGCAGGATATTTTTAGGCTGCACCTCATCCATAAAAGGATGGGAGCTCCACCAGCCTCAGTGCAACAATTTAGCTTGGGTTGGGCATGGACATTTGTGTAGAGGAGAATGTCTTACAGACAGTAAGGAATAAGGTAGATAGAGAGGGCCAAGTAGCCATGACATTCTGTGTAAGTGTTGATGGAATTTTCGCCTAGGCCGCCTGCTGTAGTCATCTACTGTGCATGTTGGTTTATGGTTACTAAATATTACGCAAGTCTGTGAGTATCGGCTGTATTTATAGCCGTAGGCGGCCTTTAAATGACCGATTTGAGTGTGGCCTATAGTGCACTACAGTGTACAGCAGGATCTGCTTAATGTAACTGCCAGGATAAGTACTGGTGAGTATGCATTAAACAGATCTATAGTACCCCATATGGCCAATGGAGGGAAAAAGTGCATCATTTTGACTTCTGTTGAGGACAAATGCAGTGGGATCTGCTGCACTCTGTGTTATTCTATTGAGGAAAAGGATATATACTGAACAATATACAGCATTTTAATATGAGACCCTATGTATGACAGATGTCACTGTGCCATGTTGAGGACTTATCCTGATGTGTATGCTGGTGTGAAGCCTTAGATTTTTTTAAGCCAAAGCCAGGAATGGATTTGAAAAGAGGAGTACTCTTAGGGCCCTATTACACCAACAGATTATCTGACAGATTTTTTTGAGCCAAAGCCAGGAGTGGACTATAAACAGGGAACAGGTAACAATGGAAAGACTGAGATTCCTTGTCTTTTCAAATCCACTCCTGGCTACAGATTTTCAAATCTGTAAAATAATCTGTTGGTGTAATAGGGCCTTTAGTCTTTCCTTTATTACCTGTTCTCTGTTTATAGTCCATTCCTGGCTTTGGCTCAAACAAGTCTGTCAGATAATCTGTTTGTGTAATAGGGCTCATCAGACACCAGCCCTTAACTAGCCAAAAATGTCCAACTTGAATGTATTTTTACCTGATCTTAACCCCCTTGTGTTGAAGGATTTTCCCTCAGTGATAAGATAATCACAGAGTATCCTTCTGCTGCAATTTGTAATCTGAAGGGGAACTCTAGCAGCAGGTCTAAGGTTTCTGCACAGCGCCTCCACAGGACAAATGAAGCTTTACACGATTTTCAGACTGGGGTTCCTTGAGTCCACACTAGAAGGGATGATCCTGAAAGGCCCCCTCCACAGATCACGTCACATCTACATTTAAAGTGACTGTACCACCAGGCCCAGGCTGAAGCACTGGAGGCGGGCCGACCCAGCCCCAGTGGGAAGAAACCCCAGCCCCTCCATGACATGACTCCATTAGATACCCTATCATAGAGGGGCAGGGGTTTCCTCCCACTAAGGGTGGGTTGGCCCGCCTCCAGTGCTTCAGCCTGGGCCTGGTGGTACAGTCACTTTAAATGCATGTTGTTATCCTTGTACTCCAGATATATCAGAAATATATGCAAGAAAATAAACAATATATTTAAGAAGTAATAATCAGCTATAATTATTTTCTGAGAATCATGGACTTTAGTGACAAGTGGGTGGCTTCAAAGTCAGTTCCAAATGGGATGACCTCTGCTTGATCACTGGAACCCATCACTGTGTCATAGCTAGAGCCCACATGGGAATCTCCTAGTACCTCTAGTACTTTGATGGGCCAGTCCAACGCAATGTACAGATGTGCGTAATAGGTCTTCCAGATTAAAGGGAATGTACCATCAGGCTCGGGCTGAAGCACTGGAGGCGGGCTGACCCACCCCCAGTGGGAGGAACCCCCCACCCCTCTTTGGCGCGGCTCCATTAGAATCAATGGAGCCATATGATAGAGGGGCGGGGGTTTCCTCCCACTGGGGTTGGGTTGGCCCGCCTTCAGTGCTTCAGCCCAAGCCTGATGGTACATTCCCTTTAAGGAGCTCTCTCTTCTTGAATATTGGCTAATGGTGTGTTTACACAGACAGATTTATCTGACAGATTTTTAAAGCCAAAGCCAGAAACAGACTATAAAAAGGAAACATGTCATAAAGGAAAGACCTGCAACTTTTCCTCTTTTCAAATCCATTCCTGGCTTTGGCTTCCAAAATCTGCCAGATTTGTCTGTCTGTGCCCCATGAATCCTGTATAGCCCCACCACCACACAAACTCACCTGTCCTGCAAGCTGCTGACAGTGACAAGAACCACCACCCCCCCTCCTGGATGTCAGCTTGCAGCGCGTCTCCTCGCTCTTCCTATGCCGTCCTTACAGGTCACTTTTCATTGGGTGCTGGTGCCAGCCGCTGCAAGTTGCCGTCCAATGGGGGGGGTCTTGTCACTATGAGCGCTGTAGCTACCGTGAAGGCTGACCACGCTTTGCCAGGGCCCATAAGAAGTTGCATGGAAGACCTGTGGCGGAGTCTTTCCCCTCTTGGCAACATGTATTAACATGATGCTGGGAGCTGGGAAAGTGTTTGAATATTTGCGGTAATATTTAAGAACTTTCCTCGCTCCTGGCATCATGTTGATGCCTGATGCTGTGTAGGAAAAGACTCTGCTACAGGGCTTCCCCAACTGTGCCATCCGTGTTTCATGGAACATTGGAATAAGCCCTATGGGTCCTTTTACATGGCCTGATAGGGGGGCATGCAAGGATGCAAATGAGCGCCAATCAGCACTTGCTTGCAGTGTCAGCAGTTTGGAATGTGAATGGCAGCTGACAGATTGCCATTAAAGGGAACCTGTCACCCCCCGTGCCGGGGTGACAGGCTCCCGACCCCCCCGTTAGAGACCCCTATACTTACCTCATCCCGCCGGGTCCCGCTTCTGGATTCGGTCGGGTCCCGGAGATCTCAGCCGCTGCAGCCCGGCGCGCGAGCTGAGAGATGAGTCCAACGCTCATAGAGAATGACGGAGCGCTGGACTCTCCTGTCATTCTCTATGAGCATTGGACTCATCTCTCAGCGCGCGCGCCGGGCTGCAGCGGCTGAGATCTCCGGGACCCGACCGAATCCAGAAGCGGGACCCGGCGGGATGAGGTAAGTATAGGGGGCTCTAACGGGGGGTCGGGAACCTGTCACCCCGGTACGGGGGGTGACAGGTTCCCTTTAAGGCTATATTCACACAACATATTTTTATGAAAAGAACAGCCATTGTTTTGAATTTACACAACAGCCGTTCTTTTCATAATGAAATGATTTGTATTGAAGTCAACGCAAACAACGGCCATTGTTACACACAATGGGGGACATTTGTCAATGAAAAAAGGCGTAGTTTTCAGCGGAAAATGGCCAATAAAATATTCTCATCTGGCCATTTTCCGCCCGCTACGCCAGGTGGGCGGGGAGGGGGTGTGGAGGGGGCGGAACAGGAGGCGCGGACTCAGAGTCCGCTCTTTTCATCAATTTGTTCGCCATAAAATAGTCAGGAAACCTGCTCCAGCACTGAGCTGGCGTAGGTTTCCTGGCGCGCAAACTCGCCCGCACGGGATTTATGTAGAGGCAGTGCGCTTCTACATAAATCTCTGTAATGTTGTAGCTATGGGGACATTTTTAAGTCAGGCGCAGAAAACACCGGCCTTAATAAATGTATTGAACAATGGCCGTTGTTCGCAACAAACGTGAAAATCATGATCATGTCAATTATTTCCGGACGTTGTCGATGCAACTTTTATTTAAAACAACGGCTGTTGTTTGATACTCAAAACAACGTCGGGAAGCCTTTTTTCCCCGTGAGAAAATATCCACTTACCTACCTGGCTCCAGTGCTTGGACCCGCATCATGCTGCTCCGGTCTCCCCGGCTGCTTCCTGGTCTGAGACGGGACTTGAGACATGACGATTCAGGCCTGCATAGCCATTCAGTGATGTCATGTCACGTCTCAAACCCCATCTTAGTCCAGGAAGCGGCCGGGGACAGGGGGAGGTGAGTAGATCTTGTTGCTTTTATCCACCCCCTCCCCAGCTATAGTGAAAAAAGGACTCCGGCCTGGATAGCCCGTTTAAATCAGTTTGGCGCACTGGGAGCAGGACTACCGCCATCAGTGCACCAATATGCCCCCTGCCGACCCATCCCTTCTAATGCATAGCAGTGGTAACCCCACCCCCAGTGTATCAAACTGCCTTTCTAGCCTACAGATTTAACAACAAATTGCATGGAAATGGCCCTGAGATGAAGGTATAAAACTTGCCTTCATCCTCAACACCCCATGTGCTATAAGGAGATATCAGCAGGTTAGAGTCCTATAACCTGTTGATAGTTTTCCCTTAAGTTAAATATTTTTGCAAATATATTTATTTAGCAAACTTGTTGCTGCAGGTCTGACCTTGGAGGAAAAGGAGACTTTATCAGTACTGCTGACAATCAGAAGAGCAATTTAGTTCAATGCAAAGGGTGGGTAGGTGGGTGGTTGGGGGGCTTAACAAAGGGGTAAAGGCTTAGCAGGAATGCAGACAGAGCTTAGTGGTGTACAGGAATCTTAGGTGCAGAGGTCCTGCACCTACTTTTCTATTACAAGGTTAATCAGTCAACAACAACAGGTGAAGGCACCATTAGGGAGCCCCTCCACCTTAATCCGATTACCCATGCCAACCCATAATTTACTTATCCTTTGCTATAATGTGCCTCAGCCCCCAAACGCTGACCCTCCAAGAACCCTTTTCAGCCCAGGCCACCTTGAGCCCCCTAACGCTGACCCTCTGAGAACCCTTTCGAGTTCAGGCCTGCCCAAGCCCCCTAGCGCAGACCCTCCTGGCACCCAGACCCACCCCAGCCCCCTAACACGGACCTTCCCGGTGCCCTTCCCAGCCCAGGCCACCCCGAGCCCCCTAACGTGGACCCTCCTGGCGTCACAGTATATGTCCATTGTATTTTACTTTTTTTTTTAATTTCTAGGATTTCTTTCTTCTGGGTGCCTTGCTTACTATGGCCTTTCCCCATTGACCTGTCTGGCAGGGTGACCCCACCAGTAGAATTACTCCCACCAGCTTAGCTCATTGGATCACCAAAGCACGCAAGCTCCCTCACCACGTCAATGTGAAGGCACCATGAGGGAGCCCCTACACCCTAACCTGATTACCCATCCCAACCCGTAATTTACCTGTCCTTTGCTATAACGTAGACCCCTGCAGCGCCCTAATAAGCCAAGGGCATCTTAGCCCCCTAATGCAGACCTTCCCAGCACTGTTCCCAGTCCAGGCCCACCCCAGTCTCCTAACGCAGGCCTTCCCGGCGCCCTTCCAAGCTCAGGCTCGACCCAAGCGCCCTAATGCGGGCCCTCCAGGTGCTTCCCCAGCCCAGGCCCACCCTAGTCCTCTAACGCAGACCCTTCTGGCGCCCTTCCTAGCCCAGACCCAGCCCCTTAACGCAGAACCTCCTGGCACTGTTCCTAGCCCAGACCCACCCCAGACCCCTAACTTGGACTCTCCTGGTGCCCTTCCCAGCCCAGGCCTGCCAAAGCCCCCTAATTTGGCCCCTCATGGCGCCCTTCCCAGCTCAGGCCCACACCAGCCCCCTAACATGGACCCTCACGTCGCCCTTCCCAGCCCAGGCCCGTCCCAGTCTCCTAAAGCAGGCCTTCCCGGCGCCCTTCTAAGCTCAGGCCGGCCCAAGCCACCTAATGTGGGCCCTCTAGGTGCCTTTCCCAGCCAAGGCCCGCCCTAGTACTCTAACGCGAACCCTTTTGGCGCCCTTCCGAGCCCAGGCCCACCCCAGCCCCCTAATGCAGAACCTCCTGGCGCTTTTCCCAACCCCCAACGTGGACCCTCCAGGCGCCTTTCCCAGCCAAGGCCCGCTCTAGTCCTCTAACGCGTACCCTTCTGGCACTCTTCCCAGTCCCCTGCCCCCTAAAATAGACTCTCTTGGCGCTCTTCCCAGCCCGGACCCTCCCGGCGCCCTTCCTAGACCAGGCCCACCCCAGCCGCCTAACCCAGACCCTCCCGGAGCACTTCCCAGCCCAGGCCTGCCCCCTAACACGGACCCCCGTAGCACCCTTTTCTGCCCAACCCCAGCCCCCTAACGCAGACCCTCCCAGCACCCTTCCCAGTCCAGGCCTGCCCCATCCCCCTAACACGGACTGGGATTGGGATAGGTTGCTATTACAGTGGTACCTTGCTTTAAGAGTAACTTGGATTAAGAGCGTTTTGCAAGAAGAGCTCCCTGTACTGGGTGGGAGGGAAACTCAGGGAGGGGCATGGTCTGCATAGCGGGGTTTATAGCACTGTACTCTGACCCAGGAAGTCTCCCTCACCTTCCAAATCATGGCAGATCCACTTCACGCTGGAGCTTACATCAGGGGACAGGATTGTGGAGGTAATCTCTTCATAGCTGTAACCCCTATTTCCCTGGACAGAGAGCGCTGCTATACTGTGCTCACATATGTTCTACTCATTCCTTCATGCTCCCTGCAGTCTGTCAGTCCTTGTGTTTCCCATTCTATCCATTCCTGCTATTACGTGCCTGCACTTACACTTAGCCATTCACATTGCTGTATAGAAAAGTTTCTCTCACTGTCCTCCTGCACAGCTCTGTGATTCTCCCTTCCTGATTTGTCCATGCTGAACACACGCCCCTTCCCCACTGTTGTCATGTGACCACACAGACCTCTGACAGCAGCCCTGCTTCTCTATTCTAGCCTGTTATACTACACTACTGCATTGTGGGTATTTGCATCTCCATCCTGTATCTACAAACTGCTGCAGTTTTTTTTTCAGGTTTATGCACATAGTATACATTATTACACCACATGCTGATTGCTATACTCTACAGCAACCTATAATATTACATATTCAGCTGTTTCTAAATGTTTGTTTCATTAGTTTTACATGTTATTCAGAATAAAAAATGATTTTTTGGTTTGTGGAACCAATTGTCTGCATATCAATGATTTCTTATGGGAAAATTTGCTTTGGTTTATGAGTGTATTTGGATTACAAGCACTATCCCGGAACATAATATGCTCGTAATCCAAGGCACCACTGTATTATAATTTATTTATAGAGCGCCCTTAATTCCAAAACACTATACATGAGATAGGGGGTAACAAACAGAAACAATACAAGGTCAAAAACACATTACATGAAGGCAAATGGCAGACTGATACATGGGGGAAGAGGACCTTGCCTGCCAGGGCTTACAATCTTTACACACACAGCCCCACACGCAAATGTTCCATTCTGACAATTTTTTCCAACATGTCAAAACAAATATAATGGTTGAGTTTGCCTTTAAAGAGGATGTACCACCCGGCACGGGGAAGTCGGTGCTGCGGTCCGTTTTTTGGACCTCCGCCCGGTTCCCGTGCACGGCATTGTTCGATCCAGTGGTACCGGCCGGTGCTGAAGCACTGGAGGTCGGCCGGGCCGCCCCCAGTGGGAGGGAATTCCCTCCCCTGTATGACGCTGCTCCATTCATTCTAAGCGAGCCGCATCATACAGGGGAGGGAATTCCCTCCCACTGGGGGGGCCCGGACGGCCTCCAGTGCTTCAGCACCAAACGCTACCGCTGGAACGAACGGCGCCGTGCACAGGAATCGGGCGGCGGTCCGAAAAACAGACCGCGGCACCGACTTCCCCGTGCCGGCGCCGATCGATCCGTGGGTTCAGGTTAAAGAGGATGTACCGGGTGGTACATCCTCTTTAAGTATGCTAATTGTGTATAGCAAGGTTCAACATTGTGGAGTAGCTGAACTTTTTCCTCCAGTTTAGTGGAGAGCGGACTTGCCAAACTGTTTGGGTCCTACAATGTTGTCGGAACCTGAACACTGGGCATTGTTGGATGTTGAAGTTGGATGTTATGCTGTATCCATGTTTTCCTGGCAGCCCTAGGGTGAACACTACTCCAGAGCTGTTCTCTATTCTGAAATTGAAGGCAAGAAGGTGCATTTATACACAGCTCGTCTCAGTCACCACATACAAGACCACCACCTCGTCCAGACTTAATTTTAAGTTAAATTTTTAATCCATCATACATTATGCATTCTGTCCATTTTCATTGATAAGACCACTCCTATAAAATACCACTTTTCAATAAAATTTTGATTATTTTATCAAAGGGGCTTCACTGTATTTCCATGTTCCCCTACGCCTCTATCTCTGTGACCATGCCTCATACCACTGTGTCTTCTGTGTCTAGTTGCATCAGTCTCCATGGAAAATAAATTCCTACACTGGGGTACAAACATCCACATGACAGCCCACATGCAGAGCAAGCAATGCAAATGCATCCTGTTTGGGTTTCCATTCATTTCCATAGAAGGCACAGCCTGTGAGGATACAGCTAGAAGAATATGTAAATAATATAGTAATATCCAGCTATCTCAGCCTTACCTTTATAAGCTGTTCCCAATTTATAATCAGCTCCCGACTCTGGCTTAAATAATTGCAATAATCCTACATGGCCGCATGGATTGTTCGTTGATTGTTCCTGTAGTCCAGCCACTTGTTTAGTCTGGCTTTTTGAAGGCTCTGTAAATGAGTGCTGATCACAGGGATCACACTTGCTATCTGGAAACAGCATTGTACTACGAGCTATGCTATTTCCTTAATTCTCAAGTTACAGTAGTAACTTGGTGTTATGCTCTTTATAGAACTTCCATTAAAGGGGTTGTCTGGGATAATTTCTTAATTAGCCATGCTGCGGGGAACTATCAGTAATGTATACTTGTCCCGCTCCCCCGCCACTACCGATTCCCTGTCCCACTCTGCGCCACTGTCAGCGCTTCCACAATATCCACTAACATGCTGTTCCTATAAGAAATAGGTGGTCCGTATAGACTCTATGCTGAGAGGCATGTCAGTGGATGTTATCAAAACAATGAGAGCGACGCAGAGTGGCATAGGGAATCGGTAGCAACAGGTAGGAAAACATAACTGATATGTCCCCTGCAGCCCCGGCAGCATGACTAATTAAGAAATTATCTTGAACAACCCCTTTAATGGACTTATCAAGACTTAGAAAAATATAGCCTATTTCTTCCAGAAACAGCACCACTCTTGTGCCAAGTTTGGATGTGGTTTTGCAGCTCAGTTCTATTGAAGTGAAAAGAGCTGATTTGCAATACCGCACATAACCTGGAAAGGTTTCCCTAATTCTGGATTCACATATCCGCAAATTTGCCGACCTTACAGATCTGTCACTACAGTTCCGCGGCAGGAAAGTTTCCCCGCTGCCAGCATGATGTGTCAATCTGGCTAGATTTTCCTAAAAGTGAAGAGGGCTTTAGGCGATCTATTAGATATGCCATAAATGTCTAGATGTAAATTCTCCTTTAAATCCCTTAAAGGGGTACTCTGGCAGAACAAATTATTATTTTTTTTATTTTTTCATTAAGTTATATAACTTGGTAATTTAACTTTATTAAAGAAAATATACTTTTTTTAGTACATATTTCTATTGACTGGCAGCAGTAGGGGGAGTCCTCTTGCTGCCACCAGTGGCTGTGTCGGAATCAGCAGTACTATTTATATGTAACTGTGCCAGGACCAGGGCTTCTGCAGTTCGCGACACAGCCACGGAGGGGCCTTGTCACTCTTACCGCTGCCAATCAAATAATACATTGAAAAGCATGACATTTTTAAAATATTTTCTTTAATAAAGCTACATTACATTATTACTTTTTTCATTGGAATACCCCTTTAATGACCATATTTAGACAGCCACAAAAAAACGCCAAAAAAGTCAGCGCAAATTCACAACAAATCTGCTATGCTTCTAAGCACCCACTGTGAAATGTTAAGTGGGTAGGTCTGAACTGGCTCTGATGGATCTGATTAGACAGTAATGTCTGGAGTAACCCAAGGAATTAAAGAGATTACTCCGAGCAACCTCGCCAGCACATATACATTATTTCCTTCACGGCTTGCCTCTTACATAAACCTGATTAATCCTGACATGTAAAGATGCTGCATGACCCAGGCTTGTAACATCACAGCTGGTCTTTTATCCCGCACAAGTGTAATGTATATCCGGACGAGCGGAACTTCTCCCTAATGAATAAAATATAATATATGAAATACTATACTAATAATCTGGAGGTTTCTATCAATTACCAGTAATGGACTCCATGCTGCTGTGTTGACCGAGAGGTCATTTGCTATAGAAAAGCTGTAAAAGTTCGTAAAAGTTGTTGCAAGGCTACCTTCAAGAAGTGCCAAACTGGGCATTTAGCCTAGACCTGTTACTTAGTGGGCATGGGGAAAAGAACGCCAGGAGAAAACTGAACCCATCCAGTATTATATAGCGTTATATGGTTTTATTGTTTAGGATTTAAAGGGAAACTCCATGTAAAGCTTAAAAAAAGCTTCCTGGTTGAGCAGTTCCCAAAATGCAGTACTGGTTCCAGAATGCAATGCTTTCCCTCAGCTGTTCATCACAGTCCTCCACCCTGCCCATTTCCAGCCCAAATCAGTTGTAGAACATCTAGGCTGTGTTCACACATTGCAGTATCATTGCGTTAATGAATTATTTGCAGTATTTTATCATTTCATTGTAGTCCCACCAACACAGCGCACTACCTGCAACACCACACTGTATTCTCTACCTGTAACACCACACAGCTCGCTGTATTCTCTACCTGTAACACCACCCAGCACGCTGTATTCTCTACCTGCAACACCACACAGCACGATGTATTCTCTACCTGTAACACCACACAGCACACTGTTACTACCTGTAACACCACACAGCACCCTGTATTATCTACCTGTAACACCACACAGCACACTGTATTCTCTACCTGTAACACCACAGCACGCTGTATTCTCCACCTGTAACACCACACAGCACACTGTTACTACCTGTAACACCACACAGCACCCTGTATTCTCTACCTGTAACACCACACAGCACGCTGTATTCTCTGCCTGTAACACCACACAGCACGCTGTATTCTCCACCTGTAACACCACACAGCACAGTTACTACCTGTAACACCACACAGCACCCTGTATTCTCTACCTGTAACACCACACAGCACACTGTATTCTCTACCTGCAACACCACACAGCACCCTGTATTCTCTACCTGTAACACCACACAGCACACTGTATTCTCTACCTGTAACACCACACAGCACACTGTATTCTCTACCTGTAACACCACACAGCACGCCGTATTCTCCACCTGTAACACCACACAGCACACTGTTACTACCTGTAACACCACACAGCACGCTGTATTCTCTACCTGTAACACCATACAGCACGCTGTATTCTCCACCTGTAACACCACACAGCACACTGTTACTACCTGTAACACCACACAGCACTGTATTCTCTACCTGTAACACCATACAACATGCTGTATTCTCTACCCGCAACACCACACAGCACTGTATTCTCTACCTGTAACACCACACAGTGCACTGTATTCTCTACCTGTAACACCACACAGCGCTGTATTCTCTACCTGTAACACCACACAGCACACTGTATTCTCTACCTGTAACACCACACAGCGCTGTATTCTCTATCTATAACACTGATATTGGAATTAAGTAAAAAACTTTTTGAATTCTTTTTTTTTTTTTTTTTTCATCTCCAGACACATATTATAATCAAGCATATTTAATCTTTGAGGTTGAGCCCTTTTAGCCATTTTGCTGGCGTACGCCAGAAGTAACCCCGCTCGTCTCATAGGTGGGGAAGGGGGAAAGTCAAGGCAGGGAAGAAGGCATGGCCCTCTGCCGCGCCTAAGCTATCATGGTTTCCAGGCGTAAACCATGCAGAAATCTTCATCTGCTCTGGAGCAGGTATAGATTTCTGTGCAATTCCTGTGACAGGCGCAAATCCCGCCAGCTTTACAAAAAGGCATGCTTCTTAGTAAATCCGGCCAGGTAACAATCCGGTTGGGGACACCTATCTGAATACTGTGACTCCCTGTAATCTGGAGAGTAAGACCCTGTATGAAGTGACAGCTCACAAACCAGCACTCCCTTCATTGTCTATGGGAGAAGCAAAATGCTATGTACAAAGGTGATTTTTTTTTCTCCAATAATAATTGAAAACTAGCGCTTTTGGAAACGACCTGAAATTATTTACCAGAATACACAGAACGATGGTTGCTAGTTACGATCGTAATCCCGATCATTCGCATAGTCGTACACTAGAGTACACGAACGATCGTAATAACAAATAAACAATGTGTACATGCACCAAAAGATTTGTGAACAATAAATGATTTTATTGTCAGCTCAAAAGATGCTCAAAACACTATTTGGAAATAAAGCCCACAAAAAATGCCATAATGAAGTACCAAAAAACACAAAAAAAATCTGTGATGGCCTAAAAGTTTTTTTTTTTTTTGTTCTTAACACCAAAGAGGGCGGTCAGCAATTAGCAATTGTCATATTACATTAGTGGTTACCATGTGTCACATGGGCTGTCAACATTGACCAACCTCTAATAAGAAAAAGACAATGTAGAAAAGGTGAAGAAGGGAAGAATGGCCTAGAGCCATGCAGGAAAGTCAGCGGGCAAGTCCTTGTGTGTCATGTGTATTTTCTCCCGCCAGAGGAGGGTTAATGTGATGGGATTTGGTAGTAGGGTGGCTTCGGATGTGGCTGGGATGGCGGGAGGGGTCACAAAGTTAGGGGTTGGTCAGCAGGGGGTGGAGGCCAGTTTGCAGCTCTGCCCAGGAGCACGTAATACTGTTAAGATGGCCCTGAAAGTAGTGTATAATATAGAGGGGAAAATGATATAGCGCCATACAGTGACATACTGTATATGGCATCATACACACATCTCTATAGCACATGAACAATTATTCAGCATCCCTGAATACCTTGCTAATCTTATTTTATCTAAAGCCGAGCTGCTGTATGTGAATGAGTAGTGTGCACTGTGGGATAGATCTTCATCACCAAGGACGAGGTATTGGCAGGAAGTCAAGGCAGCGCTCATTTGTGTAGGCAAAGATGAAGCTTAAATATGCAAATTACCAATGAATGAATTACTGGTGAATTTTGTCTGAGGACAACACAAACCCTTGGTAGCATTTAAAGAGCTGGCTGAGATTGCATAAACATGGATTCTATCTACAAAAAAACAACGGCACACCTGTCCATAGGGTGTGTCTGGTATTGCAGTTCCATTGAGGTGAATAAGGGTGTTTTTTAGGCTGTACGCTTTGTTGCTGACTAGTTTATGTGCTTCCCTTGTTGGAGGATTTCATTATGTGTCTGTGCAGCATGGCAGTAGGGAGGTTTCTCGCTCCATGGCTACGCTGCTGGACTACAGAGCAGGGGCTTGGGTGGGGAACCCTGTATTACAAATAAGTGGGAAGTGGCTGCGCTTTCATTGTCCTGCTTTTGTTTTGTTTTTTTTCTAGCATTTTCTAATTTTAGTGTAAATTACTATAGGTGTTTTTATCCCTTGTGGGTTTTTCAGTACATCGTGTGATTTATCATGCAATTCCTGGCCTTATTCCCACGCTGTGTGTACGGTCTGTAAATATGAACAATGTTCTACAGAACATTTGTCATAATGTCGCGAGCTCTAAAACTGAGGCTATGTTTACATGCTGTCAAAATGATGACCATTTTTATTGGATGGCCATCATTTAAGGACAAATAATGGCAATTGTTTGTATAGTATTGACTATTATAAAATAACGGCCGTTGTTTGTTTTTAAATGACAGCCGTCCAATAAAAATGGCCATTATTTTGACAATGTGCAAACATAGGCTGAATCTTTGTGATACATTACTGACACTGTGTGCGAAGATTTTAACTCCATTCCGTAGCACATCATCTGTATTTACAGACTGTGCATGGAATGTATGAATAAGGTCTAAAGGGAAAATATGCATATAGATATGACTATCTTTCTGGCATTTATACCTACTCTCCTAGAAGTCTGAAGGGCAAAAACACCCATTTTTCTGTGGAAAAAGCCAAATGCAATAATTCAAAGACTGCAAACACACTGAAAAACATCAAACTGCCCTGAAAAAAACTTCATTTTTCATATTGGCTGGATTTCTCCTTTAATAAGGGTAAAGGCCTTAAAGGAGAAGTTCGGGCAAAAGCATTTTAAAAAATGTTATTAGTTTAGACAAATTCCTAATATACATTATTTATGGGAAATGCACATTTACTGCTATTTCCCTTAATTTAGTAGATCACGGAGACTTCAAAATCTCAGAAATAGCGTGACGTCACAAACCAGGGTGTAATTTGAATGGAGTGTCCAGCAGGGGGCGCACTATATATATAGAAGTCAATGAGTACCATTGACTTCTATATATAGTGCGCCCCTGCTGGACACTCCATTGGAATCAATGGCTGTCTATGGAACAGGTGAGTCTGCACACTGTACTACTCCCCCATCATCTGCTCATAGTATGAGCAGATGATAGGGAAGTAGTACCAGGGCCATCCCCATTCCGTCCCCCTACCCTGCTGCCGCCACATATGCCCTGGTACTACTTCCCCATTATCTGCTCATACTATGAGCAGATAATGGGGAAGTAGTACCAGGGCTATCCCCATCACCGCCGCCGCCCCTGCTCATCTGGCGGGTCCGCTGCTGTAATTGAGGCACCTACCCCCCTGAGACTGGGGCCTCAATTACAGCAGCGGACCCACGGGACGACCAGGGTCGGCGGTTATGGGGATAGCCCTGGTACTACTTCCCCATCATCTGCTCATAGTATGAGCAGATGATGGGGAAGTAGTACCAGGGCATATGTGGCGGCAGCGGGGGGTGGATTGGGGATGGCCCTGGTACTACTCCCCATCATCTGCTCATACTATGAGCAGATGATGGGGGAGTAGTACAGTGTGCAGACTCACCTGTTCCATAGACAGCCATTGATTCCAATGGAGTGTCCAACGGGGACGCACTATATATAGAAGTCAATGGTACTCATTGACGTCTATATATAGTGCGCCCCCTGCTGGACACTCCTTTCGAATTACACCCTGGTTCGTGACGTCACCAAATTTCTGAGAATTTGAAGTCTCCGTGATCTACTAAATTAAGGGAAAAAGCAGTAAATGTGGAACAGGTAATGTATCATCCCAGCGGCAGGGGGTCAATGGGGCGGGGATTCACATACCCGCAGCGGGATGACAGCAGTCTTATACAGTACTGTACAGGATGGGAGATGGTGGTGCACTGACTGTACTGTATATGCACTCCAGCAGTCTTATACTGTACTGTACTGTATGTGAAGCCTCACCAGTGTTAAACTCACCACGTACAACCCACCATTCACGCTCACAAAAACCTTCAGATACCAAGTGCTTCAAGACTGGGTGCCCAAAAAGTGTTTGAGAACCGAGCAAGAATTTGGGAACCAAAGCAAACTTTTCTGGAAAAAAACAGTTTGAGTTCCAAGCAGTTTGAGAACCGAGGTACCACTGTACTGGGGTGCTCACTAAGTGCATATGTCCATATACCAAATGATACTTTCAAAAGATAAAGTAGTGGCACTCACCAGTATAGATTGTTGTGCAGGTTCCTTTATTTTAATAACGCGTTGACATGACCAGGGCGGACGCCAGACAGGCGCAGGTACTGACAGGTGCAGGACTAACATGGACTAACTGGCTGAGCTGGGTCTATCAGCTGGGTTGTGACGTCTGCTCTGGTGGAGATCCCTACATGGGTCCCAGAGAGGCAATCCAGTGCTGTAGAGGCACGGGGAAAGGTGAGTTGGTCTAGTTTTTTTATTTTCCGCCTGCCCCTGCTGTTAGGAAAATTTTGCCCCCAGCCAGACTTCACCTTAATAAATAAGGGAACTCAGGCGAGTCGGGCAGATAGGTGCAGCAACATAATGAAGAATGTATACTTACCTATCCCCGTGCCCCCCGCAGCGTCACTGACTGCCGTCGGACATAATTTTCTCCTAGCTTCCTGGTACCTCACAACCCGCTCAGCCAATCAGTGACTGCAGCAGGGTCCCCTCCCACTCACTGATTGGGTGAGTGGGTATTTCATAAGCCAAGTTGTGACGTTGCAGGAGCTTCAGGAGGCCAGTGAGGGTCCGTGATCAGTGATCCAGCACTGCAGGGGCACTGGGACAGATATGTATACATTGTTTATTATGTTCCTGCAGCCCCTCCCCCACAGTATTTTTTGTTTGCCGGAATTGTCCTTTAAAATAACAGCTTGACTATCAAAATAAATAAATAAGAATTAATGACAATAACTAGCTTAAAACATTAAGGGCTCGTTCACACAGAGCAAAAGCAGCTGAATTTCTGCGATGAATCAGCGCTGAAATTTCAGCCGTTAAAATAGGTGTGTTGAATGGAAATTCTGCTCTGCAGTTCACACGGTGGAATTTCCGCACTGAACTAATCCGCTTTCCGCCAGAAGAATGAACATGTTCATTCTTCTGCTAGCGGAAGCCTACACAAACCAATGGGGGTCTGATTTTCTGTTTCAGCGAGGAATACGCGCGTATTGAGCGCGGAATACAAAAGTATCAAAACGGATCCGTTTTTTTTTTACGGACACAAAAACGTAGCTGACACTACTTTTGTGTCCGTCAAAAAAAAAAACGGATCCAATTTTTTTACAATGGAAGTCAATGGAAAAACGGATCAAAACGGATGCACACAAATGCATCCGTTTTTTTGAGAAAAAAAACGGATGAAAAAAAAAACCCGATTGCAAAATGGCAGTGTGAACCCAGCCTTACACTCTTGTGGGAGCTCTGTAGCTGTCACTGTTAAGGAGGCACTGTTGTGGTCACTGTTAAGAAGGCATTGTTATGGGGGCACTGTAGCTGTCACTGTTGTGGGGGCACTGTAGCTGTCACTGTTATGAAGGCACTGTAGCTGTCACTGTTATGGAGGGACTGTAGCTTTCGCCCTTTGGAGGCACTGTAGCTGTCATTATTATGGAGGCACTATAGCTAACACTCTAATGGAGGCTATCAATCATTTATCAATTAAAATCTCTGCTGACTCTGGGTAAAATAGTCAAGTGGGTGTTCCTACTCAGTGACTGACAGCTCTGTACAATTCTACACAGTGGGCAGTAACCTGACCACTCACTTGACTACTTAGCCCAGAATGAGCAGAGATATAAACCTAAAGTATATATCAATCTGCCCAGCTCCTCCTGCTCTATAACCTGATGCCTGAAGATTGTGTTAATTCCATTAACAGAAGCCACAAAGTTTCACTGGATCTGCAGTACTATGAATACCAGGGAAGCCTGACAGATCCTATGGTTTAAAATGGAGTCCATCAGGTTTCTCATTTTGGCGGGACAGTTAACGCTGTATGCATGGAGCCTTATGGTCGCATTGCAGCTGGGGCTGTTATGGGGGCACAGCGGACACTTACTATGGCCACAGCACTATTAACTGTTAAACCAGTATATAAATAATATATCTGGGACCCATCTGAATCATAGTGAGAAATGTTTCTGTTTCAGCGAGGAATACGCGCGTATTGAGCATATTATACAAGCGGAAATTAGGCGCTGAATCAGCGCGGAAATGGGGAAAAAAAGGAGGGAGGAGGATTCTAGTATATATTCTGGTATAGTCTAGTTTACTCGCAGAATACTCGCTGAATTTCAGCGCTGAATGCATGCGGATTCAGCGCGGATTCCTCGAGTAATCCGCGCTGAATTTGTCAAGAGCTGATTACGAGCTGAACACTTTCCTAGCGGAATACGCAGGGATTCTGCTTACATTCTGCTTATATTCTGCTCGGAATTCAGCGTCAGTTGATTTCAGGCGGAAATATTTTCTCGCGTAATCCGCCCCTTTTGCTCTGTGTGAACGTAGCCTTAAATGTACTGCTTCCCACAAACAAACAAAAACGCAGTGTGAACCCCGCCTAACCCTAAAATATATACATTTGTAAAAACTAATTAATGTGTGTGCGTATTTTTCCCCAATTTTTATCACCACCCAATACATATGTATAGACAATGGTAAAAACGACATCACAATGAAATTTGATGATTAATATCCATCCCTACTTAAAACCACTAGAGGTGTCGCTGCTCTGCGTCCACCCACGTAGTAGATTATTCTGAGGCATAAACAAGCCACCACTGTGCAGATCATCTCTCTGACAGCAGCATCAGCGGGAGGTAACCTGATTTCCCAGCAAACATAATAGAATCCAAAGTATTTAAATGTCAACTTCTTATTTGTTAAACTGGCAGCTTTATGGCTTACGCAAATTCTCAGGCCGTAAGCGAGACGTGTTTATATCTGGAGTCGATAAAAGGGCAGACTTGCTGCCCATTGTCCCTACAATAATCCTCCTGTAGCCATCTTTATTTAAATGGATAATTCCATGACGACGAAGCTCATTTATCTTCTTCACGGTATAATCCGCACAACTTCTCACCGACGTTCTGTAGCGCAAATGTCCAAAATTACATCTCTGTTAAAAAAAAAAAACATTGCAAAAATAAAGAAATGACAGGAACAGCTAAACATGAGGATGACCAGCTTCAGCCCATTAGGTCCCTACGTATATAGGATGACACGTAAATGACCTGTGGCCATTGTTTCTATGGTGATTGTTTCCCGTTGACCATAAATGTCTATAAAATTTGGGCAGATGGACCCAGTGTAATCCATTTTAGGAAGCAGAACGGCCATCCTATTTATCACTGACCACAGGAGACCACAGTAATAAACTGGTGATCAAAACCGCATTGATTTTCTGAGGTAATTTAGGGGCAACGCTACTTACCCAAGCATAAAGAGGACTTCTATATAAAATGTAAAAATAATGGCCATATATTAGAGATCAGAGCAGAGGGCATAGTTTAGTCATTAGGTTTTATTTACTTACAGAGATTTTTGTTGTCGTTGTGGCAGCCATTTTGCTAAAGTGACAGGAAGTGCAACCATATTGGTTGTCACTACTAAATTGGCTTCACATAGCCTGAAAGTCTACTGTTATTCTGTCTCTATGTTCACCCCAAAATACAAAGTAATACTTATATTATCAGCTTCTAAGATGATGACTTAAGAGACGGCCAATATGGCTGCACTTTCTTTTGTCACAAAATGGCCGCCGTAACAAAGATGGAGGAATACCAACATCTCTGGAAGTAAAATTAGTTATGTAAATAAAGGAAATATGTCACCATACTATGGTGTCCTGTACTAGAGACCCTAGAGTAAGGACCGGTCTGCTGTACTATAGCCCAAGCAGTATGGTAAAAAAGTGGGGGAAGGAGAGTGCTCCCCTATAATACATATCTATAGACTCCAGTAGTTACACAGTTACCCTGGCAAATTTACTTTCTGTCAGTGGGGCACTGTATGGGGAAGCATTTTCTTCTTCCTTATTGTTGCCTTATGGAGACACCACAATGGGAGCACTGTTATGATTCCTATGTGGCTGGCAGTGTTTTGGAGGCACTGTTACAGGGGCATAGATAAGAGGTTTTTTTTTGCTGTCACTGGTATGGGGGCACTGTAGCGGTCACAGTTTGGAAGTGTTATGGGAGCACTGTTATGGGGGAACTGTAGCTAGCTCTGTTGTAAGGGCACTGTAGCTATCACTATTATGGGGGCACTGTAGCTGTCACTGTTATGGAGGCACTGTAGCTATCACTATTATGGGGACACTGTAGCTGTCACTGCTAAGTAGGCACTCTAGCTGTCACTGTTATGAAGGCACTGTTATGGTCATTGTTATGGGGGCACTGTAGCTGTCACTATTATGGAGGCACTGTAGCTATCGCTATTATGGGGGCACTGTAGCTATCACTATTATGGGGCACTGTAGCTGGCACTGCTAAGGAGGCATTGTAGCTGTCACTGTTATAGAGGCACTGTTATGGTCATTGTTATGGGGGCACTGTAGCTGCCACTGTTATGGGGGAACTGTAGCTGTCACTATTATGGGGGCACTGTATCTAACACTTTTGAGGTTACTGTAGCTGTCAATCTTATGGAGGCAATGTAGCTAAGGCTGGGTTCAAACTGCGTTTTTGCAATCTGTTTTTTTCATCAGTTTTTTGCAAAAAACGGATGAAAAAAACAGATGCATTTGTGTCCATCCGTTTTGATCCATTTTTCTATTGACTTCCATTGTAAAAAAAAAGTATCAAAACGGATCCGTTTTTTTTTTACGGACACAAAAACGTAGCTGACACTACTTTTGTGTCCATCAAAAAAAAACGGATCCATTTTTTTTACAATGGAAGTCAATGGAAAAACGGATCAAAACGGATGCACACAAATGCATCCGTTTTTTGAGAAAAAAAAACGGATGAAAAAAAAAAAGCGGATTGCAAAAACGCAGTGTGAACCCAGCCTTACACTCTTGTGGGAGCTCTGTAGCTGTCACTGTTAAGGAGGCACTGTTGTGGTCACTGTTAAGAAGGCATTGTTATGGGGGCACTGTAGCTGTCACTGTTGTGGGGGCACTGTAGCTGTCACTGTTATGAAGGCACTGTAGCTGTCACTCTTATAGAGGCACTGTAGCTGTCACTGTTATGGAGGGACTGTAGCTTTCGCCCTTTGGAGGCACTGTAGCTGTCATTATTATGGAGGCACTATAGCTAACACTCTAATGGAGGCACTGTAGCTTTCATTGTTAAGGAGACACTGTTGTGGTCAGTTAAGGAGGCACTGTTGTGGTCACTGTTATGGGGGCATTGTCATTTATCAATTAAAATCTCTGCTGACTCTGGGTAAAATAGTCAAGTGGGTGTTCCTACTCAGTGACTGACAGCTCTGTACAATTCTACACAGTGGGCAGTAACCTGACCACTCACTTGACTACTTATCCCAGAATGAGCAGAGATATAAACCTAAAGTATATATCAATCTGCCCAGCTCCTCCTGCTCTATAACCTGATGCCTGAAGATTGTGTTAATTCCATTAACAGAAGCCACAAAGTTTCACTGGATCTGCAGTACTATGAATACCAGGGAAGCCTGACAGATCCTATGGTTTACAATGGAGTCCATCAGGTCTTTCATTTCGGCGGGACAGTTAACGCTGTATGCATGGAGCCTTATGGTCGCATTGCAGCTGGGGCTGTTATGGGGGCACAGGGGACACTTACTATGGCCACAGCACTATTAACTGTTAAACCAGTATATAAATAATATATCTGGAACCCATCTGAATCATAGTGAGAAATGTGCTATTGCAGGGTGGGCAATAAGTGGCTGTACTATGGGGGCAATATGTGACTGTACTATGGAGGTAATATGTGGCTGTACTATGGGGGCAATATGTGACTGTACTATGGGGGTAATATGTGGCTGTACTATGGGGGCAATATGTGACTGTACTATGGGGGCAATATGTGACTGTACTATGGGGGCAATATGTGACTACTATGGGGGCAATATGTGACTACTATGGGGGCAATATGTGACTGAACTATGGGGGCAATAAGTGATTGTACTACGGGGGCAATATGTGCCTCTACTACGCGGGCAATATGTGGCTGTACTATGGGGGCAATATAAGGCTGTATTATGGGGGCAATAAGTGACTGTGCTATGGGGGCAATATGTGACTCTACTACAGGGGAAATATGTGACTTTACTACGGGGGCAATATGTTGCTGTACTATGGGGGCAATATGTGACTCTACTACAGGGGCAATATGTGACTCTACTACGGGGGCAATATGTGGCTGTACTATGGCGCAATATGTGGCCAGGGGCGGTCTTGGCATTTCTGGGGCCCCAAGCGAAGTTATGTCTGGGCCCCCCCCCTCGACACGCGTTCCAAAACAATAAACCGCTGTGTGTTGCCCCCAGTAGTATATACCCCTTGTGCGCTACCGCCAGTAATATATACTCCTTGTGTGCTTCCCCCAATAGTATATACCCCTTGTGTCCTGCCCCCAGTAGTATATACTTCTTGTGTCCTGCCCCCAGTAGTATATACTTCTTGTGTCCTGCCCCCAGTAGTATATAGACCCCTGTGTGTTACCCCAGTTATATATAGCCCCCGTGTGCTTCCCCAGACGTATATAGACCTCCTGTGTGCTGCCCCAGTTGTATATAGACCCCCTGTGTGCTGCCCCCAGTTGTGTATATACCCCTCTTCACTCTTGTGGCCGCAGGAAGGGTTTTCCCTGCGATCACAAGAGGCCGCACTCCCCTTGTCCTGGCGCCGATGCTCCAATGATGTCACTGGAGCTCCGGCAGCACAAGGACAAAGCTGCCACTTGTGACCGCAGGGAAAACCCTTCCTGCGGCCACAAGAGTGACTGACAGGAAGGGAGCCAATGTCTCCCGCCCTGTCAGTGCTGCTGCATGTAACTATGAGCGCTCATTACGAGTGCTCATAGTTGCAGTTCAGATGGCAGCAGCGAGCGGGGCAGCGGCCCTGTCCGGCGGTCTTGAGCACAAGAGCGGGGCGTGGGGGCCCCCCTGGATGTTGGGGGCCCCCCTGGATGTTGGGGGCCCCAAGCGATCGCTTGGGGTGCTTGGTGCCAAAGACCGCCACTGTATGTGGCTGTACTTTGGGAGAAATAAGTGACTGTGCTATTGGGGCAATATGTGGCTGTACTAGGAGGGCAATATAAGGCTGTACTATGGGGGCAATATGTGGCTGTACTATGGGGGCAATATGTGGCTGTACTATGGGGGCAATATGTGGCTGTATTATGGGGCAATACGTGACTGTACTATGGGGGTAATATGTGACTGTACTATGGGGGCAATATGTGACTGTACTATGGGGGCAATATGTGACTGTACTATGGGGCAATATGTGACTGTACTATGGGGGTAATATGTGACTATACTATGGGGGTAATATGTGGCTGTACTATGGGGGCAATATGTGACTGAACTATGGGGGCAATAAGTGATTGTACTACAGGGGCAATATGTGCCTCTACTACGCGGGCAATATGTGGCTGTACTATGGGGGCAATATAAGGCTGTATTATGGGGGCAATAAGTCACTGTGCTATGGGGGCAATATGTGACTCTACTACAGGGGAAATATGTGACTTTACTACGGGGCAATATGTTGCTGTACTATGGGGGCAATATGTGACTCTACTACAGGGGCAATATGTGACTCTACTACGGGGGCAATATGTGGCTGTACTATGGCGCAATATGTGGCTGTACTTTGGGAGAAATAAGTGACTGTGCTATTGGGGCAATATGTGGCTGTACTAGGAGGGCAATATAAGGCTGTACTATGAGGGCAATATGTGGCTGTACTATGGGGGCAATATGTGGCTGTATTATGGGGCAATATGTGGCTGTACTATGGGGGTAATATGTGACTGTACTATGGGGTAATATGTGGCTGTACTAGGAGGGCAATATAAGGCTGTACTATGAGGGCAATATGTGGCTGTACTATGAGGGCAATATGTGGCTGTACTATGGGGGCAATATGTGGCTGTACTATGGGGGCAATATGTGGCTGTACTATAGGGCAATATGTGGCTGTACTATGGGGGCAATATGTGGCTGTACTATAGGGCAATATGTGGCTGTACTATGGGGGCAATAAATGGCTGTGCTATTGGGGCAATATGTGGCTGTACTATGGGGGCAATATGTGACTGTACTATGGGGGTAATAAGTGACTGTGCTATGGGGGCAATAAGTGACTGTGCTATGGGGGCAATATGTGGCTGTATTATGGGGCAATACGTGACTGTACTATGGGGGTAATATGTGACTGTACTATGGGGGCAATATGTGACTGTACTATGGGGGCAATATGTGACTGTACTATGGGGCAATATGTGACTGTACTATGGGGGTAATATGTGACTGTACTATGGGGGTAATATGTGGCTGTACTATGGGGGCAATATGTGACTGAACTATGGGGGCAATAAGTGATTGTACTACAGGGGCAATATGTGCCTCTACTACGCGGGCAATATGTGGCTGTACTATGGGGGCAATATAAGGCTGTATTATGGGGGCAATAAGTGACTGTGCTATGGGGGCAATATGTGACTCTACTACAGGGGAAATATGTGACTTTACTACGGGGGCAATATGTTGCTGTACTATGGGGGCAATATGTGACTCTACTACAGGGGCAATATGTGACTCTACTACGGGGGCAATATGTGGCTGTACTATGGCGCAATATGTGGCTGTACTTTGGGAGAAATAAGTGACTGTGCTATTGGGGCAATATGTGGCTGTACTAGGAGGGCAATATAAGGCTGTACTATGAGGGCAATATGTGGCTGTACTATGGGGGCAATATGTGGCTGTATTATGGGGCAATATGTGGCTGTACTATGGGGGTAATATGTGACTGTACTATGGGGTAATATGTGGCTGTACTATGAGGGCAATATGTGGCTGTACTATGGGGGCAATATGTGGCTGTACTATGGGGGCAATATGTGGCTGTACTATGGGGGCAATATGTGGCTGTACTATGGGGCAATATGTGGCTGTACTATGGGGGCAATATGTGGCTGTACTATAGGGCAATATGTGGCTGTACTATGGGGGCAATAAATGGCTGTGCTATTGGGGCAATATGTGGCTGTACTATGGGGGCAATAAGTGACTGTGCTATGGGGGCAATATGTGACTGTACTATGGGGGTAATAAGTGACTGTGCTATGGGGGCAATAAGTGACTGTGCTATGGGGGCAATATGTGACTGTACTATGGGGGCAATAAATGGCTGTGCTATTGGGGCAATATGTGACTGTACTATGGGGGCAATAAGTGACTGTACTATGGGGGTAATAAGTGACTGTGCTATGGGGGTATTAAGTGACTGTGCTATGGGGGCAATAAGTGACTGTGCTATGGGGGCAATATGTGACTGTACTAAAGGGGTGTGGCTGTACTATGGGGGCAATGTTCTACATGGGGGCACAGATGACCTTGGTAGCCTTCTTGCCTGAAGCACCATGTTGTTGGTGGGTGACCGCCATTGGGGTACATGAGGACAAAGCTTATTATAATATACATATTGTTAGTTGTGGCACATTTTTGTATGGCCAGCCCTTTACCAATATCACTTGGTGCATTATACCGATAGTGGGGAGTACTGGGGTCTAGTCTTAGGTGACACCCTGGTATGAGAAGGAGTTGGTGACATTTTAGAGCCTCCCTTTAAGAAGTTTGTATGGTTGTACAGTGCCTACCCATCCATGCAGCACAGTATTAGACAGTAAAAGCCCATGGCTGCTGTGTGTACGGTCAGGTCTCTTCTCACCACCCTAGACTTGCACTACTCCAGTCCCAACCCTCCCCAACCCCCAGCCACCGCTCCAATGTGTGGGGGAGGGGCGGGACACAGTACGTGCGCTATGTGCCAGCTCAGGCTCGTCCAGCAGGTGGCGCTCGCCGGGCCACTCACCCTGCCATGGGACACGACGGAGGCGTTATTACCCACCATGGACGTTGGGGGGCGGCATAAGCTCGGGCGGAAGCGAAACGGCGTTTCCGGTGCTCAGCGGGGCGGCCATTTTTTTGTGTAGAGCGGCGGAGGCCGTGCTGGGGTGTCACCAGGGGGAGCGGAGACGGTCCCTGAGCGGAGGAGGCGGAGACCGGAGAAGCGGCGGCGGCAGAGCCCGAGCAGGTACGGGAGGGGAAGTGGCGGGGGGCGGGGGCTGCGCGACCGGGGAGGGACCCATCCCCCACCTCATACCGGATCATCGGGAGCCGCCTCCCTCCTCTCCAGACGGCGGCCGCCTGTGTGTGTACAGTGCCCTGGCGTCTGTCTGCCCTCCATCCCCGTACACACACATGTATATCCACCATTATCCATCACACAGAGGCTCCAGCTCTGGAGAATCCATTACAACTGCTGAACTAGTTATTCCTTAAAGGGCCACTCCAGCTGTGACCACATGTTCTGTTATGGTGTATGAGTATATATGGTATATGAGCTCTCAAGACTCTTAAAGGGGGAGTCATCAATTCCCAGGGATGCCATCCCACTAGGTGGCGCCATAGAGCAGATGTTTTCCCCTAATACTCTGTATGATGACTTCTTCTCAGTATCCCGCCCTTTGGTGCCAGCCCCAGTGGTCACTAGGCTCCTAGGTGGTTTCCAGTCCAGTGATATTGGGAGATGTGGCCATTATTATTATATGGAGATCAGGACCTTATTTAGTCCTGGACTGGATGTTATTCCACAAACCTATAATTAATCAGGAGGTGAAGACCCCCTCAGTCTGTAGACGTCCTCATCCCGTCCTGAACATTGTTGTGTGGAGTATGCCTTAAAGGGGAATTTCCACCATAAATGTAAGTAATAAGTGGTCATGGGGGTCTGATCACCGGGACCCCTTGTAGTCTTGAGCAGAGGACCCCTAAATGCCATAGTTGTGTGACAGCGAACGTACTTGAGTGCCACTGTATTTGTCGTCTTATGTGAGTGCCGTATGTATCAGTTTTCAGTACTCATAGGCAGTGAATGGAGCTGCGGTTTAGTCTGTGCTCTACCACTTCCATTCAGAGTCCTCCTTAGAGATCCCAGAGGCTGCATGAGACTGTTCTAGATCTTTCTGAAAGCGGTGGTGATAAATCCTGTACTGGATGTGAGACGAGGACTTATCACCTTCCTATGTCTGCTATGGGGACACTGCCCTCTAACCATTCCACCCCAGCGCCAATGGTGTATAATGATATTTTTTTTTCTTTTTAATTACGCCTCAAAAAATCAATTCTACATCTGTTTGTCTTCCCATAGAATTTAATGGTAAAATGCTTAGAAATGTTTGACGACAACCTGGTCCGTCTAGACTGCACTCATATTACTGTGTTTCCCCGGAAATGAGACAGTGTCTTATATTAATTTTTGCTCCCAAAGATGCGCTATGTCTTATTTTCACGGGGTGTTTTATTTTTCCATTTAGAATAATTCACACTTATTGTTCAGGAAAAACTGAACATTATATATTAGGGCTGGGCGATATGGCAAAAAAATTAAATCTTGATATATATATTTTTTTGGACGATTCTCAATTTAAAGGGGTAGTCCACCCAAAAAAAATTTCTTTCAAATCAACTGCTGCCATGAAGTGACAGAGATTTGTAATTTACTTCTATTAAAAAATCTCAAGCCTTCCAGTACTTATTAGCTGCTGTATGCCCAACAGGAAGTTGTATTATTTCCAGTCTGGAGAGCAGGAGGGGTTTTCTATGGGGATTTGCTCCTGCTTTGGACAGTTCCTGACATGGACAGAGGAGGCAACAGAGAGCACTGGGTCAGACAGGAAAGAAAACACCACTTCCTGCTGGACATACAGCAGCTAATAAGTACTGGAAGACTTAAGATTTTTTAATAGAAGTGAATTACAAATCTCTGGCACTTTATGGCACCAGTTGATTTGAAAGAAAATTTTTTTGGGTGGACTACCCCTTTAAGGGTATATTCACACGAACGGACTGGCAGCAAGATTCTCACTGCGAGTCCGTCAGGTCCTGGCAGTTCCCACACACTATATACTCGCTGCGGTCTGAACGACCGCAGCGAGTATGTAATTCTGCCGCCCTTAACCCCTTCTGCTCCCGGCCTGCTCCCCCGCTGTAAGCATACATTACCTCTCCTCGCTGCACGGGTCCAGCGTCCTGCTCTCCTGCCCGGCCAATCAGTGTGTTGCCCAGCCGCAGCCACTGATTGGCCAGGCGGGAGAGCAGGACGCCGGACCCGTGCAGCGAGGAGAGGTAATGTATGCTTACAGCGGGGGAGCCGGCCGGGAGCAGAAGGGGTTAAGGGCGGCAGAATTACATAGTATGTAGTGTGTGGGAACTGCCAGGACCTGCCGGACTCGCAGCGAGAATATACTCTTAATCTCGATTTATTTTTTTGCTAAATAAACTGAAATTTTTTCTCGCAGCGTCGGATACTATTTTAATGAGGTTTGAGACAACAACTGTATTGCTTTCGAGTGTAACAGTGCTCCTCCTGTGACTGGGGGTGACTGAGGGGGATTGGGGCTGCTGGCGGTGACTGGGGGGGGGATTAGGGGTGGCTGAGGGGGACTGGGGGTGACAGAGGGTGACTGGGGCAGGAGTGCATATAGCCCTCCTCCTCTTACCCCGGCACACAGGTTCCCCTCCCGGCCACACATGCAGGTCCCTGGTCTCTGGAGGAAGCAGTAGGGACTGCAGGATAGGGGTCCGATCCTGCTGTACAGCTTCAGGACCTGCAGCGATCACCCTGGAATCCCTGCTGTGTCCTCTGGGGAGCGGGATGCTGTGTATAAGGGGCAGGGGCAGGTCAGCAGCTCCTGGAGGCCGCCCGCGCCGCATCTCTCGGGACTGCCCGCCCGCCATCTGCACAGCGCCCCTCTCCGGACTGTTCGGGCAGCCGCCCAACACTCTACAGCGCAGCCCGCCCACCCCTTACTGTACCGTGCCGTCCGCCCCGCCTGCAATGATTTTGTGTGACAATCGAATTTACGATTTTCACAAAAAATGTAATTGATTCAAAAATTCTGGGCAAATTAATTTGATTATTCCTCCAGCCCTACTAATTATATATATATATATATATATATATATATATATATATATATATATATATATATATATATATATATATATATATATATATATTAGTTCCTGTGTATAGGACTACTTTCTAACCCAGCTGGGTGTCCTACATGGCAATTGCTGAAAAACTTTGGAACCGGACTGGAGAATCTGCGACAGTATGAAGGGCAGAGCAAGCTGCAGGCGTTTTTTATTAGTTTTAAAGGATTGGAAGAGGGGTAGTCTTATACACGAAGTATATCCCAAACTCTATATTGTAACTGGAAAAGTTGGGGGTCCTCTTATATGCCGGAAAATACGGTATGTATATTTTAGTTGTCATCACAAACCAGCATAACCAGGCAACCCACCACCTCCCTCCACCTTCTCCTCTTAGCGGCATGGTGGCAGAGGGTAGTGGTTGGGTTCTTACTTTCGAGCGATTACTTATTTTCAGGGGGATGCCTTATTTTAAAGGGGTGCTCAGGCGGGGGGGCACTTTTTTGGTGGGGGACCGGGGAGCAGGTGGCTGAAATGAAAGACGTCCACTTACCTCCCTGGTTCCAGCGGCAGGTCCCGCATCACGGCGCTCCGGTGCCTGGTTCCCAGCCGCTTCCGGGTGTCTGACGCCGCCCGAGACGTGACGTCTCAGGTCCGCTCAGCCACTCAGTGAAGGAGGCGGGATCCGTTTGAAGTCCGCTCGGATCCGGCCTCCTTCACTGAGTGGCTGAGCAGCCCTGAGACGTAGCGTCTCGGGCGGCGTCAGATCCCCGGAAGCGGCCAGGGACCGGAGCGCCGTGATGCGGGACCCGCCGCTGGAACCAGGGAGGCAAGTGGACGTCTTTTATTTTACCCACCTCCTCCCCGGTCCCCCCAAAAAAGTGCCCCCACGCTGGTGCACCCCTTTAAGCTATCCTGTAAACCCCCCACTATGCCTTATATTCTGAGGATATCTTATTTGGGGGGAAATGGGGTATTCCCCTTCTTGTTATCTCTATGTTCACATCTGCTGGGAGTTTGTTCCATCTATCTACTACTTTCAGTAAAGTAATATTGCTTCTGATCAACCCCCCCCCCCAACTAACCTCAGATTATGTCCTCTTGTTGTTACCACCATAAAAAATATTTGCGTAGTGTTAGGCTATTTTAGGTCTTGCCAGTTTTTTTTAACATAAATTCTGAAAAACACATAGCATGGGCGTGGTTACATGAGGTTGGTTGTTGAGCAGTGCTGCCCATGTTGGGAGTTGTAATTGTGCAACAGCTGCATTAGTTGCTTTGTAGCAGTGTGCACATATGCTCCCAGTTTTCCATTGTCAGAGTCATCCCCATAGTTTTGCAATTCTCTACAAGTTTTGAAAAATGTTTGACTAATGGTTGGGAGGCAGCGGCTACAATAGGAAGTGTGGGGGAGGGGAGACAAGGACTAGATGGTTTGGTTCTAGAAGCAATCCTATCATTATCCCGTCATGCTAATGACCAGGGACGGCCATCACTGTCATGGATAGGGAGTCAGGTAGATTCCACTGTAGCGTATTCATCATGGGGATCGTGATAAATACCTAGACTCAGGTAAGAAAGAGAATGCTATAGACTTCGGGGAATTGTTGGCTGGTCTATGGTCTTCTCTCTGAATGGGCCCCACTTATCATGAGACAATGGAATCTGCTATTAAATATGGTATCTTAGAGTTTCCAAAATGGAAAGTGTGGTGGCTGATATGGCTGAGGTCAGTGGGGTAAGCATAGTGACTTCTCTAGTTGGTCATACCACAGTAGCTCTATCCGCAATGGCTGATAACAGAGCGCAATAGACACACTCTGGGTCATATATAAAGTGTATGTGTATGGTGGGCTCCCCTAGGGGTCTATTGGAAAGAACGTAACACGAGACCAGATGCAGTGTTGTTTCATTGGGACGCATAGTACTGATGATCCTAAATAAAGTCCTCTTGCTTCCCTTTTTTGGGCCTTGGTTGTCCTATAGAGTATTTATAGGGTTAGGATATTTTTAGGGCACAGTACAAACTGGAAAGTCCCATTTTCAAATAGGATATAAGCCTCCAGCCGATAGCTCACAGGAAACCAGGGGGAAGAAGCCCAGAGCTTCAGAGAAACTCGTCTCTCTACAATTATAGAAAGTTTTGAAAACATTGTTGGGTGCAACTTTTGATTTTCCTTAAACCCTATCATGCCCGTACTTTTTAGATGCTTTGGATGTCTACAGTTTCACACAGGAAGTTATATTTTTTGCTGGTATAATTTAACCCCTTTGTGCTGCAGCTAGTTTGGGCCTTAATGACCAGGCTAATTTTTCAAAATCTGACCTGTCTCACTTTATGCTCTTATAGCTCAGTGATGCTTTAACGTATGCTAGCGATTCTGAGATTGTTTTTTCGTGACATATGGCACTTTATGTTAGTGGCAAAATTTGGTCACTACTTTGTGTGTTTTTTGTGAAAAACATCAAAATATCATGAAAAATTAAAAAAATTAGCATTTTATGAACTTTTAAATTCTCTGCTTCTAAAAAAAGAAAGTCGTAGCACATAAATTAGTTACTAAGTCACATTACCAATATGTCTTCTTTATTCTGGCATAATTTGGTAAACATATTTTACTTTTTTAGGGTGTTATGGGGCTTACAAATTTATCAGCAAATTATCACATTTTCGTGAAACTGATTTTTTTAGGGACCAGTTCTTTTTTTAAATGGATTTAGAAGTCTGGTATCCTGAAAACCCCCATAAGTGACCCCATTTTGGAAACTACACACCTTAAAGAATTAATCTAGGGGTATAATGAGCATTTTAACCCTACAGGGGCTGGAGGAAAGTATTCACAATTAGGCAGTAAAAAAATTGAAAATTTTAATTTTCCAATAATATATACGTTTAGATTAAAGTTTCTCATTTTCAAAAGGAATATGAGACAAAAAGCACCCCAAAATTTGTAATGCAGGTTCTCTTGAGTACAACGGTACCCCATATGTGGGCGTAAACCACTGTATGGGCACACAGCAGGGCTCAGAAGGAAGGGAGCGCCAATTAGCTTTTCCAATGCAGATTTTGCTGAAGAAGTTTCTGAGCGCCAGGTGCGTTTGTAGTGCCCCTGTAGTGTCAGCAGAGAGAAAACCCCCCATAAGTCACCCCATTTTGGAAAGTACACCCCTCAAAGAATTCATCTTGGTGTGTGGTGACCATTTTGACCCCACAGGTATTACAGGAAAGTATTCAAAAGAAGACAGTAAAAATGAAAAACTGGAATTCTTCCAATAATATGTTCGTTTAGTTTGAAATTTCTCAATTTCACGAGGAACAAGAGGAAAAAAGTACCCCAAAATTTGTAACGCAGGTTCTCCTGAGTACAATGGTACCCCATATGTGGGCATAAACCACTGCATGGGCACACAGGAGGGCTCAGAAGGGAAGGAGCGCCAATTAGCTTTTTCAATGCAGATTTTGCTGCAGAAGTTTCCGAGCGCCAGGTGCGTTTGCAGCGCCCCTGTAGTGCCAGCGGAGTAAAATCTCGCCATAAGTCACTCCATTTTGGAAAGTGCACCCCTCAAAGTATTCATCTTGGTGTGTGGTGACCATTTTGACCCCACAGGTATTAGAGGAAAGTATTCAAAAGTAGACAGTAAAAATGAAAAACTCTAATTTTTCCAATATTATGTTCTTTTAGTTTGAAATTTCTCAATTTCACGAGGAACAAGAGGAAAAAAGTACCACAAAATTTGTAACGCAGGTTCTCCTGAGTACAATGGTACCCCATATGTGGGCGTAAACCACTGTATGGGCACACAGGAGGGCTCAAAAGGGAAGGAGCGCCAATTAGCTTTTTCAATGCAGATTTTGCTGAAGAAGTTTCAGAGCGCCAGGTGCGTTTGCAGAGCCCCTGTAGTGTCCACAGAGTAAAATCTCCCAATAAGTCACTCCATTTTGAAAAGTGCACCCCTCAAAGAATTTATTTTGGGGTGTGGTGAGCATTTTGACCCCACAGGTGTTTGAGGAAAATATTCAAAAGTAGACAGTAAAAATGAAAAACTCGAATTTTTCCAATAATATGTTCCTTTAGTTTGAAATTTCTCAATTTCACGAGGAACAGGAGAGAAATGTCACCCCAATATATGTAAAGCAGGTTCTCCTGAGTAGAACAGTACCCCATATGTGGGCATAAACCACTGCATGGGCACACAGCCGGGCTCAGAAGGGAAGGAGCGCCAATTAGCATTTTCAGTGCAGATTTTTCTGAAGAAGTTTCTGAGCGCCAGGTGCGTTTGCAGAGCCCCTGTAGTGTCAGCAGAATAGATTCCCCCCAAAAGTCACCCCATTTTGGAAAGAGCACCCCTCAAAGAATTCATCTTGGTGTGTGGTGACCATTTTTACCCCACAGGTATTAGAGGAAAGTATTCAAAATTGGCCAGTAAAAATGAAAAACTCGAATTTTTCCAATAATATGTTGGTTTAGTTTGAAATTTCTCAATTTGACGAGGAACAGGAGAGAAAATTCACCCCAAAATCTGTAACGCAGGTTCTCCTGAGTAAAACGGTACCTCATATGTGGGCATAAACCACTGTACAGGCTGGTTACAGGCAACGTGGGCTGGTTACAGGCAACGTGGGCTGGTTACAGGCAACGTGGGCTGGTTACAGGCAACGTGGGCTGGTTACAGGCAACGTGGGCTGGTTACAGGCAACGTGGGCTGGTTACAGGCAACGTGGGCTGGTTACAGGCAACGTGGGCTGGTTACAGGCAACGTGGGCTGGTTACAGGCAACGTGGGCTGGTAACGGGCAACGTGGGCTGGTTACGGGCAACCTGCTGTGCTTACAGACAATCTGGGATGGTTACGGGCAACGTGTGGTGGTTATGGGCAACGTGTGGTGGTCACGGGCAACCTGCTGTGGTTACGGCAACGTGGGGTGGTTACAGGCAACGTGGGCTGGTTACAGGCAACGTGGGCTGGTTACAGACAACGTGGGCTGGTTACAGGCAACGTGGGCTGGTTACAGGCAACGTGGGCTGGTTACAGGCAACGTGGGCTGGTAACGGGCAACGTGGGCTGGTTACGGGCAACCTGCTGTGCTTACAGACAATCTGGGATGGTTACGGGAAACGTGGGGTGGTTACGGGCAACCTGCTGTGCTTACAGACAATCTGGGGTGGTTACGGGCAACGTGGGGTGGTTACGGGCAATGTGGGGTGGTTATGGATAAACTGAAGTTCTTATAGGCAATCTGGGGTGGGTACCTGTAATCTGACATGGGCACCGCAATCTGGAGGGGGTCATTGGCAATTTGGGGTGGTCAGAGGCGACGTGTGGTGGTCAGAGGCGACGTGTGGTGGTCAGAGGCGACGTGTGGTGGTCAGAGGCGACGTGCGGTGGTCAGAGGCGACGTGCGGTGGTCAGAGGCGACGTGCGGTGGTCAGAGGCGACGTGCGGTGGTCAGAGGCGACGTGCGGTGGTCAGAGGCGACGTGCGGTGGTCAGAGGCGACGTGCGGTGGTCAGAGGCGACGTGCGGTGGTCAGAGGCGACGTGCGGTGGTCAGAGGCGACGTGCGGTGGTCAGAGGCGACGTGCGGTGGTCAGAGGCGACGTGCGGTGGTCAGAGGCGACGTGCGGTGGTCAGAGGCGACGTGCGGTGGTCAGAGGCGACGTGCGGTGGTCAGAGGCGACGTGCGGTGGTCAGAGGCGACGTGCGGTGGTCAGAGGCGACGTGCGGTGGTCAGAGGCGACGTGCGGTGGTCAGAGGCGACGTGCGGTGGTCAGAGGCGACGTGCGGTGGTCAGAGGCGACGTGCGGTGGTCAGAGGCGACGTGCGGTGGTCAGAGGCGACGTGCGGTGGTCAGAGGCGACGTGCGGTGGTCAGAGGCGACGTGCGGTGGTCAGAGGCGACGTGCGGTGGTCAGAGGCGACGTGCGGTGGTCAGAGGCATCGTGGCGTGGTCAGAGGCATCGTGGCGTGGTCAGAGGCATCGTGGCGTGGTCAGAGGCATCGTGGCGTGGTCAGAGGCAACGCGCGGTGGTTACGTGCAATCTGGGGGGGGGGTTACATGTAATCTGGCATGATTACGGGGAACCTGGGGGGGTTATGTGCAACCTGGAAGGGTTACAGACAATCTGGGATTGTTACTGATAAACTGAAGTGCTTATAGGTAATCTGGGGTGGGTACATGTAATTTGGGGTGGTTACGGGCAATCTGGAGGGGGTCACTGGCAATTTGCGGTGGTTACGGGCAACGTGCGGTGGTTACGGGCAACGTGCGGTGGTTACGGGCAACGTGCGGTGGTTACGGGCAACGTGCGGGGGTTACGGGCAACGTGCGGTGGTTACGGGTAATCTGGGGAGGGGTTAGGGGTAATTTGGGAGTAAACTGCAATTATTACTATAATAAAAAGTGTGTGTTTTATTTTTTTGTATGTTTGTCACTTTTTGTACTTTATACATTCATTTTCACTGTATTACTATGATTACTGTGATATTTTCTATCACAGTAATCATAGTTCAGTGACAGAGACCAAATTGGTCTCTGTCACTTTAAATTTTCAGAGCTTGGCTGGTTGTGAAGCGCATGCGCACTTCATAACCAGCCAGGACGTCGAGGAGGAAGGAGCTCCGTGGATCCGGTGAGTATATGGGGAAGGGAGGGTGACTCGGGGACGGGGGTGACAGGGGGGGTGGGGGGCGACTTGGGGGGTGGGGGGACATCATTTTTTATCCACTGTCACCAATCATTTATGGTGACAGGGGATAAAAAGTGCCGGGAGCACATGGTACAAGCGATCAGCGGTATATAGTATATACCGCTGATCGCTTGTACCGGGACCCCACAGGGGGGTCCCCGATGACTGCCCCATGCTCTCCGCTACCTCCGGTGGCGGAGAGCATGGGGCTTTCATTCATTTTAACTTTTTAATCGCTGTGAACCGACGTTAGTCGGTTCACAGCGATTGCGGCGGCCATCTTGGAAATGATGGCCGCCGGGGGAGGGGGGTTAGTTATCGGGGCACTAGGGGGGTCTGATCTGGGGTCTGATATACACTTATTTCATCTCCCCCCGCCGTAGATTCACGGCGGGGGGAGATGAAAGGTGGCGGCGGCACCGGTAATCCTCTTTACCGACGGCCGCCGCTATAACGTTAATAGCGGCGATCGTCGGTAAGGGGGGGGGGCCGGGACGGACCTCACACACTGCCCCAACCCCTCAGCTACCTCCGGTAGCCGGGGGGATGGGGTGGGGGCCGTCCCGGCCCCGCAATCTTATTCTCTGCCATCGCCGTAAAAAGCTGATGGCAGCAGAATAAGGCCCATTAGTGACCGCCGTAGAAAGCCGTATCGGCGGTCACTAAGGGGTTAAGCTAAAAAGTGTGTTGAGATAAAGATATATACACACAATTTGGTGGAATGAAAAAAAAATTGCGGCATAATTTTTTGGGTCCTGGAAAACAGTGATACGGCTATAGGCAGTATCCATGTTTTTCTGCCAGCCCTAGGGCTGCATCCAACTTCTCCAGCCATTAGAAGTAGGGATGGACCGAACCTGCCGAGGTTCGGGTTCATTTGAACCCGAACGTTCGGCAGCAGATTCCCGCTGTCTGCCCGCTCCGTGGAGCGGGCGGATCCAGCGGGAGTAACGCCTGGAAAACTGGGATACAGCCTATGAGGGTATAAACCCACACACCGTATATGCAGCGTTTTTACTGCTGCGATACGCAGCAAACTCGCAGCAGATTAGATCTAAATAACTGAACACAGCATCAAATCTGTACCAACAAATCTGCTGCGTATTTGTTGCATATCTGCTGCGTATACGGTGTGTGGGTTTATACCCTAAGGCTGTATCCCAGTTTTCCAGGCGGTCCTCCCGCTGGATCCGCCTGCTCCACGGAGCGGGCAGACAGCGGGAATCATTACCGAGGGTTCGGGTTTGTACAAACCCGAACCAAACTCTGTTCGGACCATCCCTAATTAGAAGTCGAATGCTGAGCGCTCACTGCTACTCAAGGCCCATTTTTCAAATATGACCTGTCTCACTTTATGTGCCAATAACTTTGTAATGCTGTAATTTAAATATTTGATTTTTTTGTGACGCATTGTACTTTGTTAGTGATGAATATTGATCGATATCATCTGTCAAAGGGGTAGTGTGGCGTTTCAAAATTATTCACTAAATAACACACATTACAAAGTTATACAACTTTGTAATGTATGTTATGTTAGTGAATGGCCCCCTTTCCCGTGTGCTTTTTTTCCCTGCACTTACTACTGCATCAAGGCTTCACTTCCTGGATAACATGGTGATGTCACGACCCGACTCCCAGAGCTGTGCGGGCTGTGGTTGCTAGAGAGGATGATGGCAGGGGGACACAGGGCAATGGAGGGACACTGAGCATCCTCTCCAGCAGCCACAGCCCGCACAGCTCAGGGAGTCGGAGAGACATCACCATGTTATCGAGGAAGTGACATCACCATGTTATCCAGGAAGTGAAGCTTTGATGTAGTAGTAAGTGCAGGGAAAAAGCACTTCATAAGCATTTCCCGTAGTAAGTGCATATTGGTGATTGGTATAACTTTTGGGGGGGGGGGCAATAAAATACTTTAATAAAAATTTCGCCCGATTTCTCCTTTAAAGAATTCACAACAGTCTATAGGAACTTTAACCCTTTAGGTGGTTCACAGGAATTAAAGTAGCACAGTAGGTATTAACAGAAATATCTCAACTGAATATTCATTAACCGGAATCCATAGTTTTGGTAGTGATTTTTTGACCCCAACAGATGTTTTACAGAATGTGTTAAAATTAAGTCGTAAAAATAAACTTACTTTTCCAATGTTATATTGTACCAGCTTATTTTAAATTTTTACAAAGACAGCAGGGTACAAAAATAGTTACTGAATTTCTTCTTTGTACAGCAGAAACAGTGATCATAAGCTGATGTTTGGGCTCACTGCAGTTTAGAAGTGAAGGCGCGCCATTTTGCAGGAATTATTTTTGGACACCTTACACCTTGCAATACCATGTAGACCCCAGTGACCCAATTTTAGAAACTATATGCTTCCAAGATTTTTTTTCTAGGGGTGTAGTAAGTAAATGCTGTCCCCCCCCCCCCCCCCCCAAGCAGATTTTTCAGTGCGGATTTAATGCTGTGTAAATCCATTTAGTCAAATCTGCAGCGGATCCGCAGCAGAAAATCAGCTACGATACGGTACGTGTGAAGCTATGCTTAGCATAGATTTTGCTCAAACTGTTTTGGGGGACCATGTGCATTTGCAGTGTTCCCTGGGGTACTAGTACAGAGGAAACCCCCAGAAGTGACTCCATTGTGGAAACTAGACCTCTCAAAGAATTAATCTAGGGGTGTAATGAGTGTTTAGACCCCACAGGTTTCTGAAAAAAGTCTTAGAGTAGCTTCACACGTAGCGACTCGCAGCCTTAATAACGCTGCAAGTCGGCTAGGTCCTGGCAGATCACTTTCACTACATACACGCAGCGGTCATTCAGTCGTGTATGTAATTCTGCCGGCCGCTTAACCCCTTCAGCTGCCGCCCGGCTCCCGCTCTGTATACATTACCTGTCCTCGCTGCACGGGGTCCCAGCGTACTGCTCTTCCACCCGGCCAGTCAGTGGCTGCGGCAGGGCAACGAACTTATTGGCCGGGCGGGAGAGCAGTATGACGGGACCTCGTGCAGCGAGGACAGGTAATGTTTACAGAGCGGTAGCTGAAGGGGTTAAGCGGCCGGCAGAATTACATACACGCAGCGGTCGTTCAGACCACTGCGTGTATGTAGTGAAAGTGATCTGCCAGGACCTAGCTGACTCGCAGCGTTATTAATGTGTGAAGCTACCCTTATGCATTATGCAATAAAAAGTTACATTTTTTTTTACATAAAAATTAAAATTTGCCTTAATGTCTAATTTTCTCCAGAATTGCAGCAGTTTAAATACCCCAAAACTTGTTGCCCAGTCTCTTCTGAATATAAAAAATTAATTATAGTACAAATGCAGTGCTTTTAGCCACTTAGCATCTTAAAGAGAAGTAATAAGTTATCCTTGTCATAGTGCTAAAAACTTTTAACAGACGTCATGAAAAAACGAGCTCTCATCTATATTTGTTGCTAAACAAAGGAAGTCACGAATCTCAAAATATGTGTCATATATATTTTTTTAAATTATTAAACCAAAGAGCCTTCTTACCGGCGCTCCCCTTCTGAGACATAGAGAGGTGGATCTAAGTCCCAATCATTGCATGCAGATATCACCACGTTGCACAGTGTTACCGCAACATGGTAGACACTGTGCAGCTATTGGATGTGACGATCTGGGCTTGGACCCAGGAACTTGGTAGCCAGGGAGCAGAAGGCTTCAGCCATCTTTTGCACCCCGGACAATCCCTTTAATCTTACAACCCTTTTCTGCAGCTGTTGGCTGCCCGTCCCCTATTACAAGAGGAGATGTTTGGCCGGCAGACAATTTTTCCGCTTGTCATAAATGGCCTAATCAGCTGGTACCTTTGCTATTCATGGGTGGCCTGTGGAAATTGATATGAAAAAAAAGTATGATTTTTGTATGTGGAATCTTGTGTACATGAATGTATGATGCCCGTACATGACTCCACATTGTATCTTTCTATGCAGTATATGGAAAACAGAAGTTTCAACATGAATAATGGTTGTGCCATGTCTTAAAGCGAATGTACCATCAGTACATTCGCTTAAGTTTGCACATGAATAAAGTGGCACCTTTTTTGAACCATGTCCCAATCCCAGCACACAGCGCCGGTCTATTATTGTGCATTGGCCCGGGCTGAAGCACTGGAGACGGGCCAGCCTGCCCCCAGTGGGAGGCTACCCCAGCGGGTGCTTCAGCCCGGGCCGGTGTGCGAGTAATAGACCGGTGCCGTGGTTCAAAAAAGGCACCGTGGCACCAGCTTCCCTGTGTCTGCATCGCTCTATTCATGTGCAAAACTTAAAGCAAATGTACTGATGGTACATTCGCTTTAATGTGTGGCTATGCGCTATACCTGTGCCATATTTATGATCCTTAGATTCATTAGATTAACCTTATGTAGTATTTGGTCATACAAGTATACTAATTTTGTGTCTTGTTTCAGTAGGAGCCAACAAACTCTTTAAGCTAATGCCATGAATGTTGAGAAGAGTCAAATGGAAGAGAAGGCTGTTCATTCGTGGTCACGGCTCTCCTCCATTGGGAAGAGTGCCTTTGAGGAAGCTCTGAGAGTGTTCAACCCGATGTCAAAAGACCTGACAGACACTGAGACACAGCTGGTGACTTTTCTTCAAGGCCTTCGGGAGGAAGGCTATCAGCCCACTATACTGAGCAGTAAAGATGTTTATGGATACAATTCAACCACAGCAGACACACCGCCACCGCTGCCACCACCACCACCAGCGGCTGGACCAAAATGTCCCCAAAAAAACAATTCGTCCGTCTCCTCATCTAGATCTCACTCGAAAAATCAGAATAGCAAACCAGCCAACACAAGAGTAGATATTTCTGTCAGTGCTGCTAAAATTTCTGGCAAACACCCAAATAAAAACTTACTTTTGACTTCGCTAAAGCAATCTGACACTGAGAAGACAAAATGCTCATGTGTGGGGTTTTCTTCTGATGTGTATCCTGGAGTCTTTCCTGCTATGAAACTTTCTGTTGTTTTAGAGGCATTGGTGCCCTTTAAAGCTACAGCCCCCTCGTTGGCAAGCCTTAAGGAACAGCCCCTAGTCATAGCATCAAAGCAAAACGCTAAGGGAAAGAACAACAAAGCCTACCAGTCCATAATGAAAGAGACTTCCTCTTTAAATGGAGTCGTTTTGAATGGGATAAATGGCAAAATTTTAAAGGAGAATGACGCTTGTAAGGCCTTTGAGATTTTGAACGGGCGATTCCTGGTAAACGCTCACCACCATTGCAATGGTATAGCTCAAACAAAACACAACTCAAAAGTACAGAGAGATGTTACCAGCAGAGAGGGAAAACAGCAAATGGGGGACAGGGACAGAAAACGGAGACTCAATGAGGTCTCTGAGGAGGCGCCGGTCCACAAGAGGATACACATAACTCTTCCATTGGTGAAAAGGTCGCCATTTGATAAGGACAAATATAACTTGTTCAAGTCTACAATTATTAAAATAGACAAGACTTCTGATGATGATGAAGTAAGAAGGAAAGCACAGCAAATCCTACGGGTGAACCTTTCTCCAGTTCTCCGAATCCAGCCTTTGTTTGTCGGCCTCCAATAAATAGTTTTTGTCTCCGAAGTACTCTTTCCTTTTTTATTTTCCTCTCCACACCTCAGATGTTGGGAGCTGAGCAGATGTATTACGATTTCCATAATGAAAGCTGCTGATAATTTGGAGCCCTCCCTGATTTCCGTGGCCCTTTTTTGTCACTTTATTTTTACAGTATATTTGCGCGCAGTGCTACAAGAACACTCAGCCATGTCTTATAAGAAAATGTGTTGGGGGAGGGGGGGTTTAGGGGTTGAATCGTGGTCATGGACTCTTTTTTTTCAGTAATCTTTGAAAGTTTTGATACATGGCAATATGTATATTTTGTGCAATAGGTAAGACATATTTCCTAAGGTATAATATGCACTGTGATTTTGCTTCTCTGTATCGTTTTGATCGATTGGCTAGGGACTGTTGTACAAAGTTTTATTTTTATGATACAAACTTTTAGGCCTAAGATGGTTTTTGGCGATTTTGCTGGAGCCACTTGAAGTGCAGAATAAGGATTTGAAATACTGGAGAATGTCATGGAGTCATAGTCATAGGAGCATAGACCTTTGTATTGTCCTTTTTATAGTCCATATGCATATCCTGAAGAAAGATGGGCCACCATGGAGCTCGGTATATCTGAATGAATAAAGTGGAGCTTTTCTTAAGGATATACCTAGTGCCTCGGTGATTCTTAGAGTTTTACCATGAATATCATGGTTGGAACTTCCTATGAATTTTAACATGGGTGTCTGTGGTTGAAAGGATGGTGTTGCTGAGAAGATCATGCCTTGAGCAATATGAACTTTCCATTCATGCCTAGAGCTGCCACAGTGATTGATGAAACTTCAGAACCTCTATTGTGGTCAGATTTGTGTAACTGAAATTTTGTGAGGATGTCACTTAATGTGAATCTGTCAGCTACAGTTCTAACTATTGACAAGGAGGTCAAGGAGACACATGGTACTTTTTATACTTCCATCTTTGCTTCCATGATATAGAAACATTTTTATTTATTGGTGTCAGAGGCTTTCCCAAACTCCTGTATTAAGCTGGAATGACTCCTCAATCCCCCTCTCATCTATTTTCCTGTTTTATTGACAGCTCGAAGCTCAAGCAGGGATAGGGATTGGAGGGGTACTTAGAAGGTATTCCAGTTTGCAGCAATTCAGGCACTTGGGGAAAACCTCTGACACCTTGCACAGGAGAATTAAGGCATTTTCTACGCTATGGAAGAACAGACAGATATATGAAAGGTACCATCTGTCTTTTTCCTAACAGCCCTCTATCCGTGTCAGTTTGGATGTGCATTACAGCTGACGTTTGCTTTAAGAAGAATTCATTTTTTACAGTTTCAATGTCACCACTTTCTTTACTTCAGTCACAGACTGTGCACGTTCCCATAACGGACAAGATACCAGGAGTTCTTCACATGTCATTATGTTAATTTGTTTTCTGACTTGTCTCTGGCTCAGTAAATCAGTCTGTTTTGTTCACTACTAGTCTAGGGACCTTATAAGCTCAAATGGATTGAGCAGATTGTTGGAGGTCATGGACTAGTTGTGAACAAAGTACTGTGTATAGCTATGTGGTACCCTTTTTGCTTCAGCAACACTGTCTCCATACTTAGGCCTCCTAACTTGGAAACATGATGGTATTGGCCAATCCTAAATATTCAATGTTCACTTTATGGTCCTTTAATGTCTAGATACTATGATGCCTTTTGTTGATACTGTGTAAGGTCAACTAAAACCTAAGGCTTACTGTGAACACAAGGGTCTTGGTGAAAGAGGGTCTTAAAAAAAAAATAAAATACAAGCAGTTTTGAGCCCTCAAAACTATTCACACTTTTAAACCGAAGATAGGGAAAGTTACAAAAAACTTCTGAGATATCCTAAAGAAATATTAAACGTTTCTATCTGTCTCTGGAACTAGGTGTTGAGGTCCCCCTGATCTTTGGAAAAGTGTGAGAGATGCGCTTGGCCAAGTACTTTACTCCCTGGCTTGCTGCAGCAGACTGGGTCCATAGACTTACCATAGAGACTGTGTCTCCTGCAATGAGTTGGAAATGGCAGCAAGCTGAAGCACTCAGGAGAGTGGTTCTCCTGGCTCAACCAACAGTTAGTGGGGGTCTGAACACGCGTACAGTTATCAATCGAAACTCTTGAGGTGCCTTGTTGGATGCTAGAGCTGTCGCCTAGCTAAAAGTTGTGGCCGGGGCAGTGCTTGGTGCATGGAGTTCCAGCTACTTATGAATGAACGCTTCATCTGCACCTGCAGTAGCGCTAAAAACTGCTGGCAGATTCCCTTTATAGAGGTAGCCAGGCTTAGAAATACAGAGCTTAGAAATACAGAGCTGCTTTCTTCAAGAAACTGCACTGCTCTGATCCTCAGTCTGGGTGTAGTTTTTCAGCAAATATTGAAGAGAATGAGGCTGCATTGTAATACCTCACACATCCTGGGGACAAGGGTGCTGATGATTTTTTTTTTTGCAATAAAAGTAGTTTTATTGTTATCCAGAATAACCCCTTTAAGTTGACCTTTACTTTGGGTAAGGTGTGTCCCTAAATAGTCATGCACTATGAGATCCTTTACAAAATAATTTTATAGTCTAGAAAATGGCCCAATGTGGCCTGCTACACTGTTGGCCTCATTAATTGTTTGACAGCTATAATAGGGCCAGAAACCCTCATGGATCTAAGGTCTTACTAACTTTTTAAAAGTGTACCTTCCGTTTCAAAAATGTATAAAGTATCTATTTTTCTATTGTTTCCATGCAGTGTTTTTTTTTCTTTGTGAGTGTTGCTGTCGTGGACACATACAGCGAAGGAAGCTATTTAGTGGTATCAACCTCTGCCATGGAGACTGTGTGAAGGTTTCTAGTTGAGTGTGTGTGGTCTGCTGGGTCACCCACATATGGCCACTACTGTGTGCAGGAGACCATGGACTATATTTGGTGATGGCACAATGCAGACGAAAATATTTTTTGTCAATGTTAAACGTGCATGAGAGTTGCCGGGATCATTCCTTAAGTTTTATGTTTTACCCTCTTTCTGCCAAATATCTGTTTTTAATTAGAAAATAAGATCCTGTTCCCTCTTGCTCGGCACATTACAATGCTGTTTCTATACTATGGCCCATTTAATTCTTATTACCTGAGTTAAGGAATGGACAATATGCTGGAGACTTTGTAAACTATACAAACTATATAATATTAAAATCTTTCTCTCCTTTTGCACAAGGCCCAGGAGATATGAGGAGCTGATTGATGAGGTCATTATATTGTAGAGCTACTATAGCTGTGCCTTCCTGTAACAGGGATTTTCTCCTATTGTAGCTGTATGGCAGGGAGGGGGAACCTTTGGCCCTCTATCTGTTTTAAAACTAGAGTTCTCATCATGGCCTGGACAGCTAAACCTTTGGCTCTTCCAGCATGATGGGTGACCTAGTTTTTAAGGGAGGTTGGGAGAACCCTTACACCCCCCCCCCCCCAAGAATCACCACTGTTTCTCTAAACATGAACATCTGGATTACACCTACAGTGTGAGGACCACAACAAACCGTCCATTAGCTTCTTAGACCCTTTTAGGTTTTTTGAGTACCAGTTTCTCATTTGATAAATTATCCTAGCATATGCCATCACTGTTGGGTTCCCAGTACCCACACTGGTTTGACAGAACAGAAATACTGTGCCAGGCACTGTGAGAGACGATGTTTTCTTTAGATTGTTGGGGACGTAGGACAAATGCCACCAAGTGATGGCTTATCCTAAGTAGAGGTCTTAGCTGAAAATCCCAAAAATGTATACAGGTTTATATAAGACAAAGGCTAGAAGTTGTCAACCAGCAAATGGGGGAGTGAAATAATACCTGGCCTTATGAAAAGGGCTGGAAAAAAAAAATACATTGCTGGAATTGCGGTGTCTCACTACTTGGCAATAGATTCACTGTTTAGTATTAGGCTCAGTGCACACAGAGCAAAAGTGGCGGAATGCCGCCAGCCCCCTGTCATAATGAGTCTATATGAGGCGTGCACGCCTCATCTCTCTGCACTGAAGAATGAACATGTTCATTCTTCAGCGTGAAGAGAGGAGCCGCGCGAGCCTCCTATAGACTCTCATTATGACGGGGCTGGCGGCATTCCGCCACTTTTGCTCCGTGTGCACTGAGCCTTAGGCTAGGACTACATGGCAACTTGGGTCAGTGTGACTGCAACGTCTCACAATGGACATTTATGGATTTTTGGTTGCAAGTTACACTTTGCTACCATAGACCTCAACGCAACTTTACAACTTTTCTGAGATTTAGCTATTCTTTAAATTGCAGTTGTTATAAAGTTGTGCGACAGCAGGTGTGATTGTGCTAAGACTGGATAAGACTCTCCGGCTGATGGCTGATAAATGTATATTGGGGGTTTTTTTGCAGCTTTTTTTTTTTTCTCCATGGAATCACAGAAAAGTCTTTCTGCTGTGATTTTGGGAAAATGTTGTAGTCTATACTTTAATATCCTGCTAATTTCCGATCACTTTGTATGAATAGACGCTTAGACGTTACAGTACGTTTACTGATCACCCGATTCTCGGTGTGTGTTTCTGTAATTTTACTTTCATTTTTTTGGCGTATTTCGCCCAAAAGCAATGTAATTTTTACCAATATATTTTACAAATGACCAGTTACAGGGATATGTGCCATATACTTGCTAATGATGGCATCTGTTACTTTACTGACATAGCTCTTAAAAAAGACACATGGTGAGTAACAATAAACAACAATTCTTTGTGGCTACACCCCTCCATTCCAAACATAAATGGATTTTACGATTATTTTATTTGACTATCTGCTATGTTTCCCTAAATCATGGGTCTCCAAACTGCACCCCTCCAGCTGTTTTGCGAAACCACAACTCCCATCATGCCTGGACAGCTAAAGCTTTGGATTTGGCTGTCCAGGCATGATGGGAAATGTAGTTTTGCAACAGCTGGAGGGCCGAAGTTTGGAGACCATGCCCTAAATAGTCAGATTGGTGTGAACTATCAGGTCAGTTGGGTGTGAATGCCCACCTGACTATTCAAGTGCAAATAGTCAACCAAATAGTTAATTTTTTTTTAGATCAGGAGGGGCATAGCAAGAAAGAAAGGGAGGAAAAAAATATATGCTTTTTTGTTTTTTAATATTGACCACACAGCACATACTGTCATGACAGTCAAAACCAGTCAAAAAGTCAAAACCAGACATGGATCTCGTAGAAGGGAAAAGTATAAGTCGTCATAATTCCCATTCCTTTTTAATCCACTTCTAGTTTTGGTTCGAAAACAGCAGTGAGAGCTTGACATAAAAACTGCGACAGCAGCCTTAGGCTGGTTTCTCACAAGCATGTTTTCTGTTCTTCCTATTACATACATTTTTTTTGTGGGTGTGGACAGTAATACTGAGTTAATATTAGTCTTAATATTGGATCTATAATACTGATGTATTCCCTCAAAGTGTACCTGCCATTATGATTCTTCACCCGATTGGTGGGCATTCGCTCCTTTTGCCAGAAGTTCGTGTAACTATGGATATGACCCCGCAGGGTCAGTTTCGCGCACAAGCCCTATTGGGTCAGAATAGTGTTTGTACTCGAAACCATCCCTGCGTGGTCGTATCCATTTTAAGCAAGTGTAAGCAGGTCATGTCACTGACAATGCAGCCAACCAGGCCCTATTCACATGTCTGCAATTGTGGACAGAAAATAGGGTCACTTAGGAAGATTTATTAAACATGGTGTAAAGTGAAACTGGCAACCAATCAGATTCCACCTTTCATTATCAAGAGTCTGTGAGGAATGAATGGTGGAATCTGGTTGCTAGGGGCGACTGATCCAATTTCACTTTACACCATGTTTGATAAACATTCCCCAATGTATTTCAATGGCCTCAATAACCCATCCATAGGTGTGTACAGGGCTGTGATCCGTACCGCAGAAAAAGACAGGCCCTAGTGTGGACTGTAATTTGTTCACGAACACACCAATAGAACCCTATGGCATCCAGATGTGGTCCGCAAATAGTGACTAGATTATTATTAACCACTCATTTTTGCGGATCAGCTAAAAATGTGGATGCAATGCGGATAGAAATTTGCGGATTGCTTATGAAAAATAGCAAAAAATATACTGATGTGTGAATAGACGCTTAGGCTGGGTTCACACTATGTTTTTGCAATCCATTTTTTGCAAAAAACTGATGCATGTGTGTGCATCCGTTCTAATCAATTTTTCCATTGAATTCCATTATAAAAAACATCCGTTTAACACAAAAACGTAGTTGACCATTTTTGTGTCCATTTAAAAAAAATTGATGCGTTTTGATCCATTTTTTTTTTTTATAATGGAATTCAATGGAAAGACTGATCAAACGGATGCATGTGTCCATCCGTTTTTCATCTTTTTTTGCAAAAAAACTGGTTGCACAAACGTAGTGTGAACCCAGCCTTAATGTAGTCAAATGAATAATAGAGATGGGGAATAATGTATTTAGCCATCTTTTGAGAAATCCTGGTTAATACCCATTATGGCTAATATATTGCCAAGCTTATCCAGACTTTTACATTGACAGCATTACATGCCTTATCTTGAATTGCTGCAGATTTACCATTAAGGAGTCTAGGGAAATTTGGTGATGGTGCTGATAGGAAAGCTAATGTTTAAGGCTATGCTGAGGAGGTGGGATTTTTTTTTACATTTTAAGGCTATGTTCCCACACAGTATTTTTGGTCAGTATTTTACAACTGAAACCAGGAAAGGATTGAAAACACAGAAAGGCTATGTTCACACACTGTTAAAATTGAGTTGCAAAAATACTCTGGGAACATAACTCTGGGTGAGTATAGTGCAGTGTCTGAGGGTGCTCCATTCCTTCAGGCCCTGTAACGGTATAACACTGTGTATTAGATTAGCCGGGAGTTTCTCTTAGGTCGATTTTATAATGTTTGTGTACCTGAGGAGAAAAAAACTGTATAAAAACATTGAGGCCAAACATAAGCTGAAAGTCTAATATTAAAGTAAATTTTTCACTGCGTCCTCATGACAGCACCACAATGGAGGATGTCACCCTTGACCCTATCAGGAACAGGAAATCACAGAGGTTAAAAGGGCACTTCCCACAATCCCCCTCAGTGTTTTTCCTGTTCCTCACAGGATCAAGGAACACGGAGGTTACCTGTAATCCTGTGTGGTCATGGGTCCTGGGACGAAGGCATGGAGCGGCTTGTGGGTCCTTCCGGATTTCTTGCCTGGTGGTCGCATCTTAAGGTGCCTCCGGTCCCCCGCTCCCCTTGCGGCGCTCCCAGAGTTAATGCAGGGAAGCTTGAAGTCGCCGCGGCCCTCGGGATCCATGGCGGGTCTCCTCCGTGGATGCGTACGCACTGACGTAAGTGCGTCACGTGCGTAGGTGGCGTCACGCGCCCACCGGAAGACTCAGCCTGATGGGCTCGTTAGGTTTTTTTTTTGTTTTTTTTTTTTGAATGGGGGGTCATTTTCAGCTTTTTTTTTTTTATCCAGTTACTGATTATTTTTTTTTAATTTTTTTTTCTCACATAGGTTTTTATTGGCTGAAATGCATGTGTATGTGTGATGTTTTTTTTTTTTAGATATTTTACAGCCCATCATGTGAAAGACATGAAAAAATGCAAACAAAACTTATGTACTAAAACACACTATTTTGGAAAAAAACGCTACAAAAACATTGCCACCTTTGGGGTTTTTTTTTTTCCCCCCCCTAAGGCCAAAAAAGTAAAAATGAGTGTGTGAAGAAGGCCTTAAGGATTTATGTATCGCTGTATTGGTATCATGATATAATGCCCTTCCAGCTGAATGTTCAGGCTGAGCAAAATATTTATTTGACATCACTATCCACATACCGGGACTCATTCCGTTCATACAATACTGCGACATTTCAGACAAATCCTATTTTCTGTATTAAGTTATTAAGCTGCAGCCCAAATATTGTGGAGTGTGATTTATGTAAATTACTTTTAGATTTCTATTTTATGTTTCGGTTAATATGTATTTTTACTTATTGAAAAAAATAAAAACACTTAATGCATTGTGTAAAAAAATAAAATAAAAATAAAGCAAAAAAAAAAACAAAACAACTAAAACACTTGTGTGACCCTTCATTTGCATCATTGTTGGTCACATGTCCCCTAGCTTGTTGCTTGGCTTGTTACACATAGCAGTATAAGCATGTTTGGCCAATAATTTCCCTGGGTAATATGGCCTTACTAGAATCACCTTGGCCCCAAGGTGAATGTTTTTGAGACGTTGTCAAGCTGTAATTAATGCTCGAGGGCACATGAAAAGTTATTCAGACATTGAAATTTTATTTTTTGGGGGGAGGGGGTTTATACTGTATACCCACCACAGTTGTTGGCTTTTGTTTCATTAACCCCTTAAGGCTAGGGCCAATTGTCACACTTGCGTTTTTTCCTCCTCTGCCTTCTAAGACCCATAACTTTTTTTATTTTTCCACCTACAGGGCAATATGAGGGCTTGTTTTTTTCAGGAGCAGGTGTACTTTGTAACGGCATCTTTCAATCTGCCATAAAATGAGCAACAGCACCCCCAAAATATCATATCATATTTAAGGGATAAATTTGGGTCAAAAAATGTGATTCTGCAAATTTTTTTTTGGGGGGGGGGGGTCCATGTTTACATAATGCACTTTATGGTTTCCTTTATTCTATAGGTCAGTCTGAACACAGCGATATGCATGTTTACATAGGTTTTCTAACTATTTTTATTAGCAGTAACTTTTTTTGTAAGTAGGTGTATTTAAAATGGCCCTTTTGTGACTCTTAGGTTACAAACACACTTGGCGGGTTTGCAGCGAGTCTCCATGCTGCGTTTTTTCATCGAGACTCGCTGCAGATCCCGGCCCTATACTTTTAATGGCAGACAAACACGCAGCAGGGATGTACATCCCTGCTGCGAGTTTGTCTGCAGCCCACCCCATTAACCCCCCGGCCGGAGCTGATACTTCACCTGATCCCGGCTCCGGCGGTTCCCGATGTCTTCAGCAAGCCGGAGCGGGGACCAGGTGAAGTATATGCTCCAGCCAGCCGCCCGCAGCCCCGATCTCCCCCCCGCAGCCCCGGCCGCCCGATCGCCCCCCCGCAGCACCGATCGCACGCCCCCCCGCAGCACCGATTGCACGCCCCCCCGCAGCACCGATCGCACGCCCCACCGCAGCATTGATCGCACGCCCCCCCGCAGCACCGATCGCTTACACGCCCCCCTGCAGCCCCGGTCGCTCGATCGGGGGGGCGTGCGATCGGGCGGCTGCGGGGGGGGCGATCGGGCGGCTGGGGCTGCGGGCGGCTGGCTGGAGCATATACTTCACCTGGTCCCCGCTCCGGCTTGCTGAAGACATCGGGAACCGCCGGAGCCGGGATCAGGTGAAGTATCAGCTCCGGCGGCCGGGGGGTTAATGGGGTGGGCTGCAGACAAACTCGCAGCAGGGATGTACATCCCTGCTGCATGTTTGTCTGCCATTAAAAGTATAGGGCCGGGATCTGCAGCGAGTCTCGCTGCAAAAACGCAGCATGGAGACTCGCTGCAGACCCGCCAAGTGTGTTTGTAACCTTATAGTGCTTTTAGTTTTTCACCTATGGGGTCATATAGGGCATAATTTTTTGCGCCATGATCTCTAGTTTTTTTTTTTTTTGTAAAATTGTTTTCTAGATGAAACTTATTGATCGCTTTTTGTTCATTTTTCATAAAATGTAATTTAAAAAAAACTATTTTTAACGCTTATATTTTATTTGAATAGATCGGACGATTACGCACGCTACAGTATATTATGTTAATTAACTTTATTTTTATGTGTTTTATGTATAAAATGGGAAGGGGGGATGATTTTCATTTTTATTGGGGGTGGGGCTTTGGGACATTTATTAAAACTTTTATTTTTTTATTTATTTTTTTTCTTCACTTTTTAAGTCCCCTTAGGGAACTTTTACATTACTACTTTAGGTCAGGAACACTGATCACTGCTATGCCATAACATAGCAGGAATCATTGTTATCTGTGATCTTCTGATAGTCTGCCTGCAGACTGACTGCAGAGGAAGGTAAGGGACCTCCGACAGTCAGGCCATGCGATCGGGATCCCCGCAGACACGCTGCGGGAGTCCCAATCGGTAAGTGAGCGGAGAGGCTTCAGGCACTTACACTTAAACGACGCCATCACCAGGGCTTACATATACGCCCTCCTGTGTTAAGGCCCAGGCAGTGGGGGTGTAAATGTACGCCCACAGTCATTAAGGGGTTAAGATACAGAAATCTATCGCTAATGTGAACTTTTTACGTTTTCCATAAACTTCAAGCCTGCAAGCCAAATATCTTTAACTTTTTGTGAGTAGTGTATATATTTTAACCTTCTACTTGATTACTTTTAGATCTTATAAATTATACCTCTTCAGGTATCAAAAATTATGCAGTCTTTTTTTTTTTCTCCAAATCAAAGAGTTGAACACAGCTAAATCTGCCAATTTGGTATAATACTAATTTTATCAGTTAATCTATTGGCACTAGATATGGACAGGGAAGTTTATATGTTGATCTTTCTTTCAATTTCTTTTGCCAGTGGTTTAGGGGTGGTGCATGAGCAATCACTGAGGGAGGTCCGCCTAGCTGAGTCATGTGAGCGCATCCTTCAACCAGTCGTGTGGACCAGGAGCCCAGTGCTTAATGTTGTGGCTCACAACATTAGAGGCTCACCCTAACTGTTCTGAGGAGCAGTGACCGAGTGTGATGGGGAACTGGACCCAACTGATGTGTTGAACAGTGGCTTGTAGCCCATAGTGCACAGACACACAGGTCACGTGTTACTTCAGTGATAGTCATGCAGACCGATGAGTGGTGACACTTGGGAAGATCCCCTGAAGCAAAGTAATGTGCCGGTAACTCAAGCAAAATAAACTGTTGGTTGAAAGCGGCAGAGCTTGGGGTAGATCTCTATTCTACATACGGTTTGGGGATGAAGCTTCATCAGCGGATGGACTCTCTGGGTCTTCAGAAGTTTAGGATTAGTATTCATGGCTTAGCTAGGATGACTAGGATAGGGAATCGCTGAGAATGAAAGGAGGTACTGTAAGATTTGAAAGGTGCGGTGTGGGCGTCTCTGATTAAAAATCACCAGCAGTAGTTTGTATCACGGAAACTCATTTAACAAAGACACAATAGGATATGTTAAAAAGAGGTGCTTGGCAAAGCAATATCGCTGTACATACGGCTTATTCAAGAGAAGTTAGCAGCAACAACTGTTGGCGCAATTATTAGAAAATAGAAGAAACACAAGATGACTGCCAATCTTCCTCAGTCTGGGGTCCATGCAAGATCTCTCCTCGAGGGGTAAAGATGATTCTTAAAAAGGTCAGGAATCAGCCCAGAACTACATGGGAGAACTTGGTCTTTGAGGTAGGATCACGGTCTCAAAGATTACCATTAGTAACACATTAAAACATTTTAACATTTTAAAGTTCACCAATGACCATCTGGATGATCTGGAGAAGGTCATGTGGTCAGATAAGACCAAAAAAGAACTTTTTCATATCAACTTCACGTGTTTGGAGAAAGAAGAAGGATGAGCACAACTCCAGGAACACAACCAGTCTCAACTGTGAAGCATGGGGGTGGAAACATCATACTTTAGGGGTACTTTTCTGCAAAGGTGATAGGACGACAGCACGGTGTTGAAGCGAGGATGGATGTGGCCATGTATTGCAAGATTTTGCCCGACAAACTCCTTCCATGAGTAAGAGCATTGAAGATGGGTCGTGGCTGGATCTTCCAAAAAGCTAAAGTTTTGGCTATCCAGGCATGATGGGAATTATAGCTTTTTAACATCTGGAGGGCCAAAGGTTCCATATCCCTGTGCTACCTGAGAGGTATCCAGATAAAGGAGTAAGAGGAAGAGGAAAACATGGTTGAGGAGGAAGCTGAATGTACAGGAAACTTAGAGGGAAATGAACAATTTTTTTCTTATCCAATAACTGAGAATGAGGTTTAATGGCTGAATGCACAGTCAGTTTCTAATGGATTATTAATGGAGAAAGCAGAACAAAGAGATATCTTTATAGGCTGTCAGAAATACTGGGAAAACTAATAAATGTTTAACCCTTTTAGGACCAAGCCCAAAATGACCCAGTGGACTGCACCAATTTTTGTTTTAGTCCCCCCCCCCCCTCTTCTAAGAGCTCTAGCACTTTAATTTTTCTATCTACAGGGCCATGTGGGTTTTTTTTTTTTTTTCCAGGAATAGGTGTACTATGTAATGGCGGCTTTCATTCTACCGTGACATGTATGATAGAACCCCAAAAATATCATTTATGAAAATATAAATTGGTGAAATCTATGCAATATGGTAACTTTTAGGGGCTTCCTGTGTCTACGTAATGCACTATATGGTAAACGTGACATGATACAATTATTCTATAGGTCAGCCCGAACACATTCATATGCAGGTTTACACAGATTCTCTAATGTTAAATATATATTTTTTATTAAATCCTTTTTTTGCAATTAGTTATTAATAAAGTGGCCCTATTGTGACGCTTATAACAGTTTTTAGTTTTTCACCTGCCTGCGGCAGACTCAATCAGCCGAGCGTCGCTTGGACCGTACAGAGAAAAGTAAGAGACCTCCGACGGTCCCTGAAAGCGATCGGGACCCCCGCAGTCACACTGTGGGGGTCCTGATCAGTAAGTGACAGAAGCTGCTTCTGTCATTTAAACTTAATTGCGGCTTTGAAGGGGTTAATGACAGGCTGCATGAAAATTTACAACAGCCTTTAAAGGGAATCTGTCAGCACCTAGGTCCTCCTTCAGGTGCTGACAGTGTGCCGTAGCTGGCAGTCCCCTAGTGAGCATGGTGCCTTTTGGTAATTTGTCCTTGCAGTGGATTATGCACAATCCTACTGTAATGAAGTGTCAAAGAGGAGTTGTTTCCGGCACACCTCACCACTTCTTCCTCTTCCCGGCTGTCCGTCCTCCTGCTCGCTCAACTGTCAAGACAGTGTCTCTGATTGCAGATCAGTCCTCTGTAGGCAGGTTATGTCTGAAAGAAACACTCAGATATAGTTGAATCTCCAAGCCCAAATGTGTTGGACATATGGTCTAGGGGTAACTCAACTGTCTAGAGACCTGCCGGCAGTTCATTCTTTGGTTCAAATCCCATGATGGAAATTGAATATAGGTTTTTTTTTTCCTCAGTGTTTCATTTTTAAGGCTATGTTCACACTCAGTATTTTTGCTTAGTATTTTACACCCAAAGCCAGGAGTGGATTGAAAACACAGGCTTTGTTCACATGCTGTTGAAATTTAGTGGATGGCCGTCATTTTATGGCAAATAACGGCCATTATTTCAAAACAACGGCTATTATTTGCCATTAAATGGCGGCCATCCACTCAGTCTCAACAGGGATTTTTCTTTATGCAGCACTTATTTTTAATTCTACCAGGTTAGTGCTGCTGGATTTATCAAGAGGTGCATGTCTCTTAATAAATCCAGAATAGTAGGAAGCTGCTGCGCAACAGGCTAAAAAAAGAAATCTCAGAACCTTTTTTTTTTTTTTACTACTAATCCAGGCACAGAATTGATAAATTTTACACATGGGGAGTACAGGCATCCCCAGGCCTATGATGCACAGGGTGCAAACTTGCAAAAAAGCATCTGGGTACAGAGGAAACTTGCAATCTCAGTAGTAATTATTAACTCTAGTCACTAGATGGCACTCCAACCCAACAATGCCTACCATCACAATCGCTATCAAATACTGAGACTGTCAATTTAGGCTTTGTTTTTAACTTTTGTGTATAGTTACCATTATAGGAACAATGTACAGTTTAAAGAAGTTGGGGACTTTTTGTACTTGGTTTTGGCCCAGTGCTGGGATCCCAGGTAGTTGGTAGAATGAAGGAACGTAATAGCTGTTCCCACAATTAGCTAAAAAAGAAAAACCCTGTCATTAGCCACACATTTGAGCCTCTTCAGTCTAGCGGTAAGTTATGACAGTGATCACACGGCTAAATACAGTACAGTTTTTAGGGAGTCATCACAGTAAAGATTTTCAACCTGTAGTTGTAAACGATTAAGGGTAGCTTCACACGTACCGTATCGCTGCGTTTTTAACGCTGTGTTTTTATCGCTGCATTTTTGGTGCGATTTTTTTTACATGCGCGTTTTGATTTTCACATGAAAATCATGTGAAAATCAAAACGTGCATGTAAAAATCGCACCAAAAACGCAGCGATAAAAACGCTGCGTTAAAAACGTAAAAAGTTTAGATAGCTTTGGGGGTTTGTTTGTTCATATGTTGGGGTCCTTCTACACAGTCTGATATAGAGCCCTCTACGAATGCAAGCGAGCTGCGATCAGTGAGATCAGCACTCACTTGCATTGCCTTCACAAGGCGTGATAAATTGCACGGCCATTAATATTCATTGTTATCTGCACCTCTCCTGTAGACACGATAATCGATAATGAATTTTATCGGCTACACAAGAGATCATCATTGACACTTTTAGACGGGCCGATTAACGGCTGAATGAGCTTTTAGTATTGGACTTTCAGTAAAGGGAAATTTATGGAGATACATTCCCTTTAACGCTCAGACCTCGACCAGTCAAAACTTTTGGTGTGTCATGTGAGACATGTTTAAATTATGATTGTGCCTTCCAAGGCATGTATACATTGCCACACTGTCAATTCCAGGAGCCAATTGACTGGCACAGGCTACATTTACTTCTATGGCTCTAACTTAGCTAGTGAATACCTTTTGTCCGTAAAAATAAATGGGTCATCAGTATTCAATTTTAAACGTATTTTGGTCAGAATGCACTTGCTAATGTCTGTCACTTTCACAGGTCTCGTGGAGTCCACGCTCAACATGGCTAAGCTTTTTGTTGGCATTATGGGGACTGGCAGGAGGTTTCTATGTTATGACAGTAACGTATGATCTACCTCCTAGTTTCAACTACAGACGGCCTAAATGTTACAATTCTATTCAGTTACACAATGCTGGCATTGTATTGAGGGGCACTGTACTGGTACTTTATATGGCCTATTGTTCTACTTGTGTTTATAGGGGGTGCACTTTTATGGGAATCGGCTATGGCTCTCTGTGTAAAGGCAATCGTCCAACATTGCTCTGTGCATATTTTCCAACTCTGAAAAGCAAAAAAAAACCCCATGCATTCCCCAGGTTGGTCACATGACAGTAGATGGTCCTGTGCTATTGGGGTGGTACAATTATTTGCCTTATTGGTTTAATGTTTGTTGTTTATTCGTATTGTTTATTTGTATAGCGCACACAGATTCCGCAGCGCTTCACCTATCTGGTTTTCCTATTGATCCTGTGGCGATAAATGGGTTAATATCTTTTGAAATACATGCGAAATTTAATATGTTCACACTTAATCACCATAATTAGGTCTTAGCGCCAGGTACTTGCTGCCCATTGTGTAACTCCTCTACATGTGGTGAAACTCTTTTATGTTTGAGATCCAAGACTCTCCCCATGTCTGTATCACCCTTTTATATGTAACATGAGGCTGGAGTCTCTTGGATATTACATTCCTGCACAAAGAACTAATGGGCCCGTAAATGAGGTAGGAGCTGTCAGATGTTTCATAGATATACTATGTGTAGCACCAGCGTCAAGGTCCTCAGGATCAACCACAGTGCCTCCATTGCCAGCCATGGGCCTCCAGTCAAAGCTGCAGTCCCCCACCAGCACCAGCAATGGCATGGGACTTCCATTACCAGGTACAGTAATTTACCTGCTGGTGCTGTTGTCTTCTGAAACTCTTGTCAGTCTGCAAAAGAGGGTCACTGTCATTTAGGACACTTGGGAGGTCTGCTCATCTGATCCATTTTCTTAAAGGGGTTATCCAGCGCTAAAAAACATGCCCACTTTTACCCCTCTCTTTTCCCCAGGTCAGGTGTGGCTTGCAATTAAGCTCCATTTACTTCAATCGAACTTTTGAAACCCCACCCAATCTGGAGATGAGAGGGGAAAAAGCTTCCATGTTTTTGTTGCGCTGGATAACCCCTTTAATATAAGTAGGACCTGAGGTATCATGCAACAGATTATTACCACCTTCTATTGAATTGAAATGCCTAATAGTAGGCTCAGTGAGTTATTGGGGGGTAAGAAGAAAACCGCTGTCAACCAATTTATCCCTTAAAGTGTCACTGTTGTTCTAAAAAAAAATTTGACATGTCGAAAGTTTTGATCGGTCCAGGTCTGAGTGTTAAGACCCGTACTGATCGGGAAAACGAGCAGGGAAAAGACGTGCTGAAGAGCATGTTAGAAATAAACAGTTGGACTTATAATGGAGCTCTATAGAGCCCAACTTTTTTCTTAGTTTTCTAGCTCAAAGCAAGGAGCGGACGCGCTGAAGTGTTGTCTTCTCATCGCTTGTTCTCCTGATCGCTATGGTCCTGAACACTCAGACCCTGACTGATGAAAATTTTTGACATGTCAAAAGTTTTTTGTAACGACATTGACACTTAAAGTGGCCCCTGTATGATGGTTTACCTCATTGAGTCTTTTCATATCCTCCCACTAGGAAGACTTATCTATACCCCAAGCCCATCAGTTGGGTCATACATGTGTTTTTGTCTGTTGGCCAGTGTAAGAATAAAATGTAGTTTAAAATGGTAACTATGTTCATATTTTCTAATATGGATGCCCCTTGATGGTGTCCATATGTCCTATTCTATCTTTTGAAAGGCCACCTTAAGGGTTCTTAAGTTCTTGCCACAATATGGCGGCTTCCACCATGAATAGGCAGCTCTTATACTTTAACAACAATGCAAACATAAATCAGATAGATCATTCCAGTCTCTATTCCCTCAGAGAACATGTGGCTGGTGAGAGGGTTAGAGGGTGATGAATGGATTTTACTGCTCACCTATATCCCCTTCACATACTCCTTCTTCTCCATTATTGGCTCCATCACCCAGCTGGTTTCCAGCTCAGCGGGGCAGAGAGTAGCTGCTCGCTCTCAGGATAGGCAGTAGTGATTTTATGTTTATTAATAATTACCAGGGGAAAAACTGAGAACCAAGACGGAGGTCACTATGACAACCTCTCCCCGGACAATATAAAAGAAGCTCTGTGTACAGTGATGATCACTCCTGCAGCACACATGGTGAGGGATCTCTGCACTGAATACATTGCATATAGAAGAATATCTGGTTTATTTATGTTCTTCTAATGGAAAGTTGTCAGAGCTGGATACTGAGCACTAACCGGAGGATATCGGTCCACAGAAATGACTCTAGGAATAGCCTGCTCTGTCGCAGTGTCTGCGAAATGTTGCAAGAATCATCAGAAGAGGAGGATGAGGGTGATAAGAGTAGCCAAAATCTGACTTATATACAGCAGCTGCAAAGGTAAGTGGCAGACTGGACTACATTTACCAATGCATAGAATTATGGACACTTATAACCCACAATATTTTTTTTGCAATCAGTAGGTAAAATAGTGAGAGCTCACCTCCGTAATAGCTTGGTAGATCTCAGTCAATGGTGGAGGGTGCACAGGTCCGGGGTCGGCCAGTCGCCAATTCAGCAATACAAGAAAATGAGTGATGGTTCCAAATTTAAAATTTTAAAAACTTTTATTGCATATAAAAAATAGAATAAAAAGAGTTAATGTAGTGGTAGCTAAAGAACCAATGCGTTGATATGCAATAAAAGTTTTTGAAATTTTAAATTTGGAGTGCTGGGACCATCACCTATTTTCTTCCAATATTTGCCCTTGCGCATTTTTTCTGTGCTGCGCAAAACCTTGCAGTCTTCGCTCAAACTTTATCATTAGGCGTACAGGCCTTGATGAATCTTGCACATTAAAATCTCAGGCTTTCATGTATGACCTGATCTCTGTTTATAGTCTGTTCCTGGTTTTGGCTTCAAATCTTTGGCAGATAATCTGTCAGATAATCTTTCTGTGTAAAAGGCCCTTATTGGCTATCTCTCTATTAGCATAATTAAGTAATAGGAATACATCTAGATGATCAACTGGACCCTATAATTAATAATAGATTTTAATTTGTCTCCAAAGGATTCTGGGCCATGAAACAGCTGAATACTTTCTACATCCTCCACCAATGGAGCTCCACATCAGCCCTTCATTACAGAGCATCCTGGACCAGATGGATGGTAAATTAATATAATAATATTAGTATTGTCTTCTCTATCACTAGAGGCAATAAGCATGTACTTATAAGATACAAGTGTTGGAGAATATCACAAAGCTAGAGAGAACTAGAGATGATCGCAACTCGAGTTTCACCCATCTTCATTCACGCTGTAAAAGGAAATTGTTGCCTTTTACTGGATGCAAATCTTTATAAACGCATGTGACAGTGAGATGCATCCAAGGTCCACATCATCTCTTTCATACAAAGAAGCAGCCCACAGAATACACATGCTGTGACTAGTTTTTAACTAGTTTTGAATAATCAATGCTGCCCGGCCTCCTACTTGCTCAGCTGTCAGCCAGTGTCTCTGATTGCAGATCAGTCCTCTGTAGGCAGTTCACGCAGCCCAAATGGAGCTGTGGTCTAGGGGTAACTCACCTGTCTAGAGACCTGCCAGTAGTTCATTCTCTGGTTCAAGTCCCCTGATGGAAATAAAATAGAGGTCTTTATTTTTTCTCATTATTCTATTATTTTTAAGGCTATGTTCACACACAGTATTTTGCAAGCGAAACCAGGAGTGGATTGAAAATATAGAAAGGCTATAGAAACACTGTTGAAATTGAACGGATGACCGTCATTCAACGACAAATATCGGCTGTTGTTTTAAAATAACAGTAATTATTTGGCATTAAGTGGCTGCCATCCATATAATTTCAACAGTGTTTGAACAAAGTCTTTCTGTGTTTTCAATCCACTACTTGTTTTGTCCATCAGGGGAATTGAACTAGAGACCAAACTGCTGGCAGGTCACTAGACAAGTAAGTTACCTCTAGACCACAGCTCAAACACATTTGCGTGTTTCTTTCAGCCATAACCTGCCTACAGGGGACTGATCTGCAATCAGAGACACTGGCTGACAGCTGAGTGAGGCAGTATTGCTTATTCATGAAGAAGAGGGAGGAGTGGGGAGGTGTGGCACAAACAACTCCTCTTTGACACTTCATTACAGTAGGAGACCTGAAATTGTACATAATCCACCGCACAGAAAATTACCAAAAGGCACCATGCTCACTAGGTGACTGCCAGCTACAGCATACTGTCAGCACCTTAGGTAGGGCCCAGGAGCTGACAGATTATAAAGCTTATGGCTGGGGTTACATGACAACTTTGGTCCCATGAAAGCAAGTTTCATCCAAGTCACCAAAATATTTGTCGGAGTCACACGTAATTTGCATTTAGGTCTGCAGTAATATGCACCGATCATTGGCTGATCGTTTCTTTAGGTCTAGACCTAAAATCATCGTCCATCGGCCGTCCGTTGCTATGTGTAATAGGTATTTTGCGGCCGATTGCTAACAATTGAATAAACTGTTCATACATTACCTTCCATGCCCCTGGTCTTCTCCTGCCCTCTGCCTTCTTCTCGGCCCCAATTTTGACCTTTTCTTCACCATTTTATGACTTTTCCAGAAACACCAGGAGCAGAACAACTGTGGAGAATTCTGCAAGAGAAATCTAAACAGAAGTTAAAGGAGGAATATGGTGAACCAGTGTCACAGGACAAGGTAATTACCCAGTCAAAGTGCAAATAAATTTTTAGGCCCCATGCACACGTCAGGAAAATAGATTTGCTGACCCTTCAGGTTCTGTTTTTTCCTGTCCATGGCAGAAAATAGGTCAGTAAATTGCCTCTGGGTGGCTGCAGTTCACCTACATACTGTTAGTAAGGGCCATATTACGTGGGACGATTATCATGCGGAAAATCGCTATATTGTTGAATCTAAGCAATAATCGCCCTGTGTAATTCCAGGCAACAATCAAAAAAACTTTCATGTATTGTTGATTTAGATCTGACCCTAAAATCATTGTTAATTGCTCGCTGTAATTTCGCATTCGTTCGCTGTAGTTCTGCATTTATTCACTAATCTTTCAGTGTATTTGTACATCCTTCCTTCTTTTGCTGGGATCAGATGGAGTAAATGATCATAGTAACGATTGTTGTAACGATCGGAACTTATGACTATTGTTCTGTGTAATGCTGCGTTTATATGGAGCGAAAATTCGTCCAATCGATCGTTTAACGATTTTTAAGCAACAATTTGGTTTTTATAACAATCAGCATTTAGACAATAAATCGTTAGAAAAATCGTTATTACGATCGTTTTTAAGCTCGATTAAGCCCATCTTTTACATAGGGTAAATCGGTGAAAGACTGTTTACACAAAGCGATCTGCGAATTTTCAGCGAACGACGATTTAAGAATATGTTGAAAGATCAAAATGAACGATTTCTTGCTCATCGTTTGATCGTTTGCTGTGTTTACATGGTACGATTATCGCTCAAATGCCATCGTTTATGCGAGAATTCGAACTATAATCGTTCCGTGTAAACACAGCATAAGGGTCCTTTTACACACACACAGATATCTGACCAATTTATCTGACAGATTTTTTACGCTGTGCAGCGCTGTCTTACAATTTCTTTTTTTGTGGTTGAGGCGTTTATGTATGCTGAACTTTTTTTCCTCTGCTATCACATGATCTAGCTGCTGGACCACAAAAGGTGACAAAAACACCAGAAAATAGAACTATATAAGCACAACAATGGCGTATTTGAGAAAACCCGAACAATCTCATTAAAGTCTATAGGGGAAAAAAACTCCACAGTTTGCAAAAAACAAAACAAACACCCACAGCATGCTGCATTTTAACAAAACTACCACAGCGCCTCAAACGCACCAGAGGAGAGGAGAGAAAATCGCCACCCCAACAAACGCCATGTGTGTAAGGCAAATCATAAACTTCCATTGCAGCTAACATCTGGAAGCTGGCATTTTTATTGGTGTTTTTCCAAGATTTTAAAGCAGTGTGAAGCCAGCCTCAGGAAGAATCCTAAAGGGTGTCCATGCCTTATAGAGTTCTATGGGTCTGGAAATTTATCCAAACTTCCTGATAAGAAATCCAGATACATTTTCCTGACATGTGCATGGGGCCTGATCGGCAGTTTTAGAGACTGTCCAGACAGAAATAGTTTATCACCATACCTACCTTTCTGACCGCTGCATACAGGGCTCTTACTGACTGCTATATTCACAGTGTACACAGTGCATACACGGTTAGCAATCATAAAAAATAAACTAATGTTAAAATAGGTTTTATGCCATAATAGGTCATAATGTGTAAAAGGAAATACATGAGTAAAGCGAAAACTAAATGAAATATAAAATAAAACAGAATTGATAAAATAAACCACAAATAGCCCCATCCCTGATATATGGCCTATATAAAAACAGCAATAATGGAAAAATACGCAGTTTTATAAATGCATTTTAGTGTTCGAGCCCGCCCCACCCCCCGGTGCACCCCCCAGATACTTACCCTTTCTGGCAAGTCCCGCTCCTGGAGCCGGTCCCGGGACGAATATATCAGCGCCCGAAGCCGTGCGTGTTGTATGCAAATTACCTGAAATTATAAAAATTATTTGAATAACTGAACAAACAAAAAATTACTTAAAAAAAGGAAAAAGGGTCTAATCATAAATGGAGGAAGCTGACCTTGTCCTAACTGGTTAATGAGAGAAATTCCTAATTTCAGTATTATCAAAATGCAGTATTTAATTTGACCACCAGGTGGTGATACAGCCTTTACCCACTTTGTTCTGCATAGACAATACCATAAAAAGGCAATAATGTGTCTTATAGTAACAGTATGATGGTATTATTCAGTCACTGTTTAATGGTAATGTTTGTACCTGACGTGCTGCTATTATTGTCCCCAATCTAGAGGTGTTGATAATATTGGTCAGTATACAGTAATTTCTTATTCAGTAATAGTATGGTGATATTATTCAGTAACTATGGTATTTATAACTTTATCAGAGTTGTTGTTCATCCCTTTTCTTCTCCATTTAGCCCAGACTGCCATGACATCTTTTAGTTTTTTCTCCATAGTAGGCTGAGAGGTCGCCCACTGGCCTCATTTATCCACACCGTTTAAATAATGAGACCAGGTGGGAGATGACCACAACCTCTATAACTAAGTGCATGTGTGCCATGCTTTAAAATCTACACCAGCTTTAAGTTGGCATACCTTATGCCTATTGCCTTAGGTAGGCCATAGCCACTTTTTAAGAACTAGCGAGAGTTTTTGTGAATGTTTTTGCTAAAGTTTGTGCCTTTTCTGCAGGAAAATAAGGTAAGTATCTTGTTATTGAACTTTATAAAGACTGTTTAAAATTTTTCCCTTTTTTTTCCCCTTTTGTTATTAAGTTCAATCTGCTCAGGAACTTTGCTCAGCGCCCGATGATGCAGAAAGTGTCCAGGAAACACCACCGACTTATCTACATAAGGCAACTGCTGCAGTCTCACCAAGACCAAACTGACCTGTTACTTTCTAGTAATCCATTCCCTGACATAGATGACAACCAGGGGGCAGAGGGGCCTACAAGATTTCTTCATCAGACTGGAGAGTCTCATATACCTTAACTTTAATTTTCATATATATATATATTCATACTTCTCAAGTAATAGAATTCTGCCTGCCTATGTATACCACTAGGGGGAGCTTGGGAGCTTAATGCAAACTGTTATTATTAAAGCAGTGCTGTAATTTGAAAAAAGAAAAAACTTTGGATATGTCACACAGATATGTCTTAGGTTTTGATCAGCGGTAGTCTCAGGACCAGTCTCTAGATATCTTGTTGCAGGAGATGCATGGACTAATATTGGAGCCTGTCTCCTGTAATGAGTTGGGGGGTGAGTGAATAACACTGCTGTATGCTTGTCCCTGCCATATTAACAGATCGGCAAACATATAAAGGACAACTGATCCTCTAATAAATCAAGAGCATAATCTTTATTGATGAAACAAATAAAATAAAATGAAAATACAAAGAAAACAATGAATCCCGACTGGAAGAAAAAGATTAAAAACAATAACCACGAAGTGGTAGATGGAAAAGGATGTCCGCCTGGTACCCCTACCCCGGACATCCTTTTCCATCTACCACTTCAGTAATATACCTTGTTTATTATCCTGACCATTGGGTGTTGATTTACCTGTCTTTGGATATTCACTGCTGTACATTTAAACTTTTATTCATGTCCCTTGTTGGGCCTATATCCTGTTTGATGTCCTTCTGTACTACCCCCCCAGTCGTGATTTATTGTTTTCCTTGTATTTTCATTTTATTTTATTTGTTTCATCAATAAAGATTATGCTCTTGATTTATTAGAGGTTCAGTTGTCCTTCATATGTTTGCTGGTGTGTCACTAGAACCCTTCCATAGTTACATTTGAGCAACACCCTGTCCCCCATTTTGTGTATTTAAATTAATTTTGTTTTGGTTGTGGGGGTGTTTTGCATGACTTGAATTTTGTACATATTAACAGATCGGTAGGGGTCTCAGCACCGCTAAATAATGCTTTAATGTTAATGTATTTGTCACAATGGAAGTGGAAGGTCGGTGAATGTACAGATGTAATGAAGTAAGTTGTTAGTACTGTGTTTCCTCCCGCAGTAAGACCTAGCTGCATTTTGTAGGTTTCTTGGAGTAGGCTTGAAATATAAGCCCTTCTCCAAAAATAAGCCATTCTTACAGTCAGCAGACCGGATCCCTGACACTGGGTGCTGAGCATTGGCCAATCAGTGCCAGACTTGTTACAGAGGGGAGGCGGAGGTATACAGTATGGGGAGTGTTACTGCAGGGGAGGTGTATACAGTATGGGGAAGAACTACAAAGGGGAGAGGGAGTTATACAATATGGAGGCATAACTTTAGGGAAAGTTACAGTATAGGACCCTAACAACAGTGGGATATACAGTATGGCGGCTAAGTACCACATAGAGTGAGGCATAACTGTGCTTCTCTGAAAATAAGACTTATTCTAAAAATAAGCCTAAGCCCTTTATACTGAGGGAAAAATTATATATATACACTGTATGTGTATATATATATATATATATATATATATATATATATATACACACACACACAGTGGTACCTCGGTTTAAGAGTAACTTGGAGCGCTTTGAAAGAAGAGCTCACAGTTTTTCAAAATTGTAACTTGGTTTAAGAGCATTGCTTTGGATTAAGAGCTCCCTGTACTGTGGGGGAGGGGCATAGTCTGCAGCACTGTACTCTGACCCAGAAAGTCTCCCTCACCTTTGAAATCAGTTTAGATCCACCTCAGGCTGGGGCAGGACGGTGGAGGTAATCTCTTCATAGCTGTAACCCCTCTCTCCCTGGACAGAGTATGCTGCTATTCTGTGCCCACGTATGCTTTGCTCATTCCTTCATGCTCCCTGCAGTCTGTCAGTCCTTGTGTTTCCCCATCCTCTCCATTCCTACTATAATGTGCCTGCACTTACACTCAGCTATACTCACTGCTTCTATAATGTGCCTGCACTTACACTCAGCTATACACACTGCTGTGTAGAGAAATCTCTGTCTCTGTCCTCCTGCACAGCTCTGTGATTCTCACTTCCTGATTGGTCCATGCTGAACACTGCTCTACAAACTGCTGCTGTTTGTTCAGGTTTATGCACTTACTATACATTACATACATGCTGATTTGCTATATCGTACAGTAACATAGTATGACTTATTCAGCTGTTTCTAAATATTTGTCTCATTTGTTCTACATGTTATTCAGAATTTTAAAAAAATCATTATATTTGCGGTGTGGAACCAATTTTCTGCATTTCACTTATTTCTTATTGAAAAAAATAGCTTTGATTTAAGAGTGGATTTGGATTACAAGCACGGTCCCGGAAAAAAATTATGTTTGTAATTCAAGGCACAGGGCTATATTAGGCTTTGGTCTTATTATTCTTTTATGCAGTTGCAAACTGTCAAATATTTCTAGAAAAGAGTTGGTGCAAATGTATTTTACCATTTTCTTGTGCTGCATTTCCTTTAAGATCAATGATGTTTTGAGCAATCAATAGGAATGTTTGTTCATTGACTTAATAATATTTATTTTCCGTCTAATAAAAACCACATTGCTGTGCTCCTAGGAGTGAACAGAGAGAGCGAGCGCACATTGCATAGAACCTGCTGCAGATCTGCTGCGGATCCTGTACGTGTGAACGCACCCTTGGTGTTCACATTCACTGTATAATCCACATCCGCTGTCACATATAAATAGTGTACAGTAAGCTCCCTCTATTGATCACTGCAAGCAGACAGAGTTGTAATGCCTATGATTTCATTTTGAGTTCTGACCCTATAAAGATATTCAAAGAAGGGGTCCGTGGAGCCTCAGTTACCGTGTTTTGAGACTCGTAACTGAGGCTCCACAGACCCCTTCCTTGCATATTCAAGTTTTGTAGGGGGCTATCAGTGGAGACTCGTAAATGAGTACTCCATTGGATTTTCTTTTTACTGTTCTCCCTGAGTTCAGGGATTGTTGTTTTGTTGGCCTATAAAGATATTGCAAGAAATTTAGAGATAATTCAGCCCAGACCATGGATCTAAAAAAAAAAATCTGTTAAAAATTGGTGGGATTTAAGGTGTTTCTTAGTAGAGATGAGCGAACATGATTCGATCGAGTAGGTATTCGATTGAATATTGCGGTATTCAAAAGATTTGAATACAATCGAGTGGTGTGTCGATTACGCGGCAAAAATTCGAAAGCCCTCCCATCGCATTTGGCCCTTTTTTAAGCCAATCACCATGCAGGGAGGTCGTGAGAGACCCTGGGAGTACGCACGCAGCGCGAAAACTGCGTCTACCCTTATTGGATGGCTGAACCACATGACCTCAAATATTTAATAATTGACTTCCGCCTCTCGACCGCAGATGCGCTTTCAACCTAGTCAGGGAGAGTTCTTCGAACAGGGAGAGAGAGATTTTAATAGCTTTTGATTAGGCAGGATTACTGCTGAACCCAAAAGTCCTTTTCAAGGCTAAGATCAAGCGAAAAAGTCATCTCTGGAGTCTGCATCCAAAGCACTTCTCAGTGCTAAGAAATAGACGATATAACAGCAGCATCAGCAGCTCTATTCATTCCAGTACCCTGTGTGTACAAGTGACTTATAGTGTCCCTGGTTTAGCCCACTAAGGGCACGTTAACCTTATACCTATTGTGCCAGTAGCCCAGTAAAAAGCACGTGATACCTATTGGGCCAGTTGCCCAGTAAAAGGCACGTGATACCTATTGGGCCAGTTGCCCAGTAAAAGGCAAGTGATACCTATTGTGCCAGTTGCCCAGTAAAAGGCAAGTGATACCTCTTGTTCCAGTAGCCCACAAAAAGGCACGTCATACATACTGTTCCAGTGGTCCACAAAAAGGAACGCGATACATATTGTGCCAGTTGCCCAGTAAAAGGCAAGTGATACCTATTGTGCCAGTTGCCCAGTAAAAGGCAAGTGATACCTATTGTTCCAGTAGCCCACAAAAAGGCACGTCATACATACTGTTCCAGTAGCCCACAAAAAGGCACGTGATACCTACTGTGCCAGTAGCCCATTAAAAGGCACGTCATACATACTGTTCCAGTAACGTTCGTACAGCATGATGCGTGATACGCGCGAATAACATGACACTCTACAGGCGCACATTGGAATTATGTATGTAACGCTGCGCAAGAAATATGAACGAAATGTGTGAACATTGCCGTAAACCATTCGCAAATATTTTTCCTTCGCAACTGAGGAGAGTGGCATTATACAAGGATTTTGGGGTGTTGGGTGCACCCAAACATGCTCCCCCCTAATGTCCCAGTGTCATTCCGGAGGTGTTCGCATCGTTTAGGGAGGTTTCATGGGGGACTTTGATTTTGATTTCCAAGTGCCGAGAATTTTTTTCCCATAGACTATAATGGGATTGAATATTCGTTCGAATAGTCGAATCTCGTTGCCTATTTGATTCGAATTCTCAAAAGTTGAATATTATAACATTGAAACTCACTGTCTGTGCCCTACAACCAGAGATTTGTAGGCATCCTAATGAACTGGCCATGTCCGCCTTAAGGGTACGTTCACACCTACAGGATCCACAGCAGATCCGCAGCAGATTTGATGGTGCAGATTTGATGCTGTGTTCAGTAATTTAATTGAAATCTGCTGCGGATGGTGTAGCTGAACTGAGATGGTGTGGCAGAGCTGAGATGGTGTAGCAGAACTAAGATGCTGAGACGCTGTAGCAGAGCTGAGATGGTGTAGCAGAGGTGAGATAGTGTAGCAGAGGTGAGATGGTGTGATGGTGTAGCAGAGCTGAGATGGTGTAGCAGAGCTGAGATGGTGTAGCAGAGCTGAGATGGTGTGATGGTGTAGCAGAGCTGAGATGGTGTAGCAGAGCTGAGATGGTGTAGCAGAGCTGAGATGGTGAAGCAGAGCTGAGATAGTGAGATGGTGTAGCAGAGCTGAGATGGTGTAGCAGGGGTGGGCTGCCGGGGTGTTTGGGGGGGGGGGGCTGCAGGTGAGAGGGAGGGGAGGTGTCAGTGGTGGCGCGACTGAGCCCAGGCGGGGGGATGGTGCCGGCGGTAAGCCGTGGGTGATGGGGGGACAGTGAGCAGCGGTGCCGCCGGTAAGCGCTGCGGGCGAGCGTATCGAGTGAGATGCGGCTGACAGCAAGTGTTGGGGTGTGCCGCGATTGAGTCAGGGGCTGACGGGGCCGCGGTTATGGAGTCGCGGGTGACTGGGGGCTAGTGAGCCGCGGGTAATGGGGGGGTGCTGAGCCCAGCCGCAGGTGATGGGGGGACAGTGAGCCACGGTGCCGCGGCTGACAGCAAGTGACGGAGGGGGAGGGCTGCCGTGATTGAGCACACGGTAAGCCGCGGGTGATGGGGGGGCCACGGTCATGGAGTGATGGAGCCGCGGGTGACGGGGGGGGGGGGTTGGGGACAGTGAGCCGCGGGTGACGGAGGGGGGGGGGAAAATGTCGCCGGTAAGCGCTGCGGGCCAGCATCGGGTGTGATGGAGGGGGGGAAGTGCCTCGATTGGACCCAGACGCGGGTGGTGGGGGGACTGAGTCGCGGTGTTGCCGGTAAGTGAGCCGTGGGTGACAGGGGGAAAGTGAGCCGCGGGTGGTGAGATGGTGTAGATGGTGAGCCGGGGGTGCTGGGGGCACACGGTATCGGTGGCTGCTGTCCTCCTTTACTTAAGTTTGGCTTAGTTAGAAGTGCTAACCCGGCCCATTAAAGAGAAGGAGGACACGTGATGCCGTCTTGGAGGGTGCGGGCCAGGAGCAGGGAGTGTGTCGGGTTGGACTGAGAGCTGATGATTCTATGTGTTTGGTGAAGGTGAATGTACCTAGATAACAGCAAAACTGTGCAGAATCCATAATAACTTTATATTGGAAAGATTAAAAGCTAGGGGTGGGCAATGTATTCATGCAAAAATAATTTTGGGGGGATACCCCTTTAAGTTACCAAGCGATTTCCCCGAACAGGGTCATAAGGGCTACAATTACCTTATCCAATAAAAATTTCTCAACAAAACTCTACTGTCCACTCACATTCCACCCTGTCCAAGTATAGGTAGTGCTTCATCCGCAACAGCCACTTATCATGTCAGTGACTGGAGGGCAGGTTGCAGCCATTCCTGTAGAATACACCCCTTGGCAACCAAGCAAAAGGCATGAAGCACCAACGATACCTGTTACGACTCCAGGACAGCGTGAAAGATCAGCATCTGGTAGTTGAGTCTGCCTCTTGTTTTATCACTTTACTTCTCTGACCTCTACCTTGTGTGACACCTCTGCTCCATCTACTGTGCCATATACTGCAGAGCATTGGCCCTGAGTGTCAGCAGATCAGGCGTAAGCAGTCAACCATAATGGGGTGAGAGGACCCTGGGCCCCTCTGATATTTGGGACCAGTTGCTGCTGCGACCCTTAAGACTGCTGTAGCTACACCACTGAAGACAAGGAAAGAGGAGCAGGAGGGAGATACAGCTGCACCTCTTATTCCTTGGCGTGTTTGTGAGGTTGGGTGCTGTGACAGGGGAGAAGGAGCATCTTATTCAATACATAGCACAGTATTAACTTCATCACATCAGAGAGAACCTGCTTAGTAAGGAAGAAACGAGATCCAAATCATGAAGGTTACACTCATATTAAAATCACTCAAAAGTCTTATTCCCACTAAGTTTAACGCGTGAGGTGGAAGCAGGGCACCATATCTCACCAGACCACCAGATGGCGCCATCATGAGAACGCCAGACACAGCATAAGGTTTTTTGAAGAATGGAACAGCGAGCAATCCTTAATCTTCCCAGATGGGAAACGCACGCTTGACTGCTACTGAGCTGTGCTGCTGTCCTTAGCCCCCTCAGGCATGATTCTGTTGTAGTAGGATACCAAATGTAACAGTTTCGCCAACACACAAGGGCAGAAGAAGCTTACGGTCCCCTAGTAGCTTAAAGTGAAAATAACAGCAGTTTGGGACTTTTATGTTCCCATAGGTCCTGAATTTTATTAATATGTAAATGAGGAAATATTGTGCACTGGGGGTGGGACTACAGCCCTCAGTGCACCAATCCACCCCACTAGAATATTGAGGCAGCCCTCTGTATTGACATCATTGGCTGCATAATTATTCACGAGGAGGGGCAGATGGGTTCTCCAAGGGGGGTAGTTCTGCCACCAGTGCACCAAACCACCTAATTTACATATTAAAGGGGTTACCACCCAAGAGCAAAAAAATTAAATGCTAGCTGGTCTTATTAACCAAGCCCCCCTGAGTATTTTGAGCCGTCTCCTGTTTTTTTTAGCTGCTGCCTTTCCTGAGTTACAGGTTTTACTAAAAAACGATCTATAGCCAAGATAGGAAACTACATTTCCCATCATGCATTTCCCTGATTGGTCCATTTTCATACTTGCCGCCTTAGCTTTCTTTCCTGCCTACTATTGTCATTACTTTTGCACAGTAAACACAGGACTGTTTTGTTTTTTCTTTTACAGATTTTGCATCAAATCACCCGAATATCTATTCCATACTAGCTGATGATGTAGCAGAGCTGACGTGCACATGGTGTATCAGAGCTGGCGCGTGCGTGGTGTAGCTATGTGCTGCATAACAGACATCTTTTTACCGGGGTGGGAAGTGCAGTGTAGGTTAAGATCTCTGCTTGCTGACTGTGAATGGAAACATTCTGGTTCCATCCAAACTCTAAGAACATCTATAACACATTATATTACAATATACAGAGCTGAGACACAAAGACAGGTACATGTGCCTGCATCCACTGACAGCAAGCAGAGATAGAACTATAACTTTTCATATTACTGAAACTTATGCTACGTTTACACGGAGCGATAATTCGCCCAATCGATCGTTTAACGATTTTGAAGCAACGATTTGGTTTTTATAACAATCAGCATTTAGACGAATAAATCGTTAAAAAAATCGTTATTGCGATCGTTTTTAAGATGGCTTAAGCCCATCTTTTACATAGGTTAAATCGGTGAAAGACTGTTCACATGAAGCGATCTGCGAATTTTCAACGAACAACGATTTAAGAATATGTTAAAACATCAAAATGAACAATTTCTCGCTCGTCATTTGATCGTTTGCTGTGTTTACACGGTACGATTATTGCTTAAATGCCATCGTTTATGCGAAAATTCGAATGATAATCGCTCCATGTAAACGCAGCATTAGGCTCAGGGACACATGTAAGTCTATGAAAGCAGCACAGGTGCATGGAGATGATGCTGATAATATCGTCTGGAAGTCAGGTTAACAAGTCAATAGACAGCTAACCCAACCCCCAGAGAGATCACATGTCCTGTGACTACAAAGGGAGGGGGGAGAGGGAGCTGAGTAGAGGATTTTAGACATCCAGAGCAGATAAGAATTAGAAAATAAGTATGAAGGGTCTCTTTGCCTGTCAGTCATCCCCGCAGAAAGCGCTGACAGGCAGAGAACTGTGAGTAGTCGCCACCCCTCTCCCAACCCTGCGGGCAGGAATAAAACACATTTTTCCCAGACAACAGACACCACTGATATGGTAGGGAAGCTGCATAGGAGATCTATTGGGTGCATATGCAAGCTATATCAGCACAATTGAGCTGATTGGTTCCCTTTAAGGACAATCCAGGCTGGCCTTATGTGAAACTTTTTTCTAGCAGACTGAATATGCAGGAGGCACATAGAAAGTGTTATGGTGCATTCACACGTACAGGATCTGCAGCAGATTTGATCTGCAGCTTCAAATCCGCGCCATCAAATCTGCTGCAGATCCTGTACGTGTGAACGCACCCTTACAAGGTATCAGCAATGTAGTATTATAATATGATATAATGGTAAGTGAGCCCCATCATTATTATCGTGCTCCCTGTTCCCTTACACTAACAATGCAAGCATTGAAAACTCTAATACTTCTGATTGCCCTGCAGATGGCAGTATAGTTATGGCTACAGTTAGAGTTAGACTTAATGCTCTCTCTTCTGCTTTGAGCGTCTATAGAAATGAGATGTACCCAGGACATGCCCTGACAGAGTCAGCTCCGCTGTATATAGCCAACATCATTTGTGTAATAGTTACCCAGGTGAGGTGCTGGGGAAAAGACTTTCATATCAAACACGTCTTGCAGCAATGGAGGGGCAATACCAATCACGGGTTAAGGGAATTGCTATCTATGCAGTCCTCTGAGAGACACCTTAAAGTTGAACTTAAACTTAAAGGGGTAGTCCAGTGTTCTGCAGCTGGGGCTTCCACTGTTTTCTGCAGTGCCTCCACAGGCCATATGAGGCATTACACCAGTCATCATTTGAATTGGACCCCTGCAGCTAAACTACATCCTATATTTACTATAAACATGTGTATGTTTCCGCCATAGATGTAGTGGCAGATGTTGGTACAAGCCTGTGGCCATGTGTTTATCTAGCACTATGTACTCACCGGTTGCCTCTATAGACAGAGCCTCAGTCTCTCCCTCAGCACTGGATAGACAGCACAAAGCAGGAATCCACCTCCTACCTATTTACTAGTTTCCTTGGGAACCTTCCATTAGGAGACGTCCTGTTAACCCTACCTGTCCCGGATATACTCACTGCCTTATCTTATGCACTACAACAATAAGGAAGATACCGGGGACACATTTTATTGTGTCTTTGATGACTATTTTATATCTTTTTTTTTACTTGTTAAAGAGAACCCGTCCTGTTGAAATTGTGGTCCAATCTGCAGGTACCATGTTACAGAGCGGGAGAAGCTGAACAGATTGCTATAAATGTCTGTGAGAAACAATTTAGCAGAAATTGAAATTTATTCATATAAACCTCTGTTTATTCTTAGCTTAGAAGTCCAGTGGGTGGTCTTAGGCCTCATTCACATGTCTGTGTCAGTTTTTACGGTCAGGAAATACTGAACAGGAAGTCTTTCAGAAAACTTTAGGAAATAATCACTATTTCCTGACCATAAAAACTGAAGAGAAAAAAACAAACAAAAAGACATACTACTCTCCAGCTTGTCTTCCCGCTTTCTTCTTGCTCTGCTCATGTGTTGAAGTGCTTAGGGGAGAGAGCGGCCTCTTGTGGCCAGAGGCATAATGCTGCCTCCGACCACAACAGTGATTGCGGGACAGGAGAGGCTAATGTCTCCTTACCCTGTCAAACACAGTACCGCATTTATCTGTATGTGCTCTTGATTAGGAGCACATACTGTTAAAGGGCCAGACACAGCACCTAGCGGTACTTGACCGACTGCTGATGTATCTGGAATTCCGTGCAGTTTCCGAATGCCCATCTGGAGCTTTCCTTATTTTGTGGAACTGACATCAAAGCTTTAGCTGTCCAGACATGATGGGAATTGTAGTTTTGTAACAGCTGGAGGGCCTGAGTTTGACATCTGTGGTCTAGATGAACACATTGCTAGTTCTACTGATTTTTTCGCCACAAACATGTATATTATTCTGCTCAGCGCTGTCCGCTCTGCCTACAGATTAACCTGTATTTCCAACATCATGTGTTCCTTTTAAATATTATTGTCCAAGACATGGGAATGGTTCTCCCTGAAACAGCACCACTTTTGTCCATAGGTTGTGCTTGGTATTGCTATACCCAGCTGAATGGTGCAATACCAGACATGGCTATTGATAAGAGTGGCACAGTGTAAGGCATGGGTCTCCAAACTGCGGCCCTCCAGCTGTTGCAAAACTACATTTCCCATCATGCCTGGACAGCCAAATCCAAAGCTTTAGCTGTCAAGGCATGATGGGAATTGTAGTTTCACAACGCAGTTTGGAGACCCATGGTGTAAGGCTTCTACAAAGACAGCCAAACACGTTTTTTCTGACTCATGAATGTCAAATCTGCTCATTTGTATGTGAAACATCTTCTGTTTTACATCATAAATAGACTTTTTTTTTAAGGGGGGAGTTGTCACCTCTGTGGGAGCTGTAATGGCAGCCATATGTTTATATATTGTTTTTGGGGGGAGGAATATGCCTCACATTAATACACTCTGAAGTGCCTGGAAACTCCCAAAGTTCATTGGTGGTACATCTGTAATGGCAGGAGGGACTGGCATTGCTATTAAGCAGGCAGAAGAAAAAAGTGCTGGTCCCTTTTGCCATCACTGTGGCTGTAAACATTATGGGGGCACCATAACTGTCACTAATAAAGGGCAATGTGGTGGTCGCTGAGACGAGGGCACTACAATTATCACTATTTTAGAGCACTGTTATGGGAGGCACTTTGGCTGTACAGTCTTTAAAAACCTTTGACATTTCATAAAGACATGGCAGGTTTCAGTTGGAGTCCCTGGCTGATTGCCAGACAGACCACAGAGAAGCACGCGGTTGAGCGTTTCTCTCCCCACATTCTGTGCACGCCACATAAGATGGTCCCATAGACTTATATCAGAGCTGGGAAGAGAAGGACTTCAGTGGAAGCGCTTCTACCCACCTGTCCGAATTACTGCTTAATAAAGGTGGCACTATGGCTGTCGATAATATGGAGGGGGCATTATGGTTGTCATTCTTATAGTGCAGTGTCAACGGCACCATTATGATGATAATTGCACATGATCGGGCATGGTGACGGTCACGGTTATGGTGGCACGTTGGCTGTTACAGACATGGAGACATTGAACACTCACTGTTATGGTGGCACGTTGGCTGCCATGGTGTCACAGGCAGCATTAGTTGGGGGGGGGCTACATTTTTCTAGGGCATAAATCTAAAAATGCACATATTCTTCCTGAAGTCATTTTACCATAGTAGATAAGTATAGCATATTATTAAGATGCCCCTTAATCCATCCAGTCCACCCTGCAAGTTTATTCCATTTGCAGAAACATTACATGTGAGCGAGCCACAGAACAATGGCCGCAATATCAAAGCATAAAGCTTACAAAAGACGAAACCATACACCCATGTTTGTCTGTACACCCTGCCTGAGCAGCCACAGTCCCATCTGCTCCCTCCCAGTGCCCAGCTCAATCCCTGTAGAGGGGGGAAAAGAGGAGGGGGGGGGGGGTACGCTAATCTCTGTGAGGGAATCAGGTACTTGTAGGAAACAGGTAATAATAACCACAGGCGAGCACAGTGACAGGTCTCGCCCAGTTCACTTCTTGGCAGGGGAACAGCAGTAGCGTGCAGGATACACCCCACAGCTATGAAAAAAAATATATATCACAAAGAAGATAATCCTCAAGACTGAGAGGAGCCGTCTTATTCCAAGCGGAGCTCCTTGCAGTCCTAGCAAAGACATTCCACCTGGATAGCCTCTCCGAGCAGCAGGTGAGTCTCAAACTTCCTCATTTCTTGCTCCTTCAAGACTTTGTCCCTAAGTATAAACTAGGGAACAGATGACACTGTCACGGTCACCCAGCACTGTAACTTTGCCTGGTGCACATGGAACATGGCTGCATTTCGCACCTAAATCTTTGGGGCTGCAATACTTGTGTTGGTGCTACCTGTCAAGATCCCTGCAGTTGTGCCAACTCAGCTCTGCCCATACTGCTGAGAATAGGTGTATGACTGTGTGACGGGTGACTGAGTAAAGGTTGTGTTCTGTATTTTACTATAACCTGATGAGGTTAGAACATTATTATACTGCAGTATTATAGATACATAGGTGTATTAATATATATATAATATATAAAAGCTATTAATATATAGCTATTCTTAAGTGATACTTTTGGACTGTGGAAGTTCCTATAAAAAAAAGTATTTGAAGGAACACAGCACCTAATATTCTATTGTTCCATTATCAACAATTTCGAACTGATTGGCCATACTCTTATTTAATTGAGGGATTATATTTATATATACATACTACTGTTGTGATACTACTGCTGGGAGTTGTAGTTTCACAGCCTGCAGACTACTGTTACACTGGCACTCCCATTTGTGTGAAGTTTCTCATTCATTTCATAAAAGTACAAAGTGCATATTTACAGAGGACTATAATAATTCCTCCCTCAAGTCGGACCTTATCTGCTGTGGATTTTCCGATTTCTATGTATCATTTCCATCACACTGTATTGAATGAGATCCAAGTAACCACAGCTGTGTGTGCCAGGCCTGCTGGGACATGTGATTGAGCATGGCAATACCTGCCTGTTTTCACATGTATGTTTATCCTGTACAATGCAATCAAATATCTGTATTCATACCCCTGTCATATAGCTAAACGTTACAGTGAATCCTTGCAATGTTAGTTTAGATTTAAAACTTTGTTCTCATTCATTTCTTAATAGTGGCCTGAGCTTTGTTTCCCTGATATAGAGCTCAAAATCGCTGGCAGAGATTCAGATAAAATCCTGCATGCAGTCACCATTAGCTGGGTGCTTGTGCAGACAGTTTAATAATTGAGTTCAATGTTTGAGCAGTATATAGCAAGACCTTTAGCTCCCCCTAGTGATGGCTGTAAACAGACAGAACTCTGTCACTGTACTCTATGGCTATGCAGGAGTTTTCATTCAGGAAAAACAAGCTCTAACCAATTTTCCCTCTAAGCTTCAGCCACTGCTGAGCGGAACGGCGAGTGAGCTGAGCAATGCTCAGGCAAAGTTGGGCAAATCAAAAACTTAACACAGGAACATTGGTACCTTAGTCTAATATGACATAGAACATTAACTCTAGTGGAACAGTTGGTGTACATTCACATGTACATCTGTTGCAGATTGAATGCAATATTTAGAAATTTAGTTGTATTGGTTTACACAGCATCCAATCAGTATCTTTCGTGATTACAGTGCAGTAACATCCAGTGTCTCACATAGGGGCGTCTTCTCTGATCAGTCGTTCATTTTTCCTTTTCAACCTGGCTGGGTAGTCTTGAAGACTTCTCCTGGCCTCGAATCATCTCTCCAGAATCTGTGAGAGAAAAATTTCAGGTTTCTTGCTCCAGCACATATAGTAGTTAAGGCCCCCTGTGCCCCTATATAGTTTTAATCCCCCCTCCCCTCCAGGATGCTCCTAGTACTATATAATTAACCCACAACCCCTCCAGGATGCCCCAGTACTATAGTTGACCCCTGCCCCCTCCAGGATGCCCCTCGTACTTTAGTTAATACCTGTCCCCTACAGGATGCCCCTAGTGCTCTAATTAACTCCTGCCCCCTCCAGGGTGCCCCTAGAATTGTAGTTAACCCCTGCCCTCTCCAGGGTGCCCCTAGTATTGTAGTCAACCCCTGCCCCCTCTAGGGTTCCCCTAGTTTGTAGTTAACCCCTGGCCCCTCCAGGATGCCCCTAGTGTTGTAGTTAACTCCTGCCCCCTCCAGGATGCCCCTAGTGTTGTAGTTAACCCCTGCCCCCTCCAGGATGCCCCTAGGTTGAAGTTAACCCCTGCCCCCTCCAGGATGCCCATAGTGTTGCAGGTAACCCCTTCCCCCTCCAGGGTGCCCCTAGTTTGTAGTTAACTCCTGCCCCCTCCAGGATGCCCCTAGTGTTGTAGTTAACCCCTGCCCCCTCCAGGATGCCCCTAGTATTGTAGTTAACCCCTGCCCCCTCAGGATGCCCATAGTATTGTAGTTAACCCCTGTAGGATGCCCCTAGTGTTGTAGTTAACCCCTGCCCCCTCCAGGATGCCCCTAGTATTGTAGTTAACCCCTGACCCCTCCAGGATGCCCCTAGTATTGTAGTTAACCCCTGCCCCTTCCAGGATGCCCCTAGTATTGTAGTTAACCCCTGCCCCCTCCAGGATGCCCCTAGTGTTGTAGTTAACCCCTGTCCCCTCCAGGATGCCTCTAGTGTTGCAGTTAACCCCTGCCCCCTCCAGGATGCCCCTAGTGTTGCAGTTAACCCCTGCCCCCTCCAGGATGCCCCTAGTATTGTAGTTAACCCCTGCCCCCTCCAGGATGCCCCTAGTGTTGCAGTTAACCCCTGCCCCCTCCAGGATGCCCCTAGTATTGTAGTTAACCCCTGCCCCCTCCAGGATGCCTCTAGTGTTGCAGTTAACCCCTGCCCCCTCCAGGATGCCCCTAGTATTGTAGTTAACCCCTGCCCCCTCCAGGATGCCCCTAGTGTTGTAGTTAACCCCTGCCCCCTCCAGGATGCCCCTAGTGTTGTAGTTAACCCCTGCCCCCTCCAGGATGCCCCTAGTGTTGCAGTTAACCCCTGCCCCCTCCAGGATGCCCCTAGTGTTGCAGTTAACCCCTGCCCCCTCCAGGATGCCCCTAGTGTTATAGTTAACCCCTGCCCCCTCCAGGATGCCCCTAGTGTTGTAGTTAACCCCTGCCCCCTCCAGGATGCTCCTAGTATTGTAGTTAACCCCTGCACCCTCCAGGATGCCTCTAGTGTTGCAGTTAACCCCTGCCCCCTCCAGGATGCCCCTAGTGTTGTAGTTAACCCCTGCCCCCTCCAGGATGCCCCTAGTATTGTAGTTAACCCCTGCCCCCTCCAGGATGCCCCTAGTGTTGCAGTTAACCCCTGCCCCCTCCAGGATGCCCCTAGTATTGTAGTTAACCCCTGCCCCCTCCAGGATGCCTCTAGTGTTGCAGTTAACCCCTGCCCCCTCCAGGATGCCCCTAGTGTTGCAGTTAACCCCTGCCCCCTCCAGGATGCCCCTAGTGTTGCAGTTAACCCCTGCCCCCTCCAGGATGCCCCTAGTGTTGCAGTTAACCCCTGCCCCCTCCAGGATGCCCCTAGTGTTATAGTTAACCCCTGCCCCCTCCAGGATGCCCCTAGTGTTGTAGTTAACCCCTGCCCCCTCCAGGATGCTCCTAGTATTGTAGTTAACCCCTGCCCCCTCAGGAAGCTCCTAGTGTTGTAGTTAACCCCTGCCCCCTCCAGGGTGCAACTAGTATTGTAGTTAACCCCTACAGTAGTGCCGAGACTTTCATTGCTTGTCTTGTGGGTTTCTCAAGATACTTTTTAGTGCTTGTTAGTGGACAGAAATTTAATGTCACTGTCAATCACTTACTGCACTGAGGACTAAACAAGTGCAGTGATGAGATTCTACCCCCCTGTGTCTGCAGAGCCAGCGGCATAATGAGAAGTGTGGACAGCAATAGAAAACCATATTAATGGAGAAATAGGAAACAAGATGGCAGACAGCCTATGCATGCCACAAAATACTCTACTTTATTATTTAATAATAGCCTATGCTCACTAAATTAGCAATGTGCTGTTGTAATTGGGGTTAGAGACCACCTTACACCCTTCACATTTATTTGTCCAATATCACATGACTGACATTTATAAATAATTTACAGGGACTGTTTATTACCGAGCTGACGTATCTGAGCCTCCTATGTAGGGAACAACATATCTCCATATTCTTCATCACGTCTAGTATAGTAATTTTAAAGGTATCTAGGAAAAAATAAGTTCTGTGTTCATGTACATTCACAAAAAAACATTGAATATAAAGAAAATGTAAATACATTAATGGATAGATGGATTTAAGAAGAATGCAGAAGAAGCCACATCAAAGGAGACTATCCCTTTAAATACACACACACTGACGTATAAGCAGCAATTAACAATCAAGCGTGAACATTCTTCAAGTTCAGGTTCATATTCCTGTCCATAGGGGGGAACACATATAAGAATATAAGAAGGTTATTATTCAATCTAGTTCAACGTTGATAAACTGATAGTGACAACCGTAATTTCCTGAGCCAGAAATGTGATCTAAGTAGTTGTCACCTTCTTTCCCCCAGTCATCATACAAAATACTAGATAATTTCTTTCTATTGTTATGATCAGACTACTCACTCATAGTATGGGTATGGTGGCAAGATTTGCATTCATTACATTATATATATATATATATATATATATATATATATATATATATATATTTTTTTTTTTTTTTTATACATATATTGTGGATATAGGATATATTCTGCAGCACATTACTATATATAATATATATATATATATATATATATATAATTTTTTTTTTTTTATATAGTGTTGATATATTCTACAGACATTACACCCTAATCATTCAAATAATTGGATCCTGCTCCCTAGAGCTTAAAGTGTCACTGTCGTTTACATTTTTTTGCAGAAATTAATAGTACAGGTGATTTTAGGAAACTTTTGTAATTGGGTTTATTAGCTGAAAAATGCATTTTTATAATAAAAAAAGCAGTTTGAAGCTCTACCCCCTGTCTTCATGGTTTGCTATGGAGAGGGGAGGGGTTGAGGGAGATGAGGCACAAAAATAGGACAACACAGAGTTAATTTAAAGCTACATCACCGGGCTATCTCCTCTGAAGTCAGCACTGACCTCTGAATACCGGCTTTCACATAGTTCCCACTGTGTAATCCTATGTTCTCTGCTCTTTGCTTGCAACTAATCTCCCTCCTCTCCCTCCCCTCTCCATAGAACAGACAGGGCCCGGCTGATGTAAAAGAGTCGAGATTTCCTGATAATGAGCAGTGAATGAAAGAGAGGTGGGAGGGGGGGGGGGGGACCTGGGGAAAGTCTTTTTGAATGCAGATAATGGCATGTTTGGCTAATAAACCCAATTACAAAGTTTTTTAAAATCGCATATACCGTTCATTTCTGCAAAAAAAAAAAAAATACTGACAATGACACTTTAAGTCCCTATTACACAGGATAATGATGAAGAGCAGACGAGCGCTTTCCCGGTTGATCGCTGGATTGTCTGGGCAGCCCGTAGGAGATAGCAGTGGTCTGCTGCCGCCACTCCTATTCCGCTGAGTGATGGCAGCATATCATGTTGAAAGACAACGACATCGCTCATGTCGGCTGACCGTTGTATTCTAATAGCCGATATCGTTTCGTGTAATAGGGCCTTTACAATCTATGGGCTCAGGAACAGTTCCTCATACTGTGAAAAGATATGAATCTTTAATCTACTGTATTGCTTCATGGGAGTGATAGACTTAAATAAAGGGTCACATGCAGTTATACACGCAGCAATACACCTGGTGAGACCCTGAAGCAATTATTAAACTAAGGACCCCCTAGCTATTTTTGTTGATTTATACTCCTCAATTAAGGCAGTTTTTTTTCTCCTTGTCACTTTATACTGCAGCACCCGGTGGATGTCTTAGTTTCTTCAGGGCTATCCATAGCCAGGGTCTTTCTCTTCATAGGTCCTATAGCAACTAAGGCTATGTTCACACTATGTATATTTTCGTATAACTACAGCCGTTGTTGCCGATTGCAATACGTGAATATACGTGTCGTTGCCGCCTATGGAATCCCGGACGGAGTTTATTCACATAGTATACACTCCGGACGGGATCCCTAGCGGCGCCGCGAGAAACTCACATGTCAGTTTTCAGCGGCCGCTATTTATTGAATAACGGCCACAGAAAACCCTGTCAGTGCACACTATGGAGCGAGCGGCTCCGGCTGCTTGCTCCATAGTTTGCTGTGGGGAGTTCTAATGCAGGCACGCACGAACTCTGCGGCCCTAAAGAACATCCGGTCAATACTGCAGTACCAGCCGGGATGATCTTTTCAGAGACCGTCCGTTCCGTGAAAAAAGCCTAATGGTGCGTTTACACAGACAGAGTTATTTGACAGATCTTTGAAGCCAAAGCCAGGAACAGAATATAAACAGAGAACAGGTCATAAAGGATAGACTGAGATTTCTCCTCTTTTCAAATCCATTCCTGGCTTTGGCTTCAAAAATTTGTCAGATAAATCTCTCTTTGTAAACGCACCATAAGTCTGTGGTATGGATGTCCATGTCTTTTTAAATTTTTAAAAATATATTCAGACTTTCCAAGTTCTATAATTTTCTGGGTAAGCTGGGTGACAGCCAGTATTACTGATACCCTACAGGGGTTGTGAGCTTTCCAATAGCAAATCAATCTGCCTAGTTGTAAAGATCTGTCTCTGTAATATTTTCCTGCTCAAAGAAAGTTGATTGATAACCAATATGGCCACTAGTACTGCTCCCACCAATGATATTAGAGGAAACAGAGAGGGTCCTATTAGACAAAGTGATTTTTAACGATTAATGATAAACGATCGCAAACGAGATTATCGTTAACCTGAAATCGTTCACCATACTACACAATAATTTCATTAATTTCGATCGCTACAATGATCGTTACTACAATCGTTTACATCTGATCTCAGCGAAAGAAGGAGCAATCTGGAATTACATTGAACGATTAGCGAGCAAATGCGGACTTACAGCAAACGATTAAAAATGATTTTAGGGTCAGATCTAAATCAGTGATCAATGACACACAAACCACTTTTTGATCATTGCCTGCAATTACACAGGATCATTATCGTTCAAATTCGAATTTCCGCACAATAATTGTCCCGTGTAATGGGGCCCTAATGGTGGCCATCATTCTCAATCTACTTTACCTGTGATGCAAATGATATAGAAAAAAAACTGGTTTCAGAAACAGATTTGTAAATTAAAAAAAAGTTTTAATATTAAAACAAACATGCATTCCTACCAGTACTTATCAGCTGCTGTATGTCCTGCAGGAAGTGGTGTTCTCTTTCCAGACACGGTGCTCTCTGCTGCCACCTCTGTCTGTGTCAGGAACTTCCAGAGCAGGAGAGGTTGTCTAAGGGGATTTGCTGCTGCTCTGGACGGTGGTGGCAGCAGAGAGCACTGTGTCAGACTATAAAGAATAGACCACAATAGACAGCAGCTGATAAGTACTGGAACTAAAAGAGAGTAATTTAAATAAATTAATCTAGAAATCTCTATAACTTTCTGACACCTGTTCATTTGAACAAATTTTTTCCCCCACCGGAGTACCCTTTTAGGAAACATTTGTTTATAAATTTTCTTTGTTGTACCCAAAATGACGTCTGACCATATGTGATAACTGTGCTGTGATTATAAAGAGCTTTGCAGAGCTACATGCTCGAGCGATTCCTATGCATATTCTAGTCTATGCTTTAAAATGATAATAGTTTTCATCCATCCGAATTGGATTTTGGCGGAGGAATCTGGGTCACAGGTCAATCACACAGTAAGCAAACTGTGATCAGGCCTCATTTATTCTTTTGAATAGAAAACGGCAATCCTTCAGAGGACAATATACCCATAAACCCCTGGCAGGGTGGGCATGTCACAGAAACACACAATAGATGGTTTAAGACAAAGGGATATTTTTAATTAGCTGTATGAAATGTATTGACTCCAGAGAGGTTGCAGTTGTATCCGGCTCCACGTACTGTATGGGCCCACCAACATTTAGACAACAGATGTAAGTGACACTTAATGTATCCCATATAGAATGGAGCCCTAGGCAAAATTTTAGAAAACAAATTAGTAATTTTGCTATTTAATAATAATAAGAATACCTTCATAACACAACATATACAGCTTACATAATACCCTCATATGGATCAGTGCGGATATGATTTAACCTTTTTGTGACAGGCCTGCCCGGGATATGCCAGGAAATGACTGACAGATGTGGGTCCTTCTTTTGGGACGTCCACTTATTGCTAGAACAAGAGCCCTCATGCCTCATCTAACTCGTAGCTGGCCAGAATTCTAAGAATAGCCAAGTGGGTTGTTTTAGGCACTTCATATAACTTACATAGACCTTAATGGGGATTGTGCAAACAGTGAAGCACTGCAACTATGTGGTTTCTAAAATTCACAGAAGTACAATTTATCCATAGTTATTAGGTCTCCAATTTTTTTCTAACACAAGAACTCCAATTTTGCTGGCTGTTGCTCCGTGTAAAAGAAAAGGCAGCAGTGGACCACTGCTCTCTTCTGTGGGCAGAAGATCGTCCGGGCAGACCCTCTTGCTGCTCCCCGCGGGCCCCCTGCTTAGTGTCTGTGCCTGTACTAGCACCGGCAGCGAGCAGGGAACGAGGAGTAAGCGAGCAATGACATGACAGGTTGGCACTTGCTTGTTCCCTCATATCGGCCCGCGTAGTAGTACCCTTAGATTTACCCCCAACCTGCTGCTGTTCACTGCTCTTGATATAGCCTGGCTCTGACCTTGGCCCTAATACCTTGATGAAAGGTGCAAATCTCATCAGAAACGTGTCTCCATTTATTTGTTACCATCCATTTGCCACCTGCTGCAATGTTTTAATCAAGAAAAAAAAAGTTATTTTAGATATAAAAAATAGGACATCCTTAGACTTCACACCCCAGACTAACTTGCACCAATCCACTTGCTGCCTAAGGATCCACTAAGCCAAGGGACCATAACATTGTCCAGTTTGTAGAAGGCAACAATAGAATCCACCAGCACCTATTGTAGCGTTGTGTTCCTGTGACCTGGCTGGACATATCCCTGGGGCATCACTACAGTCAATGAATAAGAACCCTGCTAATTATTTGTCTCCAGGTAAGACAAATTCGGTGATATGAACTCTCTCACCGGGGTCATATGTTGTAATAAGATCAGCCTGGCCATTGTCTTTAAGGAAATATTATCCCACTGATGCTTCTTGGAGGATTATGTCAACAGGAAATATGAAATGTAATTGATGTTCTTGTTTAGAAAGCCGATGCTATCTCACCTAAATGTCTACAGACAGAAAGGACTGCGGCAGATAAATAAATGTGTAGGATGTCCTTATCTGAGCTTAACATATGACTTAACATGAGGTCATCTGTCTATGATCTTTGCCTTCTATTGATCTTAGCACAGGTAAAAGGGGGTCAATACAACGTATAACCTGCCCTATTCTATCCTTGGGGTTTATTCTAAAATTTCTTCCCTACATCGTGTTTGTCCCACTTCCCTCTGGAAAAGGTGTTCAGCAAAGCCAGTCTTCCCTGTAGCACTGTCATTTGGTGGATGCGGTTGTATCATACAGCTTGGTTCACACTACGTTTTTGCAATCCATTCAACGTATCAGTTTTTAATTGGATACTTTTAATGGACAGAAAAACGTAGTCAACACTATTTTTGTGTCTGTTAAAAAAAACATACCCATTTCGATCCTATTTTTTTTTTTAATGGAAGTCAATGGGAAAACGAATCCAAACTGATGAAACACAATTTCATCCGTTTTATGCATCCATTTTTTTTTCGAAAAACGTATGCGTTAAACGGATTGCAAAAACGCAGTGTGAACCCAGCCTAACCCTTCTATCTGGCTGGCTGCATATGTTGTATATACCCACTAATAGGATTCAGATATGTTCATGGAGACTCGTAACAATACAATAATATCCCCTGAATTCGGCAATTAACAGAACAAATTATAATGCGTCCTATAAACCTGTCATTTGTTTTAATTACCACGTAGTTTAGCGATTTATCCGGACCCCACACGTCCCCCCGTCACCATGGACAAACACATTCCTCTCACCGTTAATTAGCTGCTCTATGAGACATTGCCACCGACTTGTTGGTGTTTCCTCTGCTATTCATCCGTCAATTTGTGCACAATACCCACTTATACGTAGGACTGTTCTGAGCTCAGCCAACTGTGCCAGGATGACATCTGCTACACGGGGAGACAACCAAGAAGAAAAGGGACAATAATAATACTAATAATAATTAGATACTGTCAATCATTGCTGTGTTATTCTGCAGGGAAAAGGAAGTGATGACCACACTCAAAGACAGAAAATGGCCGCTGTATATACACAATGTTCTTTAACTCCAAGTATAAGGAAGAGTAGAACACCATGGTACCCTATAGGCCATGATTACAGAAACATGGCCTCTCCAAACAACAGGGTCAAACCAGGGTGCAGGGTATTTCAGCTCACCCCCATTCACTTCAATAGAGGCAATCTGCAAAACCAGTTACAACCCACTGACAGCTGGGGCCCTGTTTCTGGGCACTCATATTTTAAATAATCTTGTACGACTCCTTTGACAAATACAGATTGAGGCTATGTTCACACTACGTATATGTCCGGCCGTATATTTTTCGCGGCTGGACATATACGTGTAAAACTGTGACCGGGATTTACGCAAGTTGCGGCCGGCTACGTACGGTCCGCAAACTTACGCCCGTAATCTACGTCCGCTTCCCGAGTGGCGTACGTAGCGATCTGACAGCGGTCTTTTACTTGGATATCTTCGGCTAGCCCCGGACACCCCACAGAACCTTTTGGATCGGCAAATCAAAGTGTAAAAATGAAGAAATCACCACTCCGTACGGGACCGCATGTTACGCTACGGGCGTAAGTTACAGCATTTCCGTCCCGAAACAATGGTCTGGTTCATTTTTTACGGCGCCACATACGATCCGGGCGTAAGTTCTTACGTAGTGTGAACTGTGCAGCCGTACATCGTATACTTTCCATTGTACGCAAACTACGTAAATCTCCGGCCGCTTATTCACAGAGCGCGCTACAACCGGAAACTCACGTAGTGTGAACATAGCCTGAGCGGGGTTCACACTACGTATATTTCAGTCAGTATTGTGGTCCTCATATTGCAACCAAAACCAGGAGTGGATTAAAAACACAGAAAGGCTCTGTTCACACAATGTTGAAATTGAGTGGATGGCCGCCATTTAATGGCAAATATTTGCT